>NC_135957.1:47180970-47500970 GCF_053455715.1 Rhinoraja longicauda
AGGTATTTTATTCTATGCCAGATGCCTGCTTGTCAACAAAAATATAAGGAGGGACATCTGAAATAGACATTGCCACAAATGATATGTATATAGCAAAATAAACACCCTGTGCGATCTTAACTTAATAGGTGTCTAATAATCAGCATCAAAAGAAATAGCACCACAGATGCTGAAGATCTGAAAAAGCTCAATGTTCAGTCAATCATGAAGCATTTGTGGAAAAGGAGGCAGAGTTAAACATTTCAGATCATCAGAAGTGGGGAAAGTTATAAATAGGTTTTAATTTAGAGGTTGGGGAGAGGGCAGCGAGAGAAAGGGGACGATCTATGATTGGGTAGAGAACAGAAAAGAATGTGACACAAATGTGGGTCCTGTTTTTAAGAACTTTTATCAGGAACAGGTCAAATAGGATGTGTTAGAAATATGAATCACCAGCGGAAAGAAAATTGAATGCTGGAAATATGAGATGCAGGACTTCAATAGCTGTTTATCTGAAACTGTTGGATTCAATGTTGAACCCAGAGGACTGTCATGGGCCAAGTCAGAAGATAAACTGCTATTCCTCAAGCTTACATTCTAACAGTTTAGGAATCCAGATACCCAGAGGTCTGGCAGTGGACTAAAGTACTGGAATTTTTTCATGAACCAGCACTAAAATGCTATTAAAAATCAGAAAATGCATTTTGAGAGAAAATTTACATGTAATAACAAAAAAAAGGAAAAGTTTCAAGGAATATATAAAAAGGAATAGAGTTGCCCAGATAGGTTTCCTAGAGAATGAGGCTGGGGAATTAATAACGGGAAACAAGGTAGTGACAGATCATTAAACTAATATTTTACATCAGTCTCCACCATGACGATCACTGCAAATATTATAATGATAACAAATGGGCTAGCTTCAAATAGCATGACAGAACATGTAGAAATCCCAGTCACGAAGGACAATGTGTGAGAAAGATTCAAGTGACTAAAAGCTGCCTAGTTGCCAGGGCCCAATAGCCTGCACCCAATGATTTTAAATAAAGCTGTAGGGATATTGAACCCATTTGTTGAAGATCTTCAAAAGTTACAGGAGAATATCCGTGGATTGAAAACAGCAATTGTGATTCCTTTATTCAAGAAGGGAGGAAACTAGTTAGTTTAATATCTATTGTTAGAAAGATGCAGGATCGATAATCAAAGAATAGCTAATCATTTAGGAAAGCTCAATGTAACTAAACCAAGTCAAGATGGTTTCATGAAAGGCATTCTACATTTGACAAATTTTCTTGCATTTTTTGAGGTGGCAACAAATTGTCCTTGGAGGGAATCTTGGAGAAGTAGTGTATTAAAAATTCCAGTGGATTTGAAAAGTTGCCCACATGCATAGCTGGTGTACAAGTTGAGAGCTTGTGCAATTGGAGGACATTTGTTAGCATGGATTGAAGTCACAAGATGCTACAGATGCTGAAATCTGGAGCAAAAAATAATTTGCTGGAAAAACTCAGCAGGCCAAGCAACAATTGTGGAGGCAAAGGGATGGTCAATATTTTTATTTGGGTCCCTGCATAAAGACTGAGAGGGGAGAAGGAACTGAGCCAATGTATAGAAATGAGAGGGAAGGATGAGATAGAGGCTAGCAGGTGATGCACCTCCTATGGTTGCATGGGAAAGTGTAAGGGATGGGAAGGAGTGGGTGGGATGGTAGAAGTGGATCAGAGTTAGGGAGAGAGTGGTCCTGTGGAAAGCAGAAAATAAAGATGTGATTGGTACCTGTAGTGGGATCCCCAGGAGCTGATGGAAGCTGGTAGGGTAACAGGCAAGGACCTGGGGAATTATTTCTCTGTTCTGTCTGGGGATAGGAGAGCATACAGGAAATGAAGGAAATATTTTTGAGGTCTCCATCAACCATGATGGAGAGGAAGCCACATTTCCTGTAGAAGAAGGAAATTTCAGAAGTCCTAGAATGGAAAACCTCATCTCAAGGCAGATTCAGCAGAGATGAAGAAACTGAGAGAAGGGTGTTGTACTTCGTGGTCCGGTACCTGTTGTACCTTTGTTGTGACTCTGGAAGGACCACGAGTACACATGTTTAAGATGTTATCATGGTGGAGCTTAACTCCAGGCTGTTTATTCCAAGGCCGCCTGGATCCAGAGTGACCGCCTAATCACACCCATCACTTATATACACAGCCATACAAAGTAGTTCTTGGATACACAAAGTAGTCCCAGCAATATCACAACATCCCCCTTGTCTTATATATTACAACATCCCCCTTGTCTTATATAAAATTGTTTTCTTTACCATTCGAGGGCTAAAATATATTTAACAAACAAAACCAAAACATCATTGTTTTTTGCAAACAAAACCAATAACACAACTAAACACAATTGCTTTTTTTCGCCATCATGGTGGTCACTCCTCTGCGGAATTTCACTCATCGCCGGGTGGTCACTTATCTCCGTGTGGTCACTCATCTCCGTGTGGTCACTCACTCCGTGTGGTCACTCACTCCGTGTGGTCACTCCACAGATATATACATATATACAAAAACATCAAATATAATACATTAAGCTTCCAGTACATAGATCACTACACAGGTCATTAAACACAAAATATTCATTTTGTTCCATATCTTCCCCTCAAGAAGACGTGCTGTGTAGATCAAACGTAGTAGTGTAGGCTCTAGATGCTCCACCACCATGATTTGCCTGCCACTGCTGGCCTCCCACTGCTGGGCTCCCACTGCTGGGTTGGCACTGCTGGGCTCCCACTGCTGGGCTCCCACTGCTGGGCTCCCACTGCTGGGCTCCCACTGCTGGGCTGGCACTGCTGGGCTCCCACTGCTGGGCTGGCACTGCTGGGTTCCCACTGCTGGACTCCCACTGCTGGGCTGGCACTGCTGGGCTCCCACTGCTGGGCTCCCACTGCTGGGCTGGCACTGCTGGGCTCCCACTGCTGGGCTGGCACTGCTGGGCTGGCACTGCTGTAATCGCGGTGCGATCGCGCCTCCTCTGCAGTGCGCGCTGGCCCCGCCCACAGGTGCTCCACGGCAGCTGCCGCTCAACTTTTCGAACGCGCTGCCGCTGCGCGCTGGCCCCGCCCACAGGTGCTCACCAGCCCCGCCCACAGGTGCTCCCCGGCCCCGCCCACAGGTGCTCCCGGCATCTGCCGCGCAATTCCAACACGCTGCCGCTGCCTCGGGCCCAGGGCCGTCCCGACTCTACGGTCGACGCGCCTGGGTGAGTATGTAGTGCCTCGGCCTTATCGGCCGCCGCACCTCCGCAGGTGGTCGGTCCCTCCGGTCGCCGACCCCCTCCGGTCGCCGCACACCTTCGTGGGTGTCGGTCTCCTCCGGGGCCCTCCCGGTCACCGCACACCTCCGTGGGTGTCGGTCTCCTCCAGGGCTCTCCCGGTCGCTGCACACCTCCGTGGGTGTCGGTCTTCCCCGGTCACCGCACACCTCCGTGGGTGTCGGGTCTCCCGGTCGCCTCCGGTCTCTCCCCCGCGAAGCAGTCGCAGACTCCCAATCTCGGGCCTGCACAGGTACTGGGGCGCGATGTGGGCCTTCACACACCGCCCTCAGCAGCTTGCAGCGTCACGTCGGCAGCTCGCCGCTGACTACTGAGCAGGTAAGTATACCTACATATATTGGCCCCTTACCGAGCGGGAAACGTTTTTCGTTCTTCAGGGCTCTATCTTTTCTTCCTGTTAACCTTTGTGCTGGGTTCCTGTTTGTTAACCTTCTTTTTTGTTTGTTTTTACGCACTTGTTAACTTTTTTTCTTGGGGTTTTTGTTGTTTTCCTTTTCTAGGCTAAACACCCAAACCGCTGCCACCATGTTGTTCTTCGTGGTCCGGCACCTTTGGTGACTCTGGACGGACCACGAGTACACGTGTTTAAAATGTGATCATGGTGCAGCTTGTACTCCAGGCTGTTTGTTCCAAGGCCGCCTGGATCCAGAGTGACCGCCTAATCACACCCATCACTTATTTACACAGCCATACAAAGTAGTTCTTGGATACACAAAGTAGTCCCAGCAATATCACAACAAAGGGAATTCCGTATTTACAGTTGGCAGAGTGAGAGAGGTAATTGAAACAGCTATGTGAGAGTCTAGATTCATAACAGATATCAGTGGGTAGATTGTCTACAAGTGCAGCAAGCAACACCAAAGCATTCATCGATGTGATGGATAAAGAGTGGGGAGTGGTGCCAGAATAAGTTTAGAATATGAATTGTTCCATGTCGCAAACAGAAGGCCAGGAGTAGCTCTGTAGCCATGCAGGTACCGATGGTTACAACTTACATTTGGGGGGAATCGAAAGAGAGGTTGTTAAGGGGCATGGATTGGAAACTGATTATAACATAGAAAGCAAAGAGTCTTTTTCAGAATGTATGCAGTGGAGCACCAAGGGACCAGCCCTTGGCCATCAATTGTTTTCTATTTATATCAATGTCCTCGAATGCAAAGTATTCAAGTTTACAAATGACATGATAAAAAGTGGAAAGGCAAGTTGCAATGAGGATATTGTAACTCTGCATTAGGATATAGATAGATTGAATACTCAGCGAATAAAGTTTAATGGAAAATGTGAGGTCATGCACTTCCATTGCAGGAATCAAACGGCAGACAATCATCTAAATGGAGAGACTGCAAAGGGTGAAGTACAGAAAAATTTAGATGTTCTTGTACATGAATCACAAAATGTTAGCTGGCAGGTGCAGCAAGAAGTTAAGAAAGCAAACGGTACATTGGCCTTTACATTGTGAAAGGGTTGAAGTTTGGAAATTGGAAATTGGGAAGTTTTATTATAGTTATTACAGAGGGCACACCCAAAATACTACACACAATTTTGGTTCCTTTACCTAGCACGATGGAATGCTACTCCCTCTTGCTACTATTTAACATACATAAGTGTGCCATTGTCATTTTATATGCTTTATATGATGTCCATGTTACCTAGAGGTATTCACAGTTTTCCAGTTCAATACTCTGGTAAGGTTTGGCTTGTATTTATTGTAATCATAGATTAGTGTCTGGAGTATCTATTGCAGGCTAATATGGGAGGATGGGGGAGGATGTTGTCAGTATTTCATAGGCAATTTTTTAAATCTATGTAGATTTGTGGGATGTTATTGGCATTTTATAGCTTGCTGTTATTGCTATTTCTGAACTTGCTGTTATAGATCTTCTATTCTAAATTGCAGGAAGAAATTCTATTAATGGATAAGGCTCTACATCAACTAATTCCAAAACTTTGCTTCCAAGAGGATCATCATTACATTACTTTGCTCGACATTAATTATGCTTCAAGGTAACTGTTAATTCTAACTTTAATCTCTTAAATGTCTGGAAAGATCATTTGTCTCTTTGAGAACTAACACATTTCTTTTCCAAGGCTTCAAATCAATGTATTTTTCCATCATACTAAACAATCAATTAAAGTAATGATAAGATTAAGGATATGGATATGAAGGGTGCACTTGCATTCTAGATGAAGGGGTTTGGTGATTTTCATTGAATGAGCAGCAAAAATATTAAGTTAAATCATCAACCTCTTTGCCATTTGAGGGTTGGCCAACTCGATTTCCTGCCCAACATCCTCCTCTATCTCCATTTGATGTCTACCAGCCTTTAAATCTCTACTACTAACTTGTCCTTTAGAACATGCCCCAAATATCCTTGACCCCCCAAAGGACAGGCTGACTGTGAGCACTGCAGCCTTCCATGTTGGAATTGAAGCCTGTGGATGTAAATGGTTAGGTCTTGAACCAGTGACAGCAGGATGTTGGGTTGGGTGGATGAGGATGTTGGCAAATTTGTCTTAAGCAGTGAGTACAGTTGTCCCTGAAGCTTTTGTTTAGCAGTTAATTAAGAAACATGGTACACTGGGATTTATTCTTGCTTTGCTTCTGTTGCTGAGAAATATGGTCATATGAAATGTGTATCCAAAATGCAGCCACTAATTTTAAAGTTTAATGACATAAAAATAATTTATTTTTCAAAGTCCACTGCATAACAGAACACAAAGTCAGGAATTTTCCTCTTCATTATAGATGATCCTGCCTTGTCTTCATTTACTTGTCCATTCTCTCCCCAGATCTGATTGAGTTCTATTTCAAAATTCAATTATCACTGCACCAAAATATACCTCCCTCTCTCCTTAAAGAGCATAAAAAAACTATATACTTTGAGCTCAGGGATTCTTTCACCAGGGTTCACCTGCATGTCTGCTTGTGATGACACATCAGACATGTCTACAACTCCATTCCCAATGTGGTTTCTTCACAGTCACAATAAAATTGTACACAATGTTTTGAGGATTTTTGAAAATATATTTTTGTGATGTTCTCATCAAGGGGGCTGATCAAACATCATTTTCTTCAGCTTGTCCCTCTACTGTGAGGAAGACCTGGAAGATTATCAAAGAGATTCCATTCTGTTCACTTTCACCATCTGAACGTTTGACACAGATGCTATAGATTCAAATCGGCAATTTCATTGCTGCCTTACACATTAACGCCTCAAGGTACTAACTGCTAGACATCTGTGGAAACAGCTCATAAACCAGTACTTATGCTAATGAAATCTGAGTTTACTGCCACTTGGACCCTAACAAAATGGTCACCTCAAGGTAGCAATTCGAGCTGGTTGGCTGATGTTGAGTTTTCTGATACAAGACCTAAATCTGCTATCCCGTTACACAGGTATTTCCTGGTCTTGCCTCAAATCATATCATATCATATATATACAGCGCGGAAACAGGCCTTTTCGGCCCACCAAGTCCGCGCCGCCCAGCGATCCCACTATCCTACACCCACTAGGGACAATTTTTACATTTACATTTACCCAACCAATTAACCTACATACCTGTACGTCTTTGCACGTTCTCCTTTGTCCAAATGTGATCATAGATTCTTGGTTAGTATGGGTCTCAGAGGTTATGGGGAGAAGGCAGGAGATTGGGGTTAGGAGGGAGAGATAGATCAGCCATGATTGTATGGTGGAGTAAACTTGATGGGCCAAGTGGCCTAATTCTACTATTCCTTATGACCTTATGACCTAATCATCACTGGACTGTAAAGCATCAGTCATATGGCACAGGACAAAAACTCACAAATAGCAAGGAGATAAATTACTTGATCAGGGATATTGTGCCCAGTCACCAAAATGACTTTAAAATAAAATATGGCAGCTGTTGGCAATTTGAAATAAAAACACTCAGCTAGTTTTGATGCAAGAGCAACGATCTGAATCATTAATCCTATTTCACTCTCCACAAATGCCATCTGGCCGGCTGTGTATTTCTACCAAAAAGAACTCCCCTGCTTATTTTTAGCTAATCTCATGGGAAATGTTACTTCTGCCTATTGAGTGCAGAGAGACTCTCTAAAATCTTGTGCTATTTCTGAACTTCTCTTTGGCCTTTTACCACACCATAGTAATGGGCAGATGTATGTGCTACCCCATTGTAGCAGAAACAGCTTGCAGTTTCGCCATAAAATGTTAGTAGACTGCACATGCAAATATAGGTGCATCTAGTAATGGGGTGATCAGAACTGCATGCATTACTCCAAATGCAGCCTAACCAAAATCTTATAGAGCTGCATCATAGCTTCCTGACACACATACTCAATGCCCCAACCAATGAAGGGAAACATACCATTTCTTTCATTCATTGTTCTTTATCTCTCTACATCATCGTCTATATCTATAATTTCCCTTATCCCTAACTAGTCTGAAGAAGGGTCTCGACCCGAAATGTCACCCATTCCTTCTCTCCAGATATGCTGCCTGTCCTGCTGAGTTCTCCAGCTATCTTTGGTTTAAACCAGCATCTGCAGTTCCTTCCTACATATACCAGATGCCCTTCATACCATTCTGTCCGCTAGTGATGCCAGAGGAGTGATGGGCCTGAGGATTCAACTGGACTTATTAATTGTATTAATTATATTATTTGCCTTAGATTAATTGTCCTTCTAACCTACCACAACTTTCATGGTAGGGACATATGAAATTAGGTCATTCCCCATCAATATTTATCTTGGGGAGTTCTGAGACATCGCAGGTTTCTCGGTCCAGTCATGGGTTAGGATGCCTATCAGTTCACATCCTCATCCTTGTGGAATGCAGTGGGGGGAGTAGCTGAATTGCCCACTCGCTCACTCCAGATTGCCATCCTGTCCCTCTGCCTCCCACCCAATTGCACCCCAATCTGCAGCTCTCGGGTGTCATTATTGCTCTGGATCTCCTGCTCAACTGCTGGTCTCCAACTTTATCTTTCCTTTCACCCAAGCTGATAACATTATCCTCAATCCTCCTCCTGCCAGACCACCTTGCCCCCAATCTTCAACACCTTACAATGTGCTAGGGTCTGATGGCTCGTCAGTCAGCATCTCCTTCCCACAGCGTTGGATCAGTAGGAAGTGTGGTTGCTGAACTCCTGAATCCGGCCATGCCAGATTCATCACAAACATTCAACAAGCATAGAGTCATAGAGTGATACAGCATAGAAACAGGCCCTTTGGCCCAACTTGCCTACGCTGACCAACATGTCCCAGCTACACTAGTCCCACCTGCCACCGCTTGGTCCATATCCCACCAAACCTGTCCTATCCATATATCTATCTAACTGCTTCTTAAATGTTGGGATAGTCCCTGCCTCAACTACCTCATCTGGCAGCTTGTTCCATGCACCCACCACCCTTTGTGTGAAAAAGTTAACCCTCGGATTCCTATTAAATATTTTCCCCTTCACCATAAACCTATGTCCTCTGGTCCTCGATTCACCTACTCTGGGCAAGAGACTGTGCACCCACCCGATCTATTCCTCAAACATGATAAGAACTTTGAGTACAGGATTATTTCGAAGGATCACATGCGTTTCAGATATATTTGGTTATGAGATAAGGGATAAGAGATTTTAGACCGTTACTTAAATGAAAGAATATATATGGCTGTTATAACTGCAAACGTAGCATAACGATTACAAATTCATGATTAATGAGTATCGCAAAAGAAAAATAGATTAATGTCTTTTAAGAAACCCTCCACTGAGACTGCTATAAAGTTTCATTTGAGACATTGGTTCATTTGTAATTTTTAATTAATGATAAGTTGATTTAATTGTTTGAACCATCAGTTGGTGGCATAGAACATTATCTGATTTTGGAGCGCAACAGAAAGTCATGACAGCAAGCAACATTCCTTTCCACATTTAGGAAAGTCATTCCTTCTTTCAGTGTTTGAAACTTTTAATTTTATGCCCAAGACTTTTATTTCATTTCTATTACTCATAAGACAAATAATTCATAATGTTCATATTTGGTAACCCAGATAAATTATTTACTTTATCAACATTCCATGACCATCGCTCACGACAGCTATGAAAATTGTCTAGCACTCTATAAGTAAATGAGAGAATGGCTCAGTTTGATAATACACAGTGCCATTCAGTGAGGATGACAAGAGAATTGAGTCAGATGTGACTATAATCTGCATTCATACCACTATGTTTCTTAACTATTTCAGAGAATGAAAATGAATGAAACACTAATTTGTAATACTATTGGTCTATGCACCATCTGTAATAATTTAGCTGCCAAAGTTATTTTGCCTCTGAATTAGAAGTTTAGTGTTTTAAAGCCTTCTTTCAAGATTAGTCATATTCATTGTAGAATGCTAATCTTGTATTGATGGAGATGCTGTCTGCATACTGAGAGATTAAATCAAGGCCCTCGGTTCCTTTTCTGGTCTGTGGAAAAGATGCATAGTGCCAAATTCTTCAGCTATGGACTGGCCACTGTTAAACAAATGGCAACAACTCTAATTGACAAGCAATTTATTCACCATGTGGCAGTTGAGGATGGTTCTTAGTTTATGGAAAGTGGTCATTTTAATGTACTTTCTGTCTTTCTCACACATTCATCAGACTTAACTCCAAAATCAAAAGTGCTCTTGAGAAACTCAGTAGCTTCATTTTAGTCACTCAATGAACAAGTATGACTTGGCTTCGCTCAATGTAAACTCCAGCATACATTACTAAAACGGGATAAAAGCAGGATAAGGCCAATGTGGCTGAATTCCCACTTGGGGATTAATCTCCAAATCCTGCCAAAGGAGCTACTGTTACTTGCAGAAACAAGGAACTGCAGATGCTGGTTAATACGTAAAGGGATAAAAAGTGACGGAGCAAGTCAGCAGGTCAGCCAGCGTCTCTAGAAAATATGGATAGGTGACATTTCAGGTCAAGACCCTTCTTCAGACGTTCCAGATCCCCCAGTTCAGAGCCAACCCGGATTTCATTCCTCAACGCTTGCTTGTACGATAACTTGTGCCTCGTGGCTTCCTTAGAACCCAGCTCTGGTTCCAGGCCTCCCAGCTTGGACCCACCCAGGAGCTACTGTCACTGGTCTACCAGTCCAATGAAAGCCCAGGCCAAGGGTGGAAGGTCACCTTCACAGATTTTATAATCCCTTCATAACAAGGTATCTGTGGCCAGGCAAAGGTACTGGTGATATATTGATGTGGTCCAACAACTTGGCAGAGAGAGCTGTATCCTTGTTGTTCACCCCTCTCTCTGGTGGTGTGTTGTCAGCCTCAGTTGACAATGATCAGAGCTGTATAACAATGCAATTCTTCATTTTCTCTTTCAGATAATGATGAATATTTTCTGGGCACTTTCATCAGAAACATTCAGTATTTCAATTTATTTCTAATTTTCAGAAATTACTGTTAATTTAATAGTTTATTTCCTTAAAATTGAGTCTTAGTGTCATTGAGCACAAAACAGACCTCTTGGCCCACTATGTCTATGCAAACGATCAAGTACCATCCACATTTATAGCATTTACCAGCACCTGGTTCAGCTGTGGCTTGACCTTTTTCTCTTTGCACTACCTGTTGTATTTGTCTAAGCCCGAGCATGTACAGTATGAGTTGATTGGATGGTCCACAAACAAAGATTTTAAACTAAGACCAATAACCACATTGTGAAAAAAAAAAGTACAATAGCCAGGCTAATGATAGCATATGTCCTTTGGATCCGCATCATTATCTTGTCTAACTATGCTGCCACCTTCAAGGATTGTTGGACTTGTACACAGATACCCTTCTGTTGGTCAATATTCCCTTGGACTCTACCATTAATGGATCCATTTTGCTAATTTGCCCTGGATCCTTGGCCTCGATCCTTTTTGATCACTTTCCCATGCTGGGTCTTGTCAACTGTAGTCCATTTCAGCCACTGAGGTTGATCAGGCAGAGTCCCACCCTTGAAATGTAGGTTGATTATCTAGACATGTTAAAAGCAATTTAACATCCTCCAAATTTCTCTTGGTAGTTGATTCTGAAACTTTGAATTGAATTATATAGTCCACCATTTTTGATTATGGATATCATATTAGCCTGATTGATATCTATGCTGTTTCTATTGATGGATTTTTACCAGTTTGTCAGTAATCACAATCTACTCCCTGGTTTCATGAAATACTCTGAGAGAATGTTTTTCTCAGCATCCATCCATCAGCAGGGCTTTAATTGTGATGAGGTCATTTATACTGTATAGGAATTCAATTTTATTTGTCTTAAAATTATGCTTTTATTTTGGAAATATTTGTTTGGAAAGTGTACATGGCTCGTATCTTGTCACAGAACCATAGTAATTTGGCCCAACTCATCCATGTTGATCAGTGGACAACCTTTCATATTAATCCTATTGCCCAGTAGTTGGTCCATAGCCCTCTATGCCTAAGTGATGCAAGTGCTCGACTAGACACTTCTTAAATACTATCATTCTTAAATGGAGAAATAGTTATTCAGTATGTTTATTTGTTCAGCCACGCTCTCCAGTTTAGTCAGTTTTATTGCTTTTAATTTGTCTCCAATTCCCTTTCATTGCTGTGTTACTGATGAATTTGGCTTTATTGTTTTGCTTATCAGCAGCAACATACCTTTTACCCAGGGAGTTGGAAATGCTAAAGAACATATTTCAGATATTGGAAGTCTAAATTTAAAACAAGAAGTACTGGAACGAGAAGTACGAGATGAAGAACTACCCTGTGGAAAGTGAAACAGTATTAAAGTTTCAGGTCAATAAACTTTTCATTGTACAGAATGTCAGTATGGTTGGTTGCTTAGTGTACTTGTGCATTTCCAGAAGCCCTGTTCCAGGTATTGTGTGCGTATGAAATGCATACATCTGAAAACTATCACACATGTGCACTCCTGTCAAACTGCACACATTGAAGCGGGTCTGCAGTGTTGAATCCTGCTTTTGCTTTTGGTTTAAGGGGCCTAGAGGTGTCAAGCTGCTGGCAGGGACAGGGAGGCTTCCAGGATTTGTCATCCCTTTAGAGGTGTCCTGACTGGTTATCCCCTGGCGTGTGCCGGTGCCTTTGGGGTATGTGATCACGTGACTCATCGCCTCTAGCACTGCCCCCTGTGTGATCAACTATTATTTTCAATCCCAGTCACCTGGCCCCGTTCTCTGTCTGAATGACCCCAATTCCCGATTCAGTGTCCAGCTCCACTGATCCCTTCCCACATGTCTCACTGAGCAGCCACACCCTACCCAGCACAGCTCATGGAGGAAAGCTCTGTATACACAAAGAGTGCAAAATCAATTCAGATGCATGCAGCACAGTTTGGTTCTGGAGAATGACACAATTTTGATGCCAGAAAGCCGTACACACAGCTGGTGTTTGTTCCCTGCTTGGGAAGATTGCTACTTCAGTGTATCTTGATAGGTGCAGTACAATATCCGGAAACACAGGAGGCTGCACATGCTTGAATCTGGAGCAAACAATCTGCTGGTGCAAATGAATGGATTCTCGTGAAAGGGTTTGGCCTCATATGTCAACAATTACTTTCCTCTGCATTTGATGCTGTTCAACACTTACTTTGTCCAGCAGATCGTTTGTTGCCATACAATTTGTTGTTTATCTTTCACACCCTCTGGCCAATCTTTTGATGTATTTCTGTATTTTGTACATTTAGTTCACTGGGTTTCTTGCTTCTCCTTGCATGATTTATGCCCACTATTTTTTATTTGCACCTCTTGCCATTTGTTAATTACTTTATCATATTTAGTCTGAGTTTTTAGATTTTGGAAAAGTGAAATTTTCAGTTCTGTAGGCTGAAAGAAGTCCCACTTAAAATTTTCTAAAGAAGATTAACATTCTTTGATTTATCTGTTTTATATCTGTATGCATGTTTTTGTTGTTCCTCTTACTTGTATTTGATCTTTTAAATTCATATGCTTTTTTTCTTGGATAGGCTCTTTTTCTTGTATGTTCCTAAATCTCAGATTGTTATGTTTTATGACACTGTGTTTGATTTCTCTCTGTGGTCCTACATTATTTATTTCCTGGATATCTCTAGGCCAGACACATAGTCCTGTTTTAGGATGAGAATTGCCTCTATCTTCCTTGGTAACAGTGCTAAGAATGAATTGTGCACCATTTATATTAAGCTAATTGAAGTTTCAATTGAAATAACTCTCCTATTCTATTTTATCCTTGTTATCACTTCAAAGAACAAATTATCCTTCTTGTGCAAGCTCGGTATTGGAGTATATGTTTTGTTTGGATTTTTTGCAGTGGCTTTTTTGCAGTATTTTTTATTTCTGTTGGATTAACATCTTTTACTTCAAGTTATCTGTGATGTTAAAATTGTGTGACTTCCTTGTTTGGTCACTCTAACTTACCTAAATACTCTATGTCACTTAACAATTGCATTTCCCTATTAGTATGTTATTCTCCATTTCAAATATCTTGAAAGCACATTACAGATTTTCAGCCTTTCATGAAAATCAGTGCCGGTCTAGTCATGATTTCTTGATTTGTACTGTGATTGAGGGCTTCGTCCATACCTACCTAGTGACTGTCATTGACCCTGCCAGGTACCCTATTTTCTTCAGCTCTGTCCCAATCCATTCATTCATCTTCCATGCAATCCTCTCAGTTCCCAGTTATCTGGGAATCTAGGATTCATCTTCCATGCAATCCTCTCAATCCCTCCGTCATGCTCCCTTCTTTGTTATTTTGGAAGCGAGCTTAATGATGGAAACGTAATGCAAACATATTATCAGCCAATGATTTTATTCCTCAGTTTCCAAGACTTCTTCAGAATCATCCGATATTTATGAATGATGACTTTTTTTTCAGATTCCTCTCAAATGAAATTTTATGAAGATCAAATTCTGGCACTAAATTCAGTTGATGAAGGTACAGAGTAGTGGCATGCCCCTTAAAAAAAATGTATATAAGCACTTCTCACATGAAGAAATAAGAAGGAAAATCAAGAAGTCACCTGAAAATGTTAGATGCAGTGACAGTTTCTAAATGTGTCCATAATATGATATGGTTTAATTGTGATTAATTTTGAACAGAATACCTTTGCCTCATTCAATCCTTGGAGTTTTACACAACTGCCAAACCACGCAATCCCCTTGTATTATTCTGTAGGTTTATGATTGAAAGTTTTGTGGCATTAGGTGGATCAGCTGTCCCCCATAAGCTTAGGGTAAATATTTAGCATGTATGCAAACAAAACATGCCAAGGCCATTAAATCTACATCCACTACTTTTGAAAAGGTAGGCTGGAATTATAGCATTAGCAGCAGACTTAATAAATAAGTTGAAAAAGTATCATGGTTTATGAGGAGAGAATGAAGTGCCTTGTTACATTAATTTAGATTCATAACAAAGGATTTACAAAACACTAAAAACTTAATTTTGTACAATAAAACTTGTATGTCTTTGTTTGGGGAGTCTGTCATCTAAAAGCATTATCATGCATTTACATAATGCAATAACATGTATTTATACAGAGCCATCATTCAACATCCACCAATGAGTCTACGTGGAAATATGTAGAAAGATGATTAAAGAGTGTTAAAGGAGGAGAAAGGGGCCACAGTACCATAACAAGAGAATTTCAGAGGATACGCCGATGATTGAAGACACAGGCATCAGTAAAAGGCCAAAGAACTGAGTGTGCAAGAGCTCAGAGTTGAGGCAAATAAGTTGTTTGGAGGTTTAGGATGGGGATCGCATTAGGAGACTGGGAAGCTCAAGAACATCTAGTAATTGAAATTTATTGATAATAATTTTCAATTCAAAGAACTGTACAGGAGAAACCAGGAATGATGGATGAGGAGGACTTGGTGCAGACTACTGTATGGGTAGGGGAGTGTTGGATGAGCTGAGGTTTATGGAGAATGGAAGCAAAGCACAAGGCAATTGCTGAATCTGGAAGGGATGATAGGAATAGATGAATCCGCACCAGTTAGGTCAGGGCAAGGAAACAGGAAATGTTACGGAGGAAGAAGTAAGCAGTAACCAGCAACTACCTTTGCCCCCACCCCACCAGCACCACCTCCGAGCCAGTCCCATCTACCCACACCACAAACTCATAATCCTTGCACTGAATTCATCTTCAATCTAAAGTCCAGGTCCATATTATCTGATAAAATTGCCAAGCAAAACGTGGACCTAGAGAAAAGAGAGTCAAAGACAGGTCCTTAAGGAACTCCTGGGAATATAGAAGGCCTATGCTGGTGATGTTCTGGATATAATTGAATCTCCAGGAGAAGAAGCTCAGCCTTTTGGTCCCACTGCACCAGATAGCAGAGGCACAGGGGGTGATGAAATAGTTGATGGGTTTGGAGAGATCAAAAGGACTGATGTTTAAACTGGATCTCTCAGGCAAATTAGATTATTTTTGACCACTTTAAAGGTCATCTGGAAGTTGGAAACTTTACATAATTTAGGCATGGATTCAGTGATGTGGATTCCTGCATGATTTCCGCAGTCAACACTCATTAATCTTATTCAATGGAATGCCTGTATTTGCTTGTGTTTTTAGAAGTTAATTATCAGAATTCTTTATTTGGGATTCGTGAAAAGTTTGGACTTCATGGAATATGGAAGTGCAAAATGAGAAAGGAAACAGAGTACAGAATATAGTGTCACAGGTACAGAGAAAGTTCAGATTAAATAAAGTACAAGGGAATGCAAAGAGGTAAAGTGGGAGATCAGGAAAACATCCTTCCCACATGAGAGGTCTTTTCAAGTGTCTTTTAACAGCGGGGAAGAAGTTGTTCTTGAATCTGGTGGTATGTGCTTTTGAGCTTTTATATCTTCTGCCCCGCAGGAGAGGGGAGAAGAAAGAATGACTGGTACGTGACCTGCCTTTCATTACATTGGCTGTTTTCCCAAGACAGCGTGAAGTGTAGATGCAGTCGATGGGAGGGAGGCTGGTTTGTGTGATGGTCTGGGCAGTGTCCACAACTCATGCAATTTCTTGTGGCCTTGGGCAGAGCAGTTGCTAAACCAAGTTGTGATGCATCCTAATAGAATGCCTTCTGTAATGCATATGTTGAAATTAGTAATAGTAGCAGGGGATATGTAGAATTTTTTCTTTATTCCCTACAGCCAAAGACACCCTTTCATTCCAGTTCTGAGTGTTCTGAAGTGGCTGATAATGTGAACGTGGGACATTCAAACAGGGTAGAAGGTGAGTGTTGAGCTGAATGGATGGTATTTTTGTGAAGTGATACTGTTTTCCTTTACTTTAGACCAGACTTTAGAGATACATCGTTGCCATCACGGCCCATCTATTCCGTGCCGACCAGAGATGAACCTGTGCACTATCTTACACTCTAGTGACAATTTTACAACTTACCAAAGCCAAATAACCTGCAAACCTGTATGTCTTTGGAGTGTGGGAGGAAACCGGAGCACCAGGAGAAAACCCACATAGTCATAGGGAGAATATACAAACTCCGTACAGACAGCATCCATAATCAAGATTGAAATCAGGAATTGGATCCAACTGTTCCACTTAGATTCAAGTTCTGCAGGCTAAATCAATGGCTGAGAAACAGATAACTTCCCCATCATAATATGTAGGAAGGAACTGGAGATGCTGGTTTAAACCAGATAGACCCAAAAAGCAGGAGTAACTCAGCAGGACAGGTAGCATTTTTCCTTTCTTGTTTTTCTCCTTTCCCCCTCTATTCCTTTTCTCTTGAGATGCTGCTTGACCCGCTGAGTTACTCCTGATTTTTGTGTGTAACTTTCCCATCAAGTCTGGTGTAAGGTACATTTGACCACTCTCCCCTGTCTTGTTCGAGTGCAGCACAAGAACCCTTTGTCAAATCCATCAGGAAGGATAGGGGCATGAAAGGTGTGATAATGCCAGACAGTGGGGCACTCTGATCAAAAATCCCCAGTATATTCACAACATCACTGAGTTCTCCTCAGATCCAAGATATGTTATGGTATTGGTTTATTGTCAGCGATACCAAGATACAGAAAAGAACTTTGTTTTGCATGCTATCCAGATAAAACAAAAGCATCACTACTTAATTTCAATCAAAAACCATACATGACTACAATAGGTAGTGCAAAGAGAAAGGAAACGGTATGCAATATGTAATGTTACAGCTACGGAGAAAGTGCAGGTTAAAAAGTTGCAAGGTCCATTACAGGTAGATTGGGACATCAGGTTTACATCACTTAACTTGTGAGTGGTCCTTTAACAGTAAGGAAGAAGCTGTTCCTGTCTCTGGTCGTGCATGCTTTCAAGCTTTTGTATCTTCTCCCTGACAGGAGAGGGCAGAAGAGAGAATGACCAGGGTGTGAGTGGGACCAGGGTTTGGTTATGTTAACTCCTTTCTTGAGGCAGCATAAACTATAGATGGGGTCAATCGGGTAGGTGGCGGGGGGGCAGAGGGGAGGAGGATTGTTTGTGTGATATAGTGAGCAGCGACAACTCTCAGCAAAAGCTCAGCTGACACGTCGATCAGCTTCTGTGACCCGTTTGAGTTGGCACTGTAAGGGGTTTCTGCGCCGAGCTTTCGCCCGACCTAAGGTCCCCGTGCCTTGCTCTGATCCCTTGACCAGGCCGTGCACACTGGTTCCCCGTGAGTGGTTCGACCCACTCACCCCTTACGGTTCTAGACACTGGACTTAGTTGCAGGAGCTCTTATAGTGCAGAAAAATTCCACCAGACCAGATTTGAAAACCAGGGTTTAAATGAAAAAGGCTTTTATTCAGCGCTTGGGACTATTGTCCATGAATATTTATACATTGCTATATGACATACCTATTAAACACGTACCGAATCACACGAATACTTATAACTATGAATCATTAAACACACACAGTTCCACAGGACATATACCCGAATACCCTTTTCGCTGAATTCTTAAAACACACAGTTCCACAAGACATATACACGAATACCTTTTACTTATGAATTCTTAAACACACAGTTCCACAAGACATATACACGAATACCTTTTTACTTATGAATTCTTAAACACACAGTTCTACAAGACATATACATGACTGTAAGATGGGGAACGTACGACGCATCGCAACATTGACCAACACATATTTTAATACACACCCAACGTTTATTCACAACCACCCTCCCCTCTACACTAAACTATGTCCAGGATATGTAGGATTTGGAGTGCATGCTCACCATGGGGCTATTACTGGGGTTACTGGCTGTTCGTTTTGCAGTATTTCTTCTCGAGTTGCGTGCCTGTTCCTCTCTCTTGCATTCGTTCTTCTTGCCTGTCGTTTCTTCCTCCTGCATTCGTTTGACTTCCTTCTGACTCTCTTCTTGACTTCAGTTGACTTAACTTTTTCACCCAAAAGTAGTGGCCAGTTATACTATTTCTGAACCGTCCTATCTCTCGCCAGATCTTGGAATCTCTTTGTTCAAAAAGATATGTATGAGTTTTCTTCTGATCTGCGCTTATGTTCGGGGATACCGGGGATGGCCAGACGGTGTTAATTGGTATTTCGTTGTGAGGTGATGGGTGTTAACTGGTTTCCCATCACCTGCCAGGTAGTTTTCTATGGGCTATTGTGCCCCCTCACCGAGATGAACTGTTTAGGTCGGCTTGGGGCATTGTGAGTATGCTGATGTCAGCGCCCCAGTGTCTGGACTCCGACCTGGTTTCGTAGGTTTCTGCATGGCCAATACCCATCCTTTATTCTGGCCGTGGCTTTGCAGAAACCTAGAGACTGGGTTGTAAGGTTTTTACTTTTTGTGGCTGGTCACGAGGTCCTGCGGCCATTTTAGGACCCACGGATTGTGACATCCTTTGTTAATCTGACCGCAGCCTTTCTCCGCTATCAGCCCCAGTCTCTCGTTTAAAATGTCCAAACTGCAGCTCTTTTGTTTGGTGTTGCTTTCCAAATGAGGGAAAACTTCTCAAATCTTACAGTCCCTCCTGTTGATTTGCATAACCCCAGCTTATCGAATCAATTAAATAATGTGGTTGAGCAATGTTTTCCCGATTCTCCATATCCAGACCCCTGAGGTTTTAACTAAACTAGTGTTTCATTGCGAACGTACAGTCCCCATCTTTTAGGCTGACCTTTACTGCCTGTGTCCCGGGCAAAACTATATTACAAGTATGTACATTTTCATGTCAGACATATACACTTACACCTTGTCCCAGGCCGATGCCTCCGCCATCCTCCTACTGGTGTCAGCTTTAATGTAGGACATGAAAATAACACAACAGCAAAACGATACATTTTGTACATTTCTTCACAATCATTCTTGATACAAATTCGAAGAGGACAATACAAAAACACAGTTCACTCGGTGCGGAGGGGGCCCGTCCTCCTAGCAGCTTGCGGCTGGGTCCTGCTCGCCCACCCGCACGTAACGGTCTCTCCATTCTCCCTGATATACCCGGTTAGTCTTTCAGTTTCCCTGGGGCACCACTCCGGCAACCGCACCTCGGTGAGGTTTAAAATCACCGAGGCTACCGCGTAGTGCACCCCCTGGTACAATACCTGGTCAGTCAGTATCAGTACCAGGCCATTCCCGGACCCCTTAGTGGTTTTTGGGCACTCACCCTCCTGTGCTACTGCCAGCGGAACTGTGGGAGGTGTTATGCGTGGTCGTGTGATGAGTTCAGTGGCGTTTACCGGGATCGGGGAAAGGGGGACACCACAAGCCCGCGAGCTAACATCCCACCTCATCCCCTTACCGTCATCCTGCCTCTGTCTCTGGAAAAATATGCTGTTGCCCGTGGGGCAACGATACCTCGAATCCCACATACACATATAAATCCCCTCATCCGGTTCCCACCATTTGTCCCAACACACACACTCAACTGTTCATTAGTCCCAGAAATAGTTCTGTGAGTGTCGTTGTCAAGTCTTTCCCACTCAACAGTGGAGTTGGCCATTGTCCGGCTCGTTTTCCTCAGCCACCACCGCCTGCTCGCGGGGACCTTCCCCGTGCATACCAGGCAGATCCTTTTGCCAACGGTGGCGCTGATCTTTTGGGCGATGATCTTGACTCTCGGGCACAATAATGAAGTGTCCCGATAAGCAAAACCTGGGGCACTGGAATACTCTGAAGAGTTCGATCCCAGCCACCCCGGCCACCGGCCTTCATGGAAGTAAACTGCGGTCTCTTCCGCTTCTCTCCTTCCAGTCCCATCGGTCGCGATGGGAGCCATGTCCCCGGAGCATCCGTAGACGATGATGTCCTTGGTGCGGCTCCGATAGGCCCACCCACATCCGATCGCCGTGGCAACGATCCACCATACGAGTGCCTCCTTCCACTCCAGAAAACAGATAAAGAAGAATGGTATAGCCAGCCTCTTGGGGAGCGCTTGGCTTTGTTAACGCCTCTGCGGGCGGGTCTCTTGACCCCCAGCCTGCACCCCGCACCCACACATCCTGGACGCATCAACTTTATTTACAACTAAACTATCCCCACAAAACTTATCTAAAATACTTAAACTTATCTAAAATACCTATCCTTATCTATAATACCTATCCTTATCTATATTACCTAAAATATAATACAGCGCCGCCTTCCCCGGGCGGCTCAGCTAATCCCTGTCAGGGCTGCAGCGGGTCGTCTCCTGCGGCTGCACCGCGCTGTCTCCCACCTTTGATCCTCCGCAGCCTGTCGCTGCCTGTCGGGGGCTAAACCTCCTCTGAAACGTTAGCTCCCTCCTCCTTACTTGGCTCCCGTACCTCGGGGCGTGATTGACCTCTGGCCAAAGCTTTCTACGTTGGGGTTTCCTGCTGGACCTACAGAGGATCACCTTAGGCACTGCCCCCTGGACAGCCTGGCTGAGGACCGGTTCCTGCTGTGCCGCAGCTCGGGTACCCCCCGCAGCTGCCGACCCTGGCCCCTCCTCATCCAGATCTGCCCCCTTGGTGCTGGGTATACCCGCGGCATCCGGCCTCACCCTGCCTGTACCTACAGGTGGTGAGCCTTCGCCCACTACCCCCACCTTCCTGGTGCTTGAGTCGGGGACGTTACTGTCGTCCCCCTCCGACTCCTCCTCCTCCGTAATGGGATCCAGCCCCTGGTCGAGCTGATCAGGCTCTTTCTCATCTGAATCCCACCCAAAACGGGAGACCCTCCATTCCTGGAGAATGTCCTCCCCCCTCACGCAGGCAACCTTGCCTGTCTGCGTGACCTGCCTCATCCTTGGCTGTGAGTCCCCACTCACAGGGCTGGCCCCTGTGGTTGACCCCTGTGCTCCAGGCCACTTCATCCGGATACACTCCCATGTGGTATGGAGTGCTCCCAAATGAATGGACAGCGGGATGGAACGCGCGCCAGCCTGTTCCTTCCCTGTGAACCCCGCCAGTGCGAAAGGGACCCCTGTGGACAGGGGAGAGTCAAAGGGTTCCTCTGTGTGGACCACGGTGCATGAAGCCCCCGTGTCCAACAGATAATTGCCCCTTTGCCTCTCCACTACCATCTCCACAAGCGGCCTCTTCCACGCATCGTAGCGGAGAGGACACAGATAGGCAGGCTGCGCGGGCTGATGTCATTGGGGAGTGTCCAGTGCCCCCCCCGCACCCGGGGAGTCGGTAGCGACTGCCACCTTCCCCTGTGCGGCCATGAGGGACTGCATCACCTCGATCATCGATTCGATAATCTCGGGCTTAACTGGGACCTCGGCGCGCAGGGTGGTGCCAACCCTATCTTCCTTGGTGTGGGCCCTGCAATCCTTCCGCCAGTGCCCCACCTTACCGCACCTGAAACACTTGGACTGTGGGGTAGGGTTACCCTCCTGTCGCCGCTCCTTTTGGGCCGGTGCAGTAGCCTCCGCTACGTACACCTTCCCTTTTACGAGTCGGGTAGACGTGCTCCGGGTGTTACTATACCTTACCGTGAGACGGTCCAAAACCGCCTCCTCCGTGCTATTTGTGGGATCAAACCAGGCATTCGCCTGCTCCCTGACGGCTGCCAGGCTGTTTGACACCAAACATCGGAGCCACTGGGCTCTCCCATTCCCGACCAGGACATCCTGCGCGGGGACGTGCGGGCAGCTGCTCTGATACACTGTCCACAGTCGCGCTGCAAAAACCCTTGGGGGTTCTCCCTCCATCTGGAGGGTCCTCCCCAATCGGGCAAATGGACCCTCATCGCCCATCCCCAAAACATCCAGGACCTCGTCCCGTAGGAGATCGTAGGTCCTGGTCCCTCTTTTACTCTCATCTGAGAGGCATTGGAGGATCGAGCTGTCCAGGGAGAACAGCAACAATTTTGCCCGTTCTCCCTCGTCGCAACCGTTGATTGCGGCGGTTTGCTCGATCTCCCTAAAATGCAGCGAAGGGTCCCCTGATTCGGACAATTTAATTACATGCCCGATCATGGCTCTTAACTGCTGGGAGCTGTGGGGCACCACGATCTCGCTCTGAATGGGTCCGGCGTCCCCATTCTGCATGGTGGGTCCCCGTCTGGTTTCCAGGACCGGGCACATGGGCGCCGGTGCCGACTCCTCGACCGGGAGCTACCCTCTCTCTCTCTCCCCTACACTACCCCTTTCCCAGGATGCCTCGCAGCTAGGGGAATTGTGGAGTCTGGGGGCCGAAGCCACCACGGTCTTTCTGGGGACCGGAACCGGGACCTTCGCAACCGCCAGCGACTGGCTCGCCGGGGGTTCATTAGATAGACCAGCCCGCTTGCTTTATTTAAAGCACTCCGCAGACCCTCTATCTCCTGCAGCCAGGCCACGTGGTCGACCCCTTCCGACCTGTCCTCCAAAACCATTTTGTAGGCTGCCCTAACCCCCTGGAGGATCTCTTCCTGGGTCTCCAGCTGGCGGCTCAGGGAAGCGCACTGCTCCCTGAGCTTGCCCTTACTGCGCATGGCCTCAGTGATCTGGCACTCCATCAGCTCTACCCTGGCCTTGTGGCGGTTGGTCACGACCCGGCGCTCCTTGTTTAAAGAGTCCAGAGCCTCAATCAATTGGTTCCCACCCGCAGCCTTCTCCTCTACCTCCTCCTGAAGGTCCCTGATCTGGGCTGCCTGTGCCACAACCACGCGGTCCAAAAGCTGGACCTGCTTCTTGTAGCAGGTCAGCCAGACCGCCTTCTCTACCGATTTCTTGTGGGCTTTACTGGCCGTCCACCGGATCGCTGCATCCAGTGGGCGCTTGTCATCTAATAAAACACACATCCATTGTTTGGTGATATTCACCTTGCTAAAAACATAGTCCGCAATGCGCTCGTCCATTACATCCCTAGTTTTAAAATCTTTTTCTGGTACACTATCATCCTGCTGCCAGTGTCCCTTCGTGGTCGCCATTATCTGTAAGGGGTTTCTGCGCCGAGCTTTCGCCCGACCTAAGGTCCCCGTGCCTTGCTCTGATCCCTTGACCAGGCCGTGCACACTGGTTCCCCGTGAGTGGTTCGACCCACTCACCCCTTACGGTTCTAGACACTGGACTTAGTTGCAGGAGCTCTTATAGTGCAGAAAAATTCCACCAGACCAGATTTGAAAACCAGGGTTTAAATGAAAAAGGCTTTTATTCAGCGCTTGGGACTATTGTCCATGAATATTTATACATTGCTATATGACATACCTATTAAACACGTACCGAATCACACGAATACTTATAACTATGAATCATTAAACACACACAGTTCCACAGGACATATACCCGAATACCCTTTTCGCTGAATTCTTAAAACACACAGTTCCACAAGACATATACACGAATACCTTTTACTTATGAGTTCTTAAACACACAGTTCCACAAGACATATACACGAATACCTTTTTACTTATGAATTCTTAAACACACAGTTCTACAAGACATATACACGACTGTAAGATGGGGAACGTACGACGCATCGCAACATTGACCAACACATATTTTAATACACACCCAACGTTTATTCACAACCACCCTCCCCTCTACACTAAACTATGTCCAGGATATGTAGGATTTGGAGTACATGCTCACCATGGGGCTATTACTGGGGTTACTGGCTGTTCGTTTTGCAGTATTTCTTCTCGAGTTGCGTGCCTGTTCCTCTCTCTTGCATTCGTTCTTCTTGCCTGTCGTTTCTTCCTCCTGCATTCGTTTGACTTCCTTCTGACTCTCTTCTTGACTTCAGTTGACTTAACTTTTTCACCCAAAAGTAGTGGCCAGTTATACTATTTCTGACCCGTCCTATCTCCCGCCAGATCTTGGAATCTCTTTGTTCAAAAAGATATGTATGAGTTTTCTTCTGATCTGCGCCTATGTTCGGGGATACCGGGGATGGCCAGACGGTGTTAATTGGTATTTCGTTGTGAGGTGATGGGTGTTAACTGGTTTCCCATCACCTACCAGGCAGTTTTCAATGGGCTATTGTGCCCCCTCACCGAGATGAACTGTTTAGGTCGGCATGGGGCATTGTGAGTATGCTGATGTCAGCGCCCCAGTGTCTGGACTCCGACCTGGTTTCGTAGGTTTCTGCATGGCCAATACCCATCCTTTGTTCTGGCCGTGGCTTTGCAGAAACCTAGAGACTGGGTTGTAAGGTTTTTACTTTTTGTGGCTGGTCACGAGGTCCTGCGGCCATTTTAGGACCGACGGATTGTGACATCCTTTGTTAATCTGACCGCAGCCTTTCTCCGCTATCAGCCCCAGTCTCTCGTTTAAAATGTCCAAACTGCAGCTCTTTTGTTTGGTGTTGCTTTCCAAATGAGGGAAAACTTCTCAAATCTTACAGCACCGAGGGCCAAAATCAACCTTTGGAAGCATGAGGGTGTGCTCTTCAGCAACTGCTCGAATGGTCCACTGTGCCTTTCACTGTTAGGTATGATTAGCTGAAGGTGCTGAGTATCTGGTTCCGAGGGGCTGCGGGATATAACAAAATTTGACTGGAGTGGATAGACCAAGTGAAAAGGGAAATTGGGAATGTAGGAGCAGTGCTTTCTCTCAAAAAACTGGCAAGAACCTGATGATTAGCAGCTAGGTGCTCTTGGTGTCCAAGCACTTGATGCAGGTGTGCCCATTCCCCGCTCCTCCCCATGGCCTTCACTGGAATTATTTTCCATTTCATCTCAGGATCTAGGATGGAATGTGTCCAATGAGTCACAAAGCACAAATCCCTGGACACCAGGGGCAAAGAATGTAGGAGGGTTTGTAAAAGGTACAATAATATGGGGGGCCAGGGGCAGAGCGGTAGAGTTGCTGCCTTGCAGCGTCAGACCCAGGCCTGATCTCACTACGCAAACTGCCTGCACGGAATTTGTACGTTCTCCCTGTGACCGTGTGGGATTTCTCCGGGTACTCCGGTTTCCTCCGACACTCCAAAGACATGCAGGTTAAGTGGCTTCTGAAAATTGTAAATTGTTCCTAGTGTGTAGGATGGTGCTAGTGTATGGGGTAATCACTGGTCGGTGTGGACTCAGTGGGCTGAAGGGCCTGTTTCCAAGCCGTATCTCTAAAAAACAAAAAACAAAAAACAATCTTTGTGCTCACTGGTAGGAGCACCTCAAAGAATCTTCAACTGGGATCCTGCCCCTTGACACAATTGACTTTGACGCCATTCCCCAGCAAACCCATTCTCACTCATTGCCCCAGACAGACAAGTGGATGGAATCCTCAGAATGAAATGATATCCTGAAACTCGGCAGAGAGGAACTTCTGAATTTAATTCACATCATCTCTCACATCTGGGAAGAAGGCCTGACAAGAGACCTAGGTGACACCATAAGTCCAATTGTCATAACTACAAGGCTCCAATTTTAAATATCAGTTTCCGTTATGTTTACTATCATGTGTACAGTGAAAAGCTTTTGTTTCGTGTTAACCAGCCAGTGGAAAGGCAATACGTGATTACAATCGAGCCATTCGCAGGGTACAGATGCATAAGGGAATAAGATTTAGTGCAAGTACGCTGATGATATTGTCGAACATGCAGGCTTGGGCAATCCACTCTCTCCCTCTTTATTAGAAAAGAAATGACAAATATTTCCATATATTTTCAAGAAATGTAACAAGAACAAATCAAATCAAATATATGAATTCAGGTAATAAAGTGTTGCTCCAGTCCCCCCCCCCCCCCCCCCCCTCCCATGCAACAGTGCATGAATAAAACATGTGTATTAAAAATAGTAGTTAAGAAAAGAGAAGGAAATCATTGCCTTAAGTGTAGGGTCCATATTAAAAAAACAGCTGTTTTGCCTGATGCATATTTCCTGGAACTCGAAATCTTTTGAAAATGAAGGAAAATAGTTGTATGTGAGTGAGAGGATTTGGTTAGGACAATATCTCCCTATGACACTAACACTAGAATATTATTGAAAATTGCAAAAAAATCAGTAAAAAACAGATCCAGGCTGACTCGATGCCATATCTGAGACTTTGCCTAAAGATCCAGTTATTTATTAGTTGAAAAGAAACATTTGGCTTTTTAAGCCTTAGGGAATTTTGGACAGGTCTGCCACTGCTCAGAGTCAAAGGTTATGCTGTTTTGTAACAGCAGAGTGTTTTTAAATGCAATGCATAGTGTAGCATTCAGCTATTAAAACACACAAGTGAAAGAAACTTATCTCTCACTGAATTGTTTTGAATTCTTGAACTGCTTGCTACTTACTATCAGGGGATCTACAGGTCAATTGAACTTCAGAGTGTGTAAGAAGGCACTTCAGATACTGGTTTACACGGAAGATAGACACAAAATGCTGAAATCACTCAGCAGGTCAGGCATCATCTCTGAAGGAAAGGGATAGGGGATGTTTCGGGTCGAGGCCCTACATCAGACATATGAAGTGTCTCGACCCGAAACATCCCCTATTCCTTTTCTTCAGAGATGGTGCCTGGCCTGCTGAGTGACTTCACCATTTTGTGTCATACTTCAGACTGTTTTACTTTTGCCATCCCACAGATCTTTGAATTAGAAATGAAATTGAGACAGAAAATTACTCGGAAAAAGGTGTGAAACTTAAATCAGCCCTTGGTGTTTCAAGGTGGGGATACCAGACAGTACCACCTGGTACGGCTGAGGATCCCCAAACTCTGCGTCACTGAGGGAGCTTTCAGTCAAGGGGGAAAGAATGAATGAATTCTGCACACCGATGGAATTTTCTCCTGGCAGGCTTTGGCAAAAGGTCATCAGCTGAGAACGAGAATGTTGACCACTAATGTAACTGCAACCCTGGTTAATCAATCCCAGAATCAATTCAGACAATCTTAAATTTGCTGGTGTTTTCCCCTTTTCCAGCTTCAGTCTTTCCCAGACTGTGGCCTCGGCACCAAGCAGGTTATTGCACTGCTAGCAGTGATCGATCTGCTTTGTTATGCAGATGTTCCCACAATCTGAGGTGCAGACCAGCCTCTTGCACATAGCTCTTGTGGCACTGAACAAATGGCAGCAGAAGAGTGCATCAACATTTTACTTCCTGCTGGACAATAGCAAAGATCTTTGTGAAAACCTGTATTTCCGCAGCTGTCCACGGAATTGTCAGACAAAGTAGCAAACATGTTCTTAACTGTAGTACATCAGTGACAACTAAGTGACTGCAGAACAATACAACCAAACATCCATTGAAAATACATTATGAAGTTGTTTCTTTAATGATCCTGAAAGGCTGTCCTTTACAACACTATAAATTCTGAACTGCCTGTCATGACAACATATCAGCTTTAAAACAGTGATACACATATGAGCATCAGTTGTCTTATTTCATATCATATCATATCATATCATATATATACAGCCGGAAACAGGCCTTTTCGGCCCACCAAGTCCGTGCCGCCCAGTGATCCCCGTACATTAACACTATCCTACACCCACTAGGGACAATGTTTACATTTACCCAGCCAATTAACCTACATACCTGTACGTCTTTGGAGTGTGGGAGGAAACCGAAGATCTCGGAGAAAACCCACGCAGGTCACGGGGAGAACGTACAAACTCCTTACAGTGCAGCACCCGTAGTCAGGATCGAACCTGAGTCTCCGACGCTGCATTCGCTGTAAAGCAGCAACTCTACCGCTGCGCTACCGTGCCGCCCTATTGTTCCTACCAATAAGATAATAGCCTTTGTGGCAACTATTTATTTGAATGCCTAAAGTGTTCTAGGAATTATAAAGTGCAGGGTGCATTGTGCCAGCTGCCTTTTTGTTGTGTGTGTGTGTTAGCACTGACAGCGAATGTCTGCCAGACGTAAGCAGAGGAGATGCTGATCTGACACCAATGCTGACATTTCAGAGCTTAACCTTCCATCAAAAGTATTTTCTTAACCTCACCCAGCTGAAGATGTGTCAGTGGCACTGGAAAGCAGCAGACTTACTTAAAAAGATCATCGATCACCTACAGGTTAGCTGCTGACTAATTTCATCTGGTTGTTATTTTTTGCTGTTGGTGCAATAATAGTTATTTCAGATTGCAGTGATATGGCAGGGCTGAAGGTTATTTTTACTGTCTTCAAGACTTCTGCAAAAACGGATCTCTCCTTGATATGGGTGCATTACTTGATGAGTATAAGGGACAGCAGAATGACTGGGAGAATGAGCAGGGGATACCCAGAGCAGGGCAAGATGCTTTGCAGAAGGTCATGCGTAAGGTGAGCAGGGGATACCCAGAGCAGCGCAAGATGCTTGCAGAAGGTCATGCGTAAGGTGAGCAGGCCATAGCTGTGATGCTCCATGACCAACTCTCCAATAAGATCCTTACAGAGGAGCAGTATGCAAGGCATCTACACCATTAATGATATTCACTCTGAAATCTACCAACTGATGAACAAGGCCACAGTCCTTGCCCTTCAATTTCAGAACACAATATTATGTAGTCTGTTGCCTTCTGATACATAAGGCAGCCCACTAAGTTTATCCATTTGAAGAGAGTAGGCTTGATTTAACTTTCTCTTGTCAGAAGGTAGCTTTGGGAGAGTTATAGGTTTTCCTAGTGCTGTAAGGTACCAGTGACGGTAGGCTCTGCATGCCAGATGTGCCCACGCTAAAGAGATTCCAAAAGTCAAAAGTGGGGGGGGGTGGGGGTGGGGGGGGGGTGGGGGGGTGTGGGGGGTGGGTGGGGGTGGGGGGGGGGGGTAACCGTGCTGGAGGAAGCAGCAGCAGCCAGGTATGTGGTACCAGGTGTAGCTCTGAGACACAGCCATGTAGGGTAACGTCAGATGGGGCTAGAGTGTTAGGGAGACTCAGTAGTTAGGGAGCACTTTGGGACCAGTGAACATAATCTGACCATAATTCTATTGGTCCTAAAGTAAGGTTCAAAAATCAGCAAGGCCCAATTTAGAGGCAGTGGGTGGAGCTTGAAGAAGTTGATCAGGAGAATCTGTTTGCAGTAAGGGGATAGCTGGCAGGTGGGGGCTTTCAAAAGTGAGATAGCAGGAGTACAGAGGCACATGTTCCTATCAGGGAGACGGCTAAAGTTGGCAAATTTAGAGAATCATGGTTGATGATGGATATTGAGGATCTGGTCAGGAAAATGGAGGCATACATCAGATTTGGGTAGTTGGGGTCAATCAAATCCTTCTGTGAGTATAAGAAATATAGGAGTACGCTTAATAAAGCCATCCGGAGGGCAAAAAGAGGTCGTGAAATGGAGCTGGCATGAAAGGTAATGAAAATACCAGAGATTCTGCATGTACATTAAGAGTAAAAGGGTGGTTAAGGAAACAATAGATCCCTTAAAAATCAGCATGGCCATTTTTGTGTAGAACCACAAGAGATAGCAGAGATATTAAATTAATACTTTTTTTTTTATCATGGTAGCTCAGGAATTGAGTCAGAGGATATCTTAGGTCATATAACAATTATTAAATAGGAGGTACTGGTGGTTTTAAATCACTTTAAGGTAAAAAAAATCCCCAGGGCCTGACCAAGTAATCCTTAGACCTTGTGGGAAGCTACAGAGCAAATTATGGAGGCCCTTGCAGAGATATTTGCATCATCTTTAGTCACAAGGGGGGTTCTGGAAGACTGAAAGGTAGCTAATGTTGAACCATATTTTGCAGAAAGGCAGCAAGTACAAGCCAGGGAACTACAAGCCAGTGAGCCCGACACCAGTGGTGGGCAAGTTGTTGGAGGAGATTCTTGAGGACAGAATCTGCCAGCATCTGGTTACACATGGGCTGATTAGGGATGGTCAGCATGGCTTTGTGCATTGGAATTAGTGTCTCACAAATCTGATATATTTTTTAAACAAGTCACTAAGAGGATTGATGAGGACAGGGCAGTGGAAGTTGTTTATAAACAAGGCCTTTGACAAAGTCCCTTATGGTACGTTGGTATGAAAGTGCACTTGGAATCCAAGGTGAATTAGCCAATTGGATTTGATATCAGCTTGGATGAATGAGTCAAAGGGTTGTTGAGGAAGTTAGATGGGCATTTTAGTTGGCATAGACAAATTTGGTTGAAAGGTGTGTGTGTGCACGTGCATGCATGTATTTCTGAGTATCTACAATTACGAATCTTTTGCTCAGTCTTTCCATCTGTTGTGTGGGCACAACAATTTAAAGGCTTAACGGTTTATTATACTCCTATCGTAATAAAACCCATCGTTTACCATGTCCCCTCGTCCAGCATGTTGAATAAACAGAAATTTAATGTTCATAAATAATTTGATGAATACACTTAAGGACAATAGATTTGGTTCAATTTAAATTGCTAACTACATCAAGATTTTGAACCAGTTGGGGTTGCACTGACACCAGCTTAGTAATATGTCAGTTTTGATTATTTTTAGTTTTGTAAATATCTAACATTTTTATAATTAGGTTCAATGCAGTTGTTGATTCCTACCAACCTCTGTGCTTATGCATAATGCAAATTTATTAGCCTTCTTCGTAGTAACGCTGCTACAAGGGTAAAATACCATATTGGGTTACAGAGGCTGCTTCAACCTTTGACTTTATTGACATTCATTGTTACAGAATTTCCATTGGGCGGGCAATAACACAAGGTACATGCACCAATTTCACGTGCCAGGCAAACAGATTTGTAATAGATTCAGAGAGAGACTCTCTCAGAATTTAAATCTGAAAGATTGCCTATCCCATTAGATTGATACCATTTTTCATATCAAGAATTCAGCATTGACTACCTTTGAAAATCTAACTTCCAGGTATCAGCCTCTTTTCAATTTCCTTTACAGGATATCCAGAAAGACTTATAATCTTCTCATTTACAGTAAGCACAGGATTTGTTGATCCTTTCCATAGTGCAAATCTTACAGGTGACAAGGACTCGAGTTTATATGCACAAATGCAGAATTCTTCTGTCACATTTAAACATTTAATTCAAATCAGTCTCCAGAAAACAAAAAATTGCTATTTACAATGAAAAGCATCAGAAGAACCAGTGAATAAAACTACCCGTCCATATTTCACCCCCCGAAAACATTCAAACCAGTCAGTATTCCACATTTTTATCAAGTTGAATGAACATTCAATTTGACGTTTTCTTTACCTTTCTAGTATTTATTTCAGTACATACATACATAATATTTTTATAGGCAAACCTAACAGCTTAACAATGAGGCATCTGAAGCTCAAGTAAATTAAAGTATTTCTATTAAAAAGAAGACACAAAGTGCTGGAGCCACCACGCAGAGTAGGCAGCTCTCCACATTTATCCTCATGGCTCTTTTGCTGCAATGTTATTTTATTGAGTACCACATTAGATAAGCCACGGATTTATCTGAATTCCACATTAAAACTAAGGGTCATTAAACACACCGTGCTCTGTTATTAATATGACATGCTATCCCGTTACTCTTGTGCGGTAAGTACCAAGTTGCCACTGCTTCAATTAATGGAATAAAATGTTCTACAGTTTGCAGTGAAGCTGTTATATGCACTTTTCTATGCACAGTAACTGAATACATATCTTTCAACAATATTAAATGCTGGAAAGGAATTTAATTTTTATAAGTGAGCCTTTCTGAAAATGGTCTGCACAATAAAGCATCACGTGTTCATTAATAAATTTGTTATGGAAGAGAAGATTTTAACCTATTAATTCCACAGATGTTGTACAAAGCCAGAGAACCTCTCCAGAAATGGCATTGGTGTCAACCATGGTACAAAATATGATTTATGTTTCAGCTTGGAAAGCAGCACCATTGAAACTTTTGTCATCAGAATTAGAATAATCACAATTTAAAACTTGATCTGATACAAAAATATCTAAAGGGTGGTGGATATATGGAGCAAGCTGCCAGATGAAGAAGTTGAGGCAGATACAATACTGCCTCAACTGGGTGCCAGGGGTTGTGGGGAGCAGGCAGGAGAATGGGGTTGGGAGGGAGAGATAGATCAGCCATGATTGAATGACAGAGTAGGGTCAAATTGATTAATTAAATGGGAGAAAACACAAACTCCATACAGACAACACCCGAGGTCAGGATTTAACCCGGGTGTCTGGCAAAGATAGGCAGCGGATCTATAAACTTATAATACAAGCATTACAAGCTTACAGCTTGCACATATTAATAATATCATTAGTCACAGAATAAAGAGACAAATGCATGTACATACTTGATATTGTGTTGAATAATTATTTAGAGACTGCTCTTAAATCATTTATTCTAATGCTTTGGTTGCACATACTATCCTTTTGAATTATTTTTCTAGTCCAGTGTTCATTGAGGCAGCATTAGTCTTTTACGAACTCCCAATTTTTAAACTATGATCATAAACTGCAGTTTTGGTATTGGACTAGCTACCTAGAAGTACATGTTAGAATTCCCCAATGGCAATTTGTGAAACTGAATTTAGTCCAGTAACCTTTCCAACATTTCTTCCACAGTGCCTGATCCATATCCAGTGCAACTTCTAGTCCTACAGTGAATGGCTTTACAAGGTTTGGTCCATATGCGACTCCAGACCCACACCATGTAGTTCATGCTTAAGTATCCACTGAAAGAACAAAACCATCCTTTTCCTTTTTGAAACTCTTTAACTTAGCAATTGCCTTTCTAACATCTTCTGACATGATTGATTGAAGTGACCTTTATGTTACCTGCAGCCATTTATAATTCATTTACAGCATTTTGAAGTACATTTGCAAACTACCAGAGCCATTTGCTGCTTCTGTGCAAAAATAATGAACATATTTCTTATTCTTGCGCTCCAGTGACTCTGGAGGACTCTCTTCTGTGCATTTTTATCACCACTTCAAAAAGGATGAGGAATCTCATGTACTTACCAGTATGAAAACAGTAATGACCACATCTGCTACATGCATCGAACATTGCCATCTGTAGAAAAAGAAACATGCATATTCGGTTCTCTTTTTTATGCATTTATTCCAAACTGAAATTATTGGATAGGAAAATGTCTTGGGTAATAATAACCATGAGAAAGAGAATGAGCAGAGTGCAATGATGGCAAAACCTGTTAAAAAACAAGTGGGTACTTGCCAAATGATCCAAAATCTGAGCTTAGTGAGATATTACAATATTGCATGTAAGCAAGATAAGTGAAACCACGGAAAGTACGTTTGCTGTGAAATGACAACTGGAAATAATGAACCAAAAATGTTAACCACAGGCAATAGTTCAATGGAGGTAGTATAATGAACAAGATTTCTCAGCAAGTACATCATTCTCTATTTCAGAAACATTCTCTAATCTTCCCAAAACTGAACTTAAGAAATGTTGAGTACGACACTTTATTTTGGTCTTTATCTTAAAAATTGCTAACGTTTAATATTTTGACAGTATTCACAACCTCATTAATTTATTTTACCCAAGTTGGACTGAAAACTTTTAACAGTAAATCAAATATATGATGATTTATTAACAAAATGTAGCATTTAGTTCCCAACTACACTCCTTTGTATGCTTAAAAGTGAGTTGTGATAGTGACTGGTTGGATGTTTATATTGCATTTTGCTTTCTCTTATTATCATCTGTGGCATCAGGGACGACGCCAGCTTCGGCAGTGACTACAGCGACACCCGCAGTGGGGTGAACACATGTGACATGTTTTATTTACAGTGACAAGAAAGTCCAGGACCGCATGGGGGCACTGTCCTTCGTCAAGAGGGTGCATGTGATCTGGCGTTGGCAATCTCAGGGTTGTCCCGGCAGCTCAGTCTTGGTCTCAAAGCAAGGGGGAGGCACTAGCAGTCCCAGACTTATCCTGGCATCTCAACTTTGGGCTTGAAGAGATGGCACTGGCAGTCTCTGGGTAATACTCTGATCAGTCTTTGCCTCTGTGTGTGGGCACAGTCTCTCATTGTCCATGGGTAGAAAGAGGCAATGCCATATCGGGCTTCCCATGGCCACAGTCTCAGCCTTAGTTGAGATACTAGCTTTTTAGGGCTTCTTCACACAGTGGTGTCCGTGGTCTCAGGTTTGTCCCAATGACTTGGTCTTCCTCAAATCTGCAACAGGGGAACACTGCTAGCAGGGCTTCCCTCTTCCCTCTTCCCTCTTCCCTCTTCCCTCTTCCCTCTTCCCTCTTCCCTCTTCCCTCTTCCCTCTTCCCTCTTCCCTCTTCCCTCTTCCCTCTTCCCTCTTCCCTCTTCCCTCTTCCCTCTTCCCTCTTCCCTCTTCCCTCTTCCCTCTTCCCTCTTCCCTCTTCCTGAAATGCTGGGGTTTTATAAGGAGTAGGCTGACAAGGTCCAGATGGGCCAAGTTGATGGCAGCTAATTGGACCCAGCTGTTACCAATGACACTGAGGAATGTCCTCTCCTGGCCTGTCAGCCACTGATAGGGATCAGAGCGGCATCTGAGAGAGGGGGAACTGTCACACTTTCTTGTAGCAGCCAAAGAAATGTAAGATAATTGGATTGGGCTTCTGCTTTTTTTAATATACCATGTGAGGAAATAGTTTTACATACAATGTGCACATATTCTTTCCTATTTTTGCTCATACGAACATATAAAATGAACTTTTCATTATTATGGCTTCTTCAGAACCTTGTTATCTGTAAAAGGTGATAATTTCCCATAAAACAAAAATCACGACCTTTTAAAAAGTCGGATACACTTATGGAGAGAAGCACAAAAGGAGAAATGAATGATTGATGCAAAAGAAAGGCAGAACCACAAGAGTGGAGGGAAAACACATTTTAGCAAAGGAAATGAAATGAAGGAGGTAAAATAAAGATGGTTCCAGAAGAGTGATAAAGAGCCAAATAGAAAGAGTAATAGGAAAATCTGGGAACAAAAGATCAGTCAACTTACTAAAGCCATTGAGTGATAGTGTGAAAACAGGCCATTTGGCCCAACTTGCCCACACCAACCAACATGTCCCAGCTACATTAGTCCCACCTGCCATGTTTGGTTCATATCCCTCCAAACCTGTCCTATCCATGTACCTATCTAACTGTTTCTTAAATGTTGGGATAATCCCTGCCTCAACTGGCAGCTTGTTCCAGACACCTACCACCCTTTGTTACCCCTCAAATTTCTATTAAATCTTTTCCCCTTCACCTTAAACCTATGTCCTCTGGTCCTCAATTCATCCACTCTGGGCAAGAGACTCTATTAATCTACCCGATCCATTCCTCTCAAAGAAACATAGAAACATTGAAAATAGGTGCAGAAGTAGGCTATTCGGCCCCCCGAGCCAGCATGATTTAATATGTTCATGGCTGATCTAAAATCAGTACCCCGTTCCTGCTTTTTCCCCATATTCCCTGATTCCTTTAGCCCGAAGAGCTAAATCTAACTCTCTCTTGATGCACTGCAAAAGGGAACATTTCCACAACAGATATAAAAAGCAAATGAAATAAAATGTAGGATGATTTACTCTTTCAACATGCAATAAAAACGGAGAGTGCTGGAAACTGCATGTAACAAATGGTCTTGAACACATGAGGCAGGTACATGGTTGGACAAGGTTTAGATGGATATGGGCCAAATGCAGGCAGACAGGGAGAGAGAAATATCATAGTCCAGTTGGGCTGAATGATTTTATTCACCTCAATGTATAAATCATGATTTTATACACCTCAATAAGATCATCCCTCATCCTCCTGTGCTTCAAGGAATAGAATCCCAGCCTACTCAACCTCTCCCTATAGCTCACACCCTCTAGCCCTGGCAACATCCTTGTAAATCTTCTCTGTACTCTTTTCAGCTTGACAACCTATTTCCTATAACATGGTGTCCAGAAATGAACACAATACTCCAAATGCGGCCTCAACAACGTCTTATACAACTGCAATATGACCTCCCAACTTCTATACTCAATACTCTGACCGATGATGGCAAATGTGTCAAATGCCTTTTTGACCATCCTATCTACCTGCGACTCCACCAAGGAACCATACACCTGCACTCCTAGATCTCTCTGCTCTACAACACTCCCCAGAGCCCTACCATTCACTGAGTAGGTCCTGCCCATGTTAGACTTCCCAAAATGCAACACCTCACATTGCTCTGCATTAAATTCCATCAACCATTCCTCAGCCCACCTGGCCAATTGATCAAGATCCTGCTGCAATTTTTCACAACCATCTTCACTACCTGCAAAACCACTCACTTTTGTATCACCGGGTGGCATGGTGGCGCAGTGGTGAAGTTGCTGTCTTACAGCGCTTGCAGCGCCGGAGACCGGGTTTGATCCCGACTATGTGTGCTGTCTGAATGGAGTTTGTATGTTCTCCCTGTGACCTATGTGAGTTTTCTCCGAGATCTTCGGTTTCCTCCCACACTCCAAAGACATTGTAGGTTAATTGGCTTGGTATGAGCGTAAAATTGTCCCCAGTGAGTGTAGGATAGTGTTAATGTGCGGGGATCGCTGGTTGGTGCGGACTCGGTGGGCCGAAGAGACTGTTTCCGCACTGTATCTCTACACTAAACTAAATTTACAAACTTGCTAATCTTTCCATGTATGTTCTCATCCAAATCATTCATGTAGATGCAAACAGTAATGGGCCCAGCACAGAACCCTGAGGCACACCACTAGTCACAGGCCTCCAGTCCGAGAAGTAACCTTCCACCATCACCCTCTGCTTCCTGCCATGAAGCCAATTTTCTATACATTCAACTATCTCTTCTTGGATCCCATGCGATCTAACCTTCCAGAGCAGCCTATCATGCGGAACCTTGTTGAATGCTTTTACTAAACAATGAGAGGAAAGATAATGGAATCAAAACAAATGATGAGTTAAATGCATTAAATATAATTTAAAAATGAACAATTTCCAAACAGTCTTGTTTGATTAACATGAGAAAATTATTCGCAGAGTTATGTAGTAGAAGCCATGAGGCTAGATTTTGATAGTGGTTGAGGGATATTTACGGAGTAGATCAATGGTAATTCCTTAATAACCCCTAAAACAGTTCAATTATTTGTTTGCCAGTTTTCATACCCTTTTGCACAAGCTGGTTATTCAACTTGACTATAAAACAGTGACTGGACTTTCAATTAAATTAGTAGCTCTAAAATATATAATTTACGCCTCAAGGAATAGAGTCCCAGCCTACTCAACCTCTCCCTATAGCTCAGATACTCTATCCCTGGCAACATCCTTGTAATTCTTCTCTGTACTCTTTCCATCTTGACAACATCTTCCAGCTTGACAACATCTTTGCTTAACATGGTGCCCAGAACTGAACACATTACTCTAAATGCAGCCTCACCAATGTCTTATACGACTGCAAAATGACCTCCCAACTTCTACACTCAATACTCTGACTGATGGCCAATGTGTCAAATGCCTTTTTGACCAGCCTTTCTACCTGGGACTCCACCTTCAAGGAACCATGCACCTACTCTCCTAGATCGCCCTGCTCTCCAATACTCCCTAGAGGCCTACCATTCACTTTTAGGTCCTGCCCATGTTCGACTTCCCAAAATGCAACACCTCACATTTCTCTGTATTAAATTCCATCAACCATTCTTCAGCCCACCTGGCCAATCGGTCAAGACTCTGCTACAAATTTTCACAACCATCTTTATTATCTGCAAAACCACCCACTTTTGTATCACCTGCAAACTTGCTAATCTTGCCGTGTAGGTTCTCATCCAAATCATTGGTACAGATGACAAACAGTAATGGGCCCAGCACCGACCCCTGAGGCACACCACTAGTCACAGGCCTCCAGTCCGAGAAGCAACCTTCCACCATCATCGTCTGCTTCCTTCCACAAAGCCAATTTTCTATCCATTCAGCTACCTCTCCTTGGATCCCATGCAATCTAACCTTTCAGAGCAGCCTACTATGCAGAACCTTGTTGAAAGCTTTGCTGGTCCATATATACAACATCTACAGCTCTGCCCTCATCGACCTTTTTGGCCACATCTTCAAAAAACTCAATCAGATTTGTGAGACATGACCTCCCACGTACAAACCCATGTTGACTATCCCTAAATGCCTGTAACTTCTATCCCTCAAGTTACTCTCTAGCAACTTTCCAACTACAGATGTTAAGCTCACTGGCCTACAGTTCCCAGCATTTACCCTTTAGCCTTGAATAGAGGCACAACATTCGCCACCCTCCAAACTTCCAGCACCTCTCCTGTATTTAAAGACGAAGTAAATGTATACCAGTGCTCCCGTAATTTCCTCCCTGGTTTCTCACAATGCCCTCAGATATATCTGATTAGGCCCTGGAGATTTGTCTACCTTCATTCACGATAGTATCTTCAGCATTGTCATACTGACTACCCTCAAGACACTTCCATTTACTGCCCCGCAGTTCCTCTGTCCTCCTGTCTTTCTCCTCGGTAGATCCAGAGGTGAAATACTCATTGAGGACCTTGCCCTTCTCCCGTGGCGCCACACACTCTGATTCCTGACGGGTCCCACTCTCTCTTTTCCCCTTTATGTATCTATAAAATTTCTTGGGATTGCCCTAGATATAGAACAAATGAATGAAAGATGTGAACAAAAAGTAACAGTGATAAAGGAAACAGGTCATTGTTAGCTGTTTGTGAGGTGAGAACGAGTAAAGTAAGCATGCAGGTACAACAGGCAGTGAAGAAAGCTAATGGCATGTTGGCTATAAAGAGAGTTGAGTATAGGAGCAAAGAGGTCCTTCTGCAGTTATACAGGGCCCTGGTGAGACCGCACCTGGAGTATTGTGTGCAGTTTTGGTCTCCTAATTCTTGCTATTGAGGGAGTGCAGTGTAGGTTCACGAGGTTAATTGTCGGGATGGTGGAACTGTCATTTGATGAAAGAATGGAGTGACTGGGCTTATATTCACTGGAATTTAGAAGGATGAGAGGGGATCTTACAGAAACATAGAAAATTATTAAGGGACACGCTAGATGCAGGAAACATGTTCCCGATGTTGGGGGAGTCCAGAACCAGGGGCCACGGTTTAAGAATAAGGGGTAGGCCATTTAGAACTGAGGTGAGGACAAACCTTTTCACACAGAGTTGTGAATTTGTGGAATTCTCTGCCTCAGAAGTCAGTGGAGGCCGATTCACTGGCTGCATTCAAAAGAGAGTTAGATAAAGCTCTTAGGGCTAGCGGAATCAAGGGATATGGAGAGAAAGCAGGAACGGGTTACTGATTGTAAATGATCAGCCGTGATCACATTGAATGGTGGTGCCGGCTCGAAGGGGCGAATGGCCTACTCCTGCACCTATTGTCTATGTATCTATATATATATATGTTAATACGCTGTCTTGATACTTTATTTTTTTCAGAATATTGCAGTCTGCCTTTAGGGTTTTATTCACCATTTGATATTACATTTTGATGCAATCATCCTGTATTAAATATTACAAAGCTCTTTCATCATTGTGATCCAATCTGTGATCAGTTTAATAATGCAATCGCGATGTTCTATCGCAATGAAGTTCAAATGTGTGTAAACGCTTAAACTGTCTTCACTATGGTAGCTTCCTGGTAGGTTAACAGATTATATTGATCTGTGAATGAGGTACCCACTCCATTTTTTTCACTGTGGATGTTTCTGACTTTTTGCTTTGGGAGGCCTGGCCACATTCCATCAGCAACATGAGCAACACATTGGCAAGATGTTGTCTGAGGGTAGTTTGGTGGACACTGTACCGTTCCAACGACTCACTTTGGTCTGCTGAGCAGCACAGTGAAGTTGAATTGCTTCAGGTGTTAAGGGAGCACACTTCTCGACAGCCAACGATTATCCCTCCCCAACTGTGGAGATTTACTTTTATAAATCAGGTCCCGTTATATAACAATGACGAGGAGCTGTTGCAATAAACCCTTCGGGTTTCAATGGAACAGATCGGAATTGAAGGGTCAGTTTCAGATCATTCCAGCCGGATTTGATCTGGGTGATATTAAATGTTGGTTTCACACTCGGGCACGACAGTTTTTGTATTGGGCAGGCTGGTTAAGCATTTCTCTAAACAGCTCATTCTGGAATTCCCATCAAAATGCCCTATCTTATTGGGTCGGCAGCTTCATCTGGCATGGCTCTTAACAACGCCCACGGCGGTTTAAGTTTATTTATGTCACTTTTATTTGAAAACGTTACTGGTGCTGATGTGACTGCTACTGCAGTTCTTAACTGCATCACCAATCTTGAGATCTCTCACTCTGCCCCTGGTTCAATTACCAATTCGATTACCAATTTGCCTGATGACAATACTCAACAGCAATGTCGACTAGAATGCAGCCTTTTAAGAAATTATTTTGAATGAAGTTGTCGGGCGGTGAAGGTTATTTCCAATCTCTGCGGGGTTTTGGCGCTTGTTTTACGGTTACGCGCGTATGCCGGACCTGACATCGTTCCGGGCCTGTCTGTCTGTCTGCGAGTGTGGCAGCAGCCAACTCTGCAGAAAGTCGTTGCCGAGCCGCCTCTGTACCTCGGCCCCGCCGGAGAAAGTAGGCAGATGAGATGAAGTCCTCGCCGCGTTCCCGCTGCAGCCGCTCCCCGCCCGCCCCCGGACCGCCCTCCCTCCCTCCCTCCCTCCATCCTTCCCTCCCTCCCTCCCTCTCCCGGGCCGCCCTCCCTCCCTCCCTCCCTCCCTCCCTCCCTCCCTCCTTCCTTCCTTCCCTGCCTCCCTCCTTCCCTGCCTCCCTCCTTCCCTGCCTCCCTCCTTCCCTGCCTCCCTCCTTCTCTGCCTCCCTCCTTCCCTGCCTCCATCCCTCCCTCCCCGCACTCACTCCGCCGCCCCGCCAGCTGCTCCTTGCGGCCGCTCGGACTGCGGTGGCATTAGCCCCAGCCCCCACCAGCCCCCCGTCCCAACCCCCACCACCCCCAGCACCCAGCCCCCACCAGCCCCAGCCCCACACCCCCAGCCCCCACCCCCAGCCCCCACCCCCAGCCCGTCAGCGAGCGCTCACTGGCCGCCCTTGGAGAGAGCCCTTCCCACTAAACCAATCGCTGCCAGCGGCGGGCGGGCTTTCCCGACCCCTCACGTTACGGAGGAAGTTTCAGTTCTCGCTGAGGAGACGGGCTGATCTTTATTACCTCTCTCGAAGCGGGAAAGGGTGGTCTTTTTATTCCCGGACGGCAGGACGAGAGATCCCTCGCAGTGCGCCCGCCCGCCCGCCCGTTCCCATGTGAATGAGCCGGCCTGTGTTGAGTGACCGACCCCCCCGCTCTGACTCTGGACCCGCCGCCCAGCACCATGTCATTTGTGAATGCAGAGGGGTAGTTTAATTCCCCCCCTCTCTCTCTCCCCCGTGAACGTCTCCCATCCTGGTGAACTATCCACCCAACCTCCACTGCCGTGCGCCCACCCCGGCCCCAGGGATTGAGAACCTGTCGCCGGACTCAATGGGAGACAGCGAGAGAATTATTTATCGTCTTCTCTCTCCCGGCATCTGCTCGTAGACCCGGCGCTGGGATTGTTTTCATGTGTCGCTCGGAGCCGTTGGACACATCGTGTGTATTTTACTGGGACCGTTCGGGATGGCACATTTCCCTTTGTACTTGAACTCCGCAATGCTGGTGTTGTTTAGCTGTGAATTCCGCCTGGTGACGGCAAGTAAGTGGGTTCTGATGTTTTTAGCTTAAATACATGATCTTTCGCGGGAATGCATGCTGTAACTTTGATGGCCCTGCTCCTCGGCGGCATTCCCCCAGGTGAATGAATGCAAGTCGGGTTCAGTGACCTGGGTAGGGGGTAGGAGGTAGGGGGGGGGGGGGCAGTGGGCAGGTCGGAGAACTGCGCCAAGGGCTCAGCGAGGAGTGGAGTGGAATGGAATGGAGTGGAATGGCCCGTCAGGTCGCCCTTGAATTACTTGTACCTCGGCCAGGGCTCGGCTGATCGGCCCTTCCAGTTTAATGGAAATGACAGCATGGGAATAGATAGGGAAAACAGAATTAGGGACAAGAAGAGGGCAGTTAAAGGAGATCAGAAAGTAATCCCGTGACCCCCCTAGACAGATGGAAAGATGCAGCAACCGGTGTTGAGCAGAATCACCGGCGAGTGAAGCAGCAACTTTGACGAGAAATGGAGATGGCAATAACCATGGGTTATTGGTTATGGGCTAATAACGGAGGAAGCGACAGGGAATGTAAAAGAAAGGAGAAACCAGTGGAAGATTGCCTCGAAGCTGGAAATTAAGGGGTGATATAGGGTTAGGGAACGAGACATTATTAGGAGATACAAGAAACTGCAGACGCTAGAATCTTGAACGAAACACAAAGTGTTGGATAACTCTGCGGGTCAGGCAGCATCTGAGGGCGGGTTGGACAGACGACTTTTCGGGTCGGGACCCTTCTTCAGATTGAGACTTTATTAGGGGCTGGCGAAATCCGGCCATAAGGAGTACCTTAAAGGCGCGATGAACGAAGCAACGCAGAAAACTGTGTGGCGGTGGGAGAGTGCGGGAGGGGAGGTGGGGGAGGGGGTCTACCATCAGATAGAAAGTGAATGAGCAGGAATAAACAGGTGGCAATAAAGGGAGGTTAAGGGGTAGGTTGGGGAGTAAAGGCTCAGAGATAACGGGAGAGAACAGCAGACTTGCAAAATCTGAGAACGAAACGATCCGCGAAGTTGGTAGCGAGATAAGCATAGACAGTTCAGGAGGATGTCATTCTCCGGCTTCATACGACGTGACTGAAACACGGTAGAAGGAGAAGGATATGGTTTATGCTCCCGTGTTAGTCATGATGTCCAGCACGTCTATTCCCAACGCTTTGCACTGAGCGTGAACTGATGAAGCCTCAGAAGCGTGCAGTCCCCGGGCGTCATTTTGCATCTACACCGTCGATTTATATATCACCTCTTTAATAAGCAATGGCATACATGTGTATGGATGGGTATTTAGAAGAAGATGCCTGCCCAAAAGTTTAATTCATTATTAGAGTAATTGGAAAATAAAATGTGGATGCAATATGTTCTTCACTTACTTCTTGTAATGACTGTTGCTTCAACCAAGTACCAAAATTACAGCTTGGGACGGAGTTGCTTGTTAGATAACTAAAGTTCTGAATATTGTTTGTACAATAATGAATTAATTTACATTCTTAGAAAATGGGTCATGGTTTATACGCACAGTTCGTCAAATTTTGAGTCACATCTATGTGGAAAATATTTGTATTCAGCAAGAGGGTATGAGCGAAGCCCGCTGTTCTCCTACAAACACTGTTTGTCAAGTTCATCCCAAGGACGTGAGAGTAGACGTCGGTAAACCCATCCTCCCGAACAGTCAGTGTTACTGCAGCGGCACTGGCCATAAAGAGTGATTATAAAACACAAGATAGCCGGGCTGGGATGAGTAGGGAAATGAAAATGAATGTTTAGAATAAATAAAATGGCTGGCACCAAATTGTAGGGAAAATAAATTCCAGCACTGTATTGATCAAACGTAATTGCTAAATTCTATCGGTCAGCGGAAATGTTTAATGTAGGAAGGCCAACAGGTGTTAGGAAAAGGATGAAAATAACTCGGAGGGAATGGAAATTCGGTATTCAATAGTGTTGTGATTGAGCACATGTGACATGGGCATTTGCTTCCACATTACTTTAAAAGACCAGCTTCACGCAGTGGATAACTGTTTTACCCATTAATCAAAACCAGGTTCTACGATTGATCCTCCAGTGACACGTTTATCTAATGAGTTTTAACAGTGTGATTTAGCGTTTGGAAGTGGATTCAATAATCTGGTTTCCTTGAATAATTTCATGTTCATCCTACTTGTTTTTACAGTGTCCTTTATTCAGGACTGAGATGTGTGACGGTCATTCAAGCTAACATGTGTGACAATTCATGCAAACCTAACCTGTGCGGATGGTCTGTCTGCAAATTATAGGCTTAAAGGCTTAAATTGAGGTAGCTGATCAATGTATCACAAGGTTCCAATTTATCCTACTAATAAAATTATATGAAAAGAAAGAACATACCTATATCGATTAAAAGCTACTACTGGAAATAAAAATCAAATTTTGTGAAGTGCATGCAGAATATTTTTTTAAATCATTGTAAGTTGTGGACATTGTTGACAAAGGAGGTAGTTCTTCTCTTCATTGGTATGCATGTGGTGCTCTTGGCATACTCTTAGACTTCTTGTTGAACTACGGTTGATCCCCCGGCAATGCTAATGGCAGAATGACTGTTTGCTGCACTACGAAGTTACAGATTGTAGGAAGTGCAATTCTATTGGTGATAATAGCTTATAGCACCTCGGGGATGTCCAGGTTAGAGCTGCGCTGATACTTTTTTTGCAGTATGGTGGTAGCACACGACATGACAGAGGAGGGTTCAATGTGAAGACGGAACTTTGGCTCTCCAGGGACTGTGCACAAATCTGTCCACAAATTATAACCCTAAGATTCACCTGTGAGGGGCATATTGTTGAAGGCAAGGTTAATTCTCATTCTGGTCCTGTCACTACTTAATAGATATCCAGTACAGTAGTTCTGTTCATCGGCGCTCAGCCAGCTTGTTTCAAAATACCGTGACAGTGTGGTCACAGATGATGTTCCCATGCAGCCTACTAGCCTTCTATTAATAAGGAGAAAGTACTGCTACATCGTCTAATGCATTCCCTTGCCCATATTTGACCGTGGGATTTAATGAGTTAATGCTGTAGATTCAAAACTCCCTCCACATCCCTTCCACCTAACCAAATGCCACCAACCCGAGGACCAGCCGACCGGACATTTCCAGGGGATGGGGAATTTTGGGTTAGCGACTGGTTTATATGACTCCATGATAAACACAACTCCAGGCTGTTGCTTGAATTGCGTTGGGCAGCTCTCCTAGTTTAGGTAGAAGCCTCTGCTATTGGAGAATACAAATGGGCAGGGTTGATTGCAGGATGAACCTTGGTCATGAGTCTGAACAAGGGTCTCGACCCGAAACGCCACCCATTCCTTCTGTCCAGAAATGCTGCCTGTCCCGCCGAGTTACTCCAGCATTTTGTGCCTATCTTCGAACCTGGGTCATTGTGTTCAGAGCTTGGCTTGAAATCACCATTGGGTTTTATGCTTATTTGTAGCATTTTGGTATAACTCAGAACTTCATTGTGTTATTTCAGAGGACAGCAAGGAGTAATTTGATAAACTGATACAGTCCTGTCTCCACCTATATCCTTCCTTTGTCCAGCCCACCTGACATCAGTCTGAAGAAGGGTATCGACCCGAAACGTCACCCATTCCTTCTCTCCCGAGATGCTGCCTGACCTGCTGAGTTACTCCAGCATTTTGTGAATAAATCAATGTATATCTCACTAAACCTGCCGTTACTAAACACGCAGTGATACTGACCCGTCGTGCCTCCTCTTATTTCGGGGACTCGTTCCCGATGTCAAATCGTAACTTTCTCAAGCTACGCGTTACGTATGAAGGGACTTAGGCGTCAAGCTACTGTTCTTGCTGTAAACGTTTATCGCAGAAGATCAAATCAAACAGGTTTGACTCAAAATGCCATTCCCCTTTCTTCCACTGTTGTTAAACTTAAGCGAGATATACTTTTCCCTATCCTTCCTTCTCATAAAATAAAACACATCAAAAATAGGCACTAAAATCCCCCGAAACTTCTTGACAAATCTCTAAAAGTGGTCAAGCTGGGTAATGGAAACATCGTCACACTCGGCATTTTTGATAGACTTTACGAGGGCACGGGCTATCTCCTGGGACTTGTGTTTCTAATATAGCGGCGCACAAACGGAAGATTGTGTCAAATCACGTTTCTACTCTTATTTGCAACAATTTGTCCACAGACTGAATTTATGATATTCACGGTAGCACGAGTGCTCCTAGAGTTAATCTACAGAGGCATTTGGTGAATTTAGGATGTATTCTTCACCTAGCACTAATGCTATTTTAACTGTACCGCTAATTTCGGATCCTGATACTGCAATACGGTGGAACGCCTCGATCGAGCCTGACCAGGGCTCGAAGTGTAGTCGTTAATCTGACGTTTATCTCAAGACCAGAGAACAACAACTCCATTTAACTACATCAACGTTTCCATTAATTCTTCTCGCTAAGTGCTTGTCCCTTCATGGGTGGTTATATTTTCACCCGCTGAATTGGAGCTGCCCGTGTGGATGCACGAAACGCATTTCTGCAGCTCTCTGGAATTGATTCTATGCCAGAATCAGGTCGATACAAACCAAGAATTAAATCATTGACATTTGTTAATGGAGGGACTCTCAAGAGGAACGTCGCAGTAAAAATGAATTGCGAGTTTACACGAACACATACTCCAGCCAGTGATCGCTTCTCCCGCGCCCTGTCACTCCCACTTCTTATTCCGATAAAATGCTTCTGTATTTCGGCTGGATCCGGCTCCTTGTTTTATTGCTAGAATAGGTTCGGCCCCAGCCTTAATGCTCACTGCATATTTTCTTTCGGCAATAGCACCCTTCTGACTAATGACAGCATGGGTTGAAAAAGCAAAGAAAAACCTATGAATCTGAGATTTAAAAAAATCATAGACACAAAATGCTGGAGTAACTCAGCGGGTCAGGCAGCATCTGGAGAGAAGGAATGGGTGACGTTTCGGGTCGAGACCCTGCTTCTGAAGAAGCCTGTTCAGCTGCCCGTTCCAGCTTCTTGTGTCTATCTTCGGTTTAAACCAGCATCTTCAATTCCTTCTCACACATAAAATCAGAACACGTTGGAACACTCAACAAGTCAGGCAGCATCCGCGGAGAGAGAGGGGCAAGATTAAAGTTTAGGGAGCTATTATGAAAGGTCACTACGTCGAAATGAAAGGTCACTATGTCGAAATATCGACATAATTTCTCTCCGCAGATACAGCCGGACCTGTTGGGTTTCTCCTGTATTTTCTATTGTACGTGTCTACAAGTGAGAGCTTGCAAGAACATCCCAGATTACATCAAATCGGCAAAAGCCGAAGGAACAGGAGAGGTCTGGAATTTTACTTTGGCTTGACGTGTCGCCGCTTCGGTACACGGCGCTGTTCTTATACCTGAAAGTACCAATTTGCCCCTGTGACCAGGGCTCTGGAATTCTGGACCGGGTTAGCTGGAGGTGGCAGATCTGTTCCCATAGCCGACTTTAGCGGCTTATTGGCGGGTCACATTTGCCCACTAGAGCTGAGGCTCTGGAACTCCGGCCTGGCCGGAGCAGTTGGATCTGTTGCTATTGAACTCCGTGACCAACTTTACGGGCGGGTATCTCGACCACCGGGGCAGTGACCTCTGTTGGTCCAGCAAAATGGATATTCCAGCAAGACTGAAACTAAGGGTGCCAGAAAATCAGTGGTGGACCTCTAATTTATGATTAATATCCTTAATCCTTGACTCTTATCCTTTGATCATAAATTGCACATGCAAGTCGGATGTTGTCATTGCATGATCTCTTTCTACCTGAAGTATGCTGGCTATGATAATGATGCATTTCTGTAATCAACATATCAGTAAAATAATCATTTTGTTATCAGTACATGAGCTTTTTGGGACCAGCAATCGCCAGTTCTATTAGCTTTAAAATAGTTATAGATAATGATAAAGTTGGTCCGTAAGTTAAAGTTCTAAATTGGGACAAGGCCAATATTGATGGTCTTAGACAGAAACTTGCAAATGTTGATTGGAGTAGAATGTTTATGGGTAAAGAGACTTCCGGAAAATTGGGATGCTTTTAAAAGTGTGATAGTGAGAATTCAAAGTACCTGTTAGAGTGAAGGGCAAGGCAAGTAATAATAAGGAACCCTGGATGACAAGAGAAATTGAAGCTCTGGTCATGAAAATGAAGGGGTCATGGGTAAGGTATAGGCAGCTGGGATCAAGTGTGACTTGGGAGCTGTATAGGGGATTGAGGAGCATATTTAGAATGGAAATCAGGAGGCAAAAGGGGGCCATGAGATAGCTCTGGCAGATAAGATTAAGGAATTGGAGGAGCCAGCGCTGCCGTCGCAGCTGCGGCTTGCCTGCAGTCCGTCTGTCTTTTGTGTTTTTTGTTGTTTTTGTCTGAATTGTAGTTTAATATGATGTAGTGTTGTATGTTATGTTGGGGGGGGGTGGTGGGAGGGAGGGAATGGGAACTGTAACATTCTCTCTCCAGAACGGAGACGTGACCTTTGTTCTGTGTCGTGTCTCCGTTCCCGTTGCGGCCTGCCACCACCGGCCATTCACCTGGGACCACCTGGGGCTCTGGTTCGCAGAGCCCGCGGCCCGGACTCACCACCTGCGGCGCTGGCTGCCTGCGGATGCTGCGGGCGCGGCTGCGACTCGTCTCCGGAGGCTCCGGCGAGGGCCGCGTGGACGTCGGAAGCCCGCAGGCCCCTGGTTGGGGGCCGACATCGGGAGCTCCGGCAGCGGCAGAGGCAACGTGTTCGCCCGCCCCGAATCGCGGGGCTTGGGTCGGCCCGCCACGGACCTTTCACCGTCCGGCGCGGCCTGAAATAGGCCGTTGACCTTTCACCGCCCAGCGGGGGCTTCAATATCGGGAGCCCCGACCGCCCCGACGTGGCAACTCCAACAGCCTGACCGCGGGACAAGACGGCAGGGAAGAGAAAAAGACATTGTGGCCTTCCATCACAGTGAGGAGGGACTGGAGGAGACTCACTGTGATGGATGTTTCTTTTTGTTTGGTGTTAGTTGTGATTGTATGTGTTATTGCATTTTTATTGATTAATCTTATTGGTCTTATTGTTCAACTGCGGGTAATGTTTCATTTTACTACACATTTATGTGTACGTAACAAATAAACGACTATTGACTATTGAAACTCCAAAAATAATTTACGCAGCGGTAGAGTTGTTGCTTTACAGCGAATGCAGCGCCGGAGACTCAGGTTCGATCCTGACTACGGGTGCTGCACTGTAAGGAGTTTGTACGTTCTCCCCGTGACCTGCGTGGGTTTTCTCCGAGATCTTCGGTTTCCTCCCACACTCCAAAGACGTACAGGTATGTAGGTTAATTGGCTGGGTAAATGTAAAAAATTGTCCTTAGTGGGTGTAGGATAGTGTTAATGTGCGGGGATCACTGGGCGGCACGGACTTGGAGGGCCGAAAAGGCCTGTTTCCGGCTGTATATATATGATATGATGATATGATATGATAAAACACATGTCCCGTGTGATATAATGACGGGAACTGGTGCTGCAGGTTTCCCAAAGAAAGACACAAAGAGGCGGAGTAGGGCGGCACAGTGGCGCCGCGGTAGAACTGCTGCCGCCTCACAACGCCAGAGACCCCGGTTCGATCCTGACCTTGTCCGTGTGAAGTTTGCACGTTCTCCCCGTGACTGTGTGGGTTTCCTCCGAGTGCTCCGGTTTCCTCCCACATCCCAAAGACGTGCAGGTTTGTTGGTTAATTGGCCTCTGTAAATTGCCCCCAGTGTGTATTGGGATAACTAGTATGAACCGTGTTTAATGGTCGCATAGACTCAGTTGTCTTAAGGGCCTGTTTCCATGCTGTATCTGTAAAACTAAAACTCAGTGGGTCGGGCACTATCTCTGGAGAATAAAGATAGGTGACATTTTAGGTCGGGACCCTTCTTCAGATATGTTATACAGTGCATGCTAATTGCAAGTGGGGAAGGTGATTGTGTTTCTGTCATATAGTTGTCCCGGACCTGCGGGTCGAATTCTTCAGAAAGTCATGGAGCTGACCAGGTGAGGTAAATCTGGTCCTGCAATGTTTGGTTAAATGGCAGTCTGTTGTAGTCTGTGCAATCCCAAATCCCCATGCCAAGGTGGTTGTGGGTGATGTATATAGTCTTTTCTCGAGAAAGACTTTTAATAAATTGGACTAGCAGATTGTTTTATGGGGTGATCCTGGGTTTATGTAACATCCGTTACATAATGGCCACCAGCATTAAATACCACAATACTTTGATATCTTTTGGAGATTTTTTTTTCAACATATTTTTTAAGTGGAAAGATTGCCAATATTGCAACATTTCTATATCCAGTATCAAGACAAAAGAGACTGCAGATGCTCGAATCTGGAACAAAAAAAAATCAGGAACTTGGAAGAACTCAACAGGTCAAGCAGCATCTGTGGAGGCAAATAATCTGTGTCCAGCCCTTTCTTGCAGTCTCAGACATCAAGTAAAGCTAATTCATGTTCCAGAAAATGGGCACCTATCCTAATTTGCCAGAAACAATGCCAAGCACCTCCTATATACATTTTAACAATCACTGTACAAAGGCAAATGTCTGTGGTTGCTGGAAATGGAAAATTGATGGACATACTCAGGCAGCCTGGAGGGGACAAAATCAAGTTAATGTTTCACATTTCATCGGAACTGGGCAGTTAATTGGGTGTAATAGGCATTAATGAAGTATAGAGGCTGAGGTGAGGAGAACAGTTTCAGAGAGGAAGTCCAGAAGGAGTAGAAGGAGGGATGATGGGAGGCAATAAAGAAGCCAAACGAGGTACCAGTATAAAGGAAAGGGTGGATCTGACGGGGTTGTGAATACCAGGAGCAAATCATTGCAAATAGTTAGACACAAAGTGTTGGCATAACTCAGCGGGTTAACATTTCTGGAGAAAAAGGACGGGTGACATTTCTGGTCAGGAACCTTCTTCTGAAAGACACCCATCCATTTTATCCAGAGATGCTGCCTGACCCACTGAGTTATGCAAGCACTTTGTATCTATCTTTGGTATAAACCTGCACCTGCAGTTCTTTGTTCTACATTACAAGTAGCTGTTGACCAATAAAGTTGGAGAAGTGCATACAATCTAATATTCTTGAAACTCGTTGAATTGTAAGGTTTAGCTTACCTCATCCTCTGGATGACTTAGTTCCAAAATGTCCTCCCATCCCTACCATTTCCTACCATCCCTACATGTGAAACATTAATATTATTCAGTCAATATTCAGTGGCCAACTGGAGATTTATTTTATCTGACATGGCAAAATGTGTTTTAAAGAGAGCTCTTCATTCAATCTTGGTTGGTTTGGTCCATTGCAAGATGATTTAAATTCATTTACAATGTTTCAAAGGTCTTTCATTGTCACGTGTACCAATTAAGGTACAGTGATATGCGCATACAAGTTGTCCCAAAAAATTACTTTGATTTTGCAGCAAATGACTCACCAAAATATTTATTAAATTGGTGGAGCATAAATAGCAGCTGCTGGAAATGAAAAACATAAACGGAGAATGCAAGTTGTGCTCGGTGCCTCAGGAGGCATCAGAGAGAATGGAATTTGAATGGGTGTTTGGCTCGAGGACTCTTCATTCCAACTGAAAATTTGAGAAGACAGTCCAGTTTTCATATGCAAAGAGGAGACGGTAGAGAGAACAGAGGGAATGTCTGCATTAGGATGCAGACTAAAGTTGTCAAGGAAATATCTCCTTTAAAAATGACAATTGGAACACAGTGATAGAGATAAATTAGAATATAACAAGTTGAATCATCATCTGTGGGGGATAAAAATGATTTAAACTGAATTTATTAAACTCAGTATTAAGTCCCAACGGTTAGAATGTGCCTAGTTGGATGTGGCGCCATTCCTCAAACTGTCGTGTTGGAATGGGAAGACGAAGTGGCTGCTGGAGGCCGGACAGCAGCCAAGTGAGTGACCATGTCGAGTGCAGCCTGCAGCAGCTGCTGGGAGCAGTGGTAGTGGCTGTGAAAGGAACCAGCAGCATTACATTGTGCTTCTGACTTCAGCATCATCAATAAACAAACCGACACTCAACCACACCATAAAATGATAACATATAAAATTGCATACCTCCTCAGGCAAAGACCAGATCTGATATTTGCAGAGACTTGAAAGTTGCAAGTTGGCACCACCATAATGGCGACTGTTTGTGTAGTTATCCCAGAAGAGGATCTACCATTATCCATTACAATTGATTCACCCTTTCACTTGTACTTGCACTTTTAATTATACCTCGGTACTGGTGACAAAAAACAATAAACTAAAACTGAACTGATATGATGTATGCTTGTTCTCATGCATGATATGATTTGACTACATAGCATGCAGAACAAGCTTTTCTCTGTATCCCGGTAAACATGACAATAACAAATAAACTAAAAACTAAGCTTACTTTGAGCATCATTGAAGGAACATTGAAGGAAGGCTGAAGACTGCACTTCCAGCATCATTGGGCCAAATGGCCTAATTTTGCTCCTATGTCTTATGGTCTGACTATTTCTGTTTTTAAAAGTTTGAACTGAATAATTCTAGTTAAAGGTTGAAAACTCAGCATTTTACTTCATATATTTTCATTGGCTTTATTGATAAAAGCTTTGAGTGGAATAAAAAAATAATAATCACCAAACACATTTCTTTCCAATTTACAATGTGCTTCAAAATTTCCTTTAAAATATCTTATTTTTTCTACACATTCAGAAATAAAAGCCCTTATTGTTTATCCAGTTCATTAGGATTTTGATATTTTCTGTTTTCCTGAAACATTTTTTCAGGGTTAATGACATTAGAAGTACATTTCAGAGTATCTATCAGAGAGGATGTTTCCACTTATGGGAGAGTTTAGGGCTAGAGGTCATCGCCTCAGAATTAATGGACGTTTGTTTCGGAAGGAGATGAGGTGGAATTTCTTTAGTCAGAGGAGGTGGAGAATCTGTGGAATTCTTTACCACAGAAGGCTGTGGAGACTAAGTCAGTGGATATTTTTAAGGCTGAGATAAATAAATTCTTGATTAATACAGATGTCAGAGGTTATGGGGAGAAGGAAGGAGAATGGGGTTAGGAGGGATAGATAGATCAGCCATGACTGAATGGTGGAGTAGACTTAATAGGTCGAATGGCCTAATTCTACTCCTATCACTTATGATCTACCCAAATGGGATAATTTCAAATCCATTTAAAGTTTATTTTAAGAGTCCACACATTAAAATTAATTACATTTTTAAACCAAAATGATTGCACTCTGAAATGAAGTTCTCATGGTTCATTTTAGAATACAGTTCACCCAAGACTGACAAAAAACAAATACATGTAAAATTTAGAAATTGAAAATTATGATGTGAAAAGTAAATTGAAATGACTATAGTAATTTCTTTGTACTGTTTGCAAAATATTTTTCAAAAATTAGAGCACTTAGTCTACTAATTCAAATTGGCACCAATTTTTATGTATGTTTTATTTATAGATTTTGTAGGTTATTTTGATCATCGTAACTTATTTGAATAACATTTAATTTCTCAAATTATTTAATTAACTTAGAGGTTAATTACTTTGTAAAGTGAGATAAATAAATGGGAGATAAAACATTGCCTTTTTTATAACAGCCATATTCTCACAACTTATTTTCTGTGCATCAGGAAAATTATAATGAACAACAGGCGTGGGGCCTATTCAAACATAATTTCTGTTGAAATCAAGAGTCAAGAGTCAAATGCATTGGGACAGGAACAATAACATTCCTATTTGCTGCAACTTTACAAGTACATTAAATGCAGTAACACAATAATAAATACACAATGAGCAATAATACAACAAATTATCAGCGAAACCATTATCAATGAAACTATGCCATAATGGTACAAGCTGAAGTACGTAGTGCAAACTTGCACAAAAACCATTTGGTGCTGAGCAAAGTTGTGGTAGGATTGCATACAGTGAGTGGTTCAAGAGACGGATGGTTGATGGAAGAAGCTGTTTTTGAATCTCGATGTAACAATTCTCATGCTTCTGTACTCTCTCCTGATAGTAACAATGAGATGAGAGCGTGGCCAGGGTGGTGTGGGTCTTTGGTGATATTAGTTGCCTTATTGAGTCAATGCTTCTTGAAGCTCCCTTGTAGATAAGTGGTGGAAAGATTGAGTCAAAAGCCATTGTCAATGCTGAAAAATGTTTTTGGCAAACTTATTTTCTTTGGAGATACCGACGTCTATACCTTCTATAAATGTGTTGCAACAAATTGGCAAACTTTCAACAGCACTTGCCAAATCTCAACTTCATTTATCAGAAAGGTCTGGCAACAGATGCGTGGAAAAGGCACTATCATCAAATTGCTCCTCAAATCACACACCTGTAATTTGAAGATGTATCACCATCCCTTCATCAACATAGGTTCTAACTCCAGGAATCCCCTTTCTAACAGAGCCATGGGATCCCTAGAAAGAAAGCAGCGGTTCAAAAAGCAGCGTACCACCACTTTCCAGGAGTGATTAGGGATGCATGATTAATGCTAGCCGAACCGATGATGTCTCCATCTGTAAATGAATTAAATGTGATCCAAATTAATGTCGTTCATTCTTTATGAAGTTGCACGCAAGGTGATTTGTTTCAAAATAATTAACATGATTGGATTGTAACTCTGTAAACATACAAGAGAAATGATAAACACATGCTTCCTCCTTGAAAAAAAAATGTTTGTTACATGGTGTAAAATTCTAGGTAGATTTCAATAAGGTCATTTTAGATACAGATGCCCAAATTAATCTTAAAGAAAGGGTTATACAAAGACATAAATTATGTTGTTTATAAGCTCAAGGGGCTGGTTTCAGAGAGCAAGTAGGTCGGTGATGCTGAATAAAGGATAACAGCAGAAGAATATATGTTGCTTTCTTGCAGAAGAAGCCACTGTTTTATTTGGGACTAGAGAATTCTTACAGTTCTCTTCAGGCCAGCAATTTTCATTGGAATTTCAGGCCTCATTCTTTTCCTATGATGGGCACTTGCATGCGAAGCACAAGACATTTTCACCCTCCTTTAGTTTAGTTTAATTTAGAGATACGGTGCAGAAACAGGCCCTTCGGCCCACCGAGTCTGCTCCGACCAGCGATCCCCGCACATTAACACTATCCTAGACACACTAGGGACAATTTGCACATACACCAAGCCAATTACCCAACATACCTGTACATCTTTGGAGTGTGGGAGGAAACCGAAGATCTCGGAGAAAACCCACGCAGGTCATGGGGAGAACGTACAAACTCCTTACAGACAGCACCCGTAGTCTGGATCGAACCCAGGTCTCTAGCGCTGTCAGGCAGCAACTCTACCACTGCGCCACCGTAGCCGTCCTTTCACTTTTACAGGGAATTTCAAGCCCTTAACTAGCTTGAAAAAGAAGATGAAGCAGGAAAAAGAATATGTGGAGGAAAATTGTGTTATGTGATGTCATGAGAGTTTTATAAACCTTTGTTTTTCATGTAACTATGTATTTGATATATATAACATTGAACATGTATTGCCTTGATAGTTGATGGTGATTAACGATATCTGATGCAGGCTGCTTCTGCTGTTTGTATTAGAAGACAAAGCACCAGTAATGCTTCAGCTACACTATGTACGATAAATGGAAAATTCTTGATAAGAATAGATTGATAAGAACAGAATTTCCCTGTTCTCTCCAGTTAGCAAGCAATTTGGCTTAGATTTTCTTTGCACACACCTGTCTCCATTTTGTGTGGCATCTGCATTACGACAGGCAAAGTAAGTTCACATTGTGGAAGCTGAACTAACAGGCTTTACTCTGGGATTGCTACACACCGGATAGCATTGAAAATTGATGAAGACTGCTAGTGCACTCCAGACAAAATGCTTTCTTTGCCCAAAAATAGATTATTTAGCGAACTCTAAAGCATTGGATCCAACCAGTATATTTTCTGTCTCCTTTCTCAGAAAATGAGTGTGGCGGTCACTTTCATTTATACTTATATTGCCACTCAAATGTTGCTCCAAGAGTATGAGTCTCAATGTACGTAATGGATATTACGTCATAAGACTGGCACATATTAAAAGGTCCCATGGCATTCTTCATGAGCAAAACTCATTCCTCAAGTGACACTAAAAAATGCACATTTATTCATTTCATTTGAAGTTGTGGAATCATACCGTCACTTGCCAGCTGCCATCTTTGATTCGTTAGAGACTGCATTCTAAGATGCACTAATCCACTAGTTATGAAACACTTGGTATATTCCTGATGCAACTTTTTTCTTCATCTTTGCTTGCTGTAATGCGCAGTCAGTAAAAGACCCAGGAGATTAAGCAACTTTCATAAAGGCCTATGAACAATTCAGCATAACATTGCACACTCAAAATATATTTCCCTAAGGTTGGGGTTGCTGGCCATGGATTTCTAGTTCTTTGATGCAATAATTCCAGCCCCCTATTTTGGGTTGGGGTGATTTTGCATTCAGAGCATCTCCCAGACATACCTTGTTCCTCCGAGGACTGTACAAGGATGAAAAACACATGCTGCTGTTTGAATAGGACAGACCAAGATCTTAAGGGCCTGTCCCACTTTAGGCGATTTTAGGGCGACTGCCAGCGACTAGGCTGTCGCCGACAGTTCGCCAGGTGTCGCGGGCATGATCATGAGGAGTCTTCCAAAAATCGTAGTGGATCTCAGCGCGCCGCTGAGAAATCATCCGGAGCGAAATTTCTCGGCGACAGCTGGTTTGTCGCCTGGTATCGTTGCATATTGCGGGCGCTGTCGCATGCTGTCCCCAGGTTTGCTAGGTTCTCTTAGATGCATTTGGAAGCACATTATATTAAAATAAGTAAAGTAATTTCAAAATACCATAAAATGCTTGTGTTTAACCAATTTATTTACCGTTAGGACATTTGACAGGTAGATTGGAGGCGACAGTTTGACGGTCAGGTAAGCGTGGGAATTTTGCGATGTTTATGGCTATTAGCCATTACATTTAAAGTGGGCTCCCAACCCAGATATGCAACCCAGAAACCAGATATGCATCTCCCGTACATTTTCAAAGAATGCCCACACACTTTTCACAAAAATCCACCTAACCACTTAAAAAAAATTTTTTTTAATACAGCTATTAGTAAACTGGAAGTAAATCCAGTTTATGCCTTGTTACAGCGATGCTTGGTTTTTAAATAACCCATGCAAGATGTTATAGTTCAAAACTCTCAAGTACTTACCGACTTGTCAGTGATTTCAGCGAAAATTAGGACGCCGGAGAAGCATTGACAGCATGGGAATTTCGCGATGTTTCCGAAGACGCTGTAATCTCGACCTGACTCGGCATTGTCGTGGTCATTGACGTCGGGTAAAAGAAAAGTTTGGTGATCTGCTACGACTTTGACAGTCGCCGGCAGTGGCCTTAAAATCGTCTAAAGTGGGACAGGCCCTTTAGTAAGGCTATACTCTCCATTATATACATTATCAAAATTTAAACAGATTCAAGAATATCAACTGCTTAAAGTAGTGCAGAGAGCAATTTCCAAATTGCCCACCATTTAGTTATGAAAATAGGTCATCGTGTCTCCTGTCCTCAGTGTGCACTACTGACTCTTCATTGGAGGTACAGCATCAAGGGAAAAGGGAAATAGAACAGCGCTCCACTCTCCACCCCTTCAGCATCATTTATGTGCAGCAGCTTGGGCAATGGACAGGTAAATGACTTGGGCTCTTGTGAGAATGGAGCAGCATCCTGATGTTAGTTTTAGGGATGGAGAATTCAGCAGAAAGCTTTTGTATCTCAATTTCCTTCATTCTCCACCCCTCAACTGGCCGATACAAAATGTCACCCATTAATTCTATCCAGAGATGCTGCCTGTCCCATTGAGTTACTCTAGCATTTTGTATCTATAACATGATTTGACAGGATAGCATGCAAACAAAGCTGTATCGCAGTACACCGAGCAATAATAAATTAATATCAATATCAATGTGCTGAGGCAAGGGCAGATCTTCAGGGAAATGCACACCCAGGATTCTAAAGCTGTTGACACTCTTCACCACTGTCCTGTCAATGAAGACAGATTCATGGATTCTTGGCTTTCTCCGCCTAAAGGCAACAATCACCTCCTTGGTCTTGTTAACATTGAGAGCAAGATCATTACCCTGACATCAATCAGATTATCAATCTCCCTCCTGAATTCTGACTCATCATTACCCGTTACTCTTCTAACAACGGTGTTATCGTCAGCAAATTAAAAAATGGGCACACATTCTGGCCATGTCTGGCTACATATTCATGGATATAGACATGGTAGAGGACTGGACTGGACGACTGGCCTGGGCAGGACAGGACAGGACAGGACAACCTTGAGGTGCCTCTGTGCCGATAGCCATCAAGAAGGAGGTGTTGTGCTAATTTATACTGAGTGAGGTTGGCCAATGAGGAAGTCAAGGATCCAACTGCATAGGGATTAGCAGAGACCAAATTCCCTGAGTTTAACAATGTTTGGAGGGGATGATGAGATGAAACGCTGAGCTGTAGTCAATGAACAGCAGCCTGACGTACCAGTTTCTGTGGTGCAGGTGGTCCAGTCCAGAGTAGAGAAACATTGAGATTGCATCTGCTGTTAGACACAAAATGCTGGCGTAATTCGGCAGGACAGGCAACATCTCTGGAGAAAAAGAATTAATGACATTTCAGGTCGAGGTCCGATGTTGATCTGTTGTGGTGGTAGGTGAACTGTATGTGTCATTTTGTTGATATAAAATGCTTACTTTAGAGTACCACATGATGGGGAATGCCACATCCCTACCAAGAGCAATTTGATAAAGACTTTTATTAATCAAATATAGATTTTTTAAATGGCTTGCTTTCCCGCTGTTTTGTTTTTCACTGTTTTTGTGCAACTATCAGAAAATCAGCTGTGAACAGGTGATTGTTCATCGTTTCCAGAATTCAGCAAGCTGCTGGGAAGTCAAGGATTTCTGCGATTGAAAGATCAAACACATGGTTACTTACTTAACATTTGAATGTGAGCTGAATGTACTATCAAGCAAGTAATGACCTACACACTGAGTTTGCCCATTATTGAACCTCCAGCAATCACCTAATGGGCATTAAAATTAACGAATCACTGAATTTTAATTAAAGAGTGAAGAATGTAGACTTGTGTAGCCAATGTGCCCTGCATGTCATTGCAAAAGTTGCAAAGAACAAATAGGTGAATTAAATAATTCCATTTTACATGGAAAAGTTTGAATGAGGACTTTGAAAATTGTGCCAAAACCTGGCAACTCTAGCATAAGGACTCAGTGGGCTGTTCAATGCATTCTGTACTTAATCAGGGATTGTATTTATGTATGGCAATAATCTTACTGATCTGCATGCAAAAAAAGAATCTCAATGTTCCTTGGGTTCACATGCCAATAAAGAAAAATTGAAGGGCCTGTTTCTATGTTGTATCACTAAATTAAACTAAAACTAAACTAATAGAATTTGTCAAATTTCAGAAGCTTGGGCCCTACAATGACTGGAGTATTGTCTTTCCTTTAAAACTCTCGTAGAATGGAATCCACTTTTGAAGAGACAGAACCCATCCAAAATTGCTGAAATGGTTTTGTCTGCATAGCCTGACAGGAATATTGCCTCTCTTGGGTCTTTCATTTTGTCCATTAAGAGTTCTGCCACCAAAGGAAGGTGCTACTGCTTCCCATGGATCTTTTGGGAATGACAGTTAATTCTGTAAGGATGTCTTTTATGTGCCTGCATGCAGGGTGGGGATGGGCAGGTGAGAACTCAGCCCATAACCTCTGCCGACTGGAATTTCAAGGACTCGTCCAAATGGGAGGCAGTCTGACAGTTGGGCTTCCTTCCCTCTTGTTAGATGGTAATGTTTCTCTTCATCCTTGCAGGAATTTCAAAGCATCTCATTAGAGAAAGCAGCCTCAAATATATTAAAAGAACCCAAATATTTGTTGATAGACACAAAATGCTAGAGTAACTCGGCGGGACAGACAACATCTTTGGATAGAAGGAATGGGTAATGTTTCAGGCCGAGATCTATCTTCAGACCCGAAATGTTCACCCACTGAGTTACTCCAGCATTTTGTGCCTATCTTCGGTGTAAACCAGCATTTGCAGTTCCTTCCTACTAATTGTTTGTTGGCTGACCTTAAGAGAATTAAGGAAATGTGGTTTTAGAAAAAATCCATATTCTTTTGTAGATGCAGTAAACATGTTCATTTTGTTTAGTTCTTATTAATATAAAATTTATTCTAAATGGAGACGACCTAAGGTCCAGTTTAGTTACACCGCTTGAGCGGCTGTCAGAAATGCTTGGACTGGAGACAGAGATCATTAGAGAAATGACTAAAAGCTTGTCTAAGGCTGTAAGATGAAGAATGCAGGCCCAGACCAGCTTGAAATCACACTGACCCCATTATCATTTGCGATATCAGTACATGGACCAAAGAAGAATCCACCGGCTTGACATTATCCTACTGCACTGAAAGTGAACCAATCTGTCCAGCTCTAGAGAGGAACCCTGGCAATGTTAATTGATTGTTGCTTTTCAACAAATTCACAGTCAGCACTTTCCAGCCCCATCAGTGTGCAAGTACTTGCTGACTTGAAATTGGCCTTTTTTCATTAAAACACTTTGTTAAATTTATTGGTGTCTAAATATATTCATGTCAGCATATGTGGAATTGAACTCATTATTAGATTGGCAGAAATTTGTCCGAGAAGGATGGGGAACACATGGGTCCTGTGCTGGCTCCTGCCATTTGGCAATAGATATATAAAGACCTTGACCTTCCTTTTGAAACTGTAGGCTACCATTCAGTGAGCATATTATTAGCTGGGGAAATCTGAGGAAGTCTGCATGCCATCATCTCCAGGGACCTTAAGTGGGAGGCCACCATCGACTCCACAGTCAAAAAGGCCCAATAGAGGATATACTTCCTGCGGCACTTGAGAAAACACAATCTGCCACAGGCAATGATGGTTCAGTTTTATACTGCCATCATAGAGTCTGTCCTCACCTTCTCCATCATGGTCTGGTTTGGCTTAACCACCAAGCATGACATCCGGAGGCTGCAGCGCATTGCTCGATCAGCCGAGAAGGTTATTGGCTGCAACCTTCCCCCCTATCGACGAATTGTACACTGCAAGGGCCAGGATGCGAGCGGATAAGATCATTTTTGCCCCCTCTCACCCTGGCCACAAACTCTTTGAAGCACTTCCCTCTGTCAAAGCCGCCACAGCCTGACATTAAAACAGCTTTTTTTTCACGAGCAGTAGCTCTACTCAACAGCCAAAAGTCTGTAGCCTCCTTTTGCTCTGGTATTTTATTTCATTCTTCACGTGTTTAAATTATAATGTTTTATTTTTAATTGTCTACTGTATATCGTGTTGTTACTTGTGAGCAAAGCACCAAGGCAAATTCCTTGTATGTATATATACTTGGCTAATAAAATGTATTCAATTCAATTCAAATCAATTCAATTCAATTCAATTTCATTCTAGCAGATGGTAAATTTTGTACAGTGCACACTGGGTCCTGGCAGAAGTGGTTTGCTTATTTCTGGAGGCACTGGTTCAGCACTGGCATCCCTGGCTGGCAACATTTGGAACAAGGATACTCTTCAATGTGCACTCAGGACTACCTGGATGCCACCCAGATATGCCTGCTTTTAATTTGAAGAGTAGAGGAAAGATGGGAATAATTGGGCATTTTAGCCATGGTGAAAGTGCTTACCATTAGGGACATCTATCCAGATGTTGCAATGGAAATAAAGGCCATAGACATATTGTAACTTATCAGTTTCTTAAAATGAGAGGATTTTAAAACCTCACTGGATTAAAGAATTGAAATGGGCTGAATGGCTACAATCATAAATGTTGTAGTCATTTGAAATCTGTGTGACTTGCATGAGTTGTAACTAAAGTGGGATAAATCAGTCTTTCAACACTTTGCTTCTAAATACTGGAAAAGCAAAATGATGTCAACATAATACATAGATAATTCTGGAAACAGATTTGAATTTTCAGGACTCACATTCCTTGATCCACAAATGTGTAAATATGCACTTTAATGTTTTTCTAATTTAAGACCTTAGTGAAGTCTGTAAGGGGAAGCTGTAGAGATAACTGAATTAGACAACTGAAATGTGCTCTGAATGCTAAATGTTATCAGTGCTGCATATTTCAGTGGAAATAAGTGCACTTCAATAATTTTAACACTATTTCCAATTGACTCTTTTGGACTGACTATCCACTTTCCTCGATAATAAAATGGAAACCAACTCCTTATTTGATACCACTAAATTTCTAAGACAGCATTAAGTTGTTGTCAGACATTTCAACAACCTTTGGATTTTGCCTGAGATATTCACTTAGACATGAGACTTTAGACTGCCCACAAGTGTAATCAAAGCTTTATTTCTTCATTGTTTTGCCAGCAATTATGTCTGTGAATCATGAATAGCATCAGTTAGGCTAGGAGCTGGATTTTATTGGGAAGACTCTTTGGTAGTAGGACATGTTGTTTGGGTGAGTAGGTTTTGAAGCCCCTGGCTAGTTCCATTCTGTTTCTAACATCACTGTTCCACCTCCATATTGAGTCATGGGGCCTTAAAATTGCATGTGCCTTGATAGACCAGCTTTTGCTACACTGAGAAATCAATGGCTCACTCCTCTCAGACCTCAGTGTTGATGCCTCTGTGCTTGAGAGGGACCTGAATGTGTCTTTATACCTTTACATTTGGCTGGCTTTAAAGCACTGACCTAGAGAACACTGGGACAATTGAACTGGGTGAGCAAGTCCTCGATGCTGGCGGATGCAATTTCATGAGGATGCTTATAATGGTCCACTGGTCCTCTCATTTTATCCCAATGCTTCAATGCACGGATGATAGTGGATGCCCTCGAGTGTTTTATAGTGGTGTTGGTAGATGGACTAGAATTCACTGCAGTAGAAAAAGGTAGTCAGTATTAAAGTCCTGTAAACTAGGACCTTCATTGATTTTCGGAAGTCACAGCTTTGGAAGACATGTTGTCATAGCTTGAAAAAAAAGCCATTGCATAATTGGATCAGTGCTGGACATTATCATCAACGAGGGTTTATCATAAGAGGTGAACTCCAGGCATTTCAAAGCCACCAACATGGATGATGCAGCAAATGCTCAACTGGGAGGTGGGCCAAGGATCATTGTTTTGATTCAGCTGTTTATCAATATGAAGCACTCAAGAAATCGCACGTTATTTGTAAATCCTGTGCAGAAGGAGCCATTATGCAGTAGTTATCCATGAACTAATGATGCATGTAATGTTTTAACCAAAATTAAAAGGCTTCCTGACCAGTTGGTAATGGATGCTGATGCAGGAAATAGGTTATTGCTAATGGGGTGAATGATGAACTGGATTGATAGTGAACAAGATGGAGGCAATAATGCAATCTTGTTTGAGCCCAGTCCAGATGGGGAAGTTGTTAATCTCAGATCATTCACTCAGTACAATGGTGGTCATATTGTCATAGAAATTTCAGCATGGTGGCAAACTGACCAATCGTAAGTGTACCTGGTATTTAGTACCTTTAACCCTGTTCTTCATCTCTTTTATGTGCTTTTATTTTTTTTGTGTGTCTTCAGCAGTGGGAGACCTTTTGAATCAAGGATGACTTTGATTAGCCTCAGTGGGTCCACAGTTCATGGAGGAGCCAGAATCTGGACAACATATTCTTCAGCGATGGGGGCATGTTGGGGATTGGGGAAGTGGGATTTCCAGCCCGAGTTGGAGGCTCCTTCTCCTTCCTCTGCCCCCAGAAGGTATTGCTCAACACCCCTGATTTAATGGTGTAATAGGAGCCTCACATGGTATTAATTGGATGCATGCTCTTCACATGTCAATGTCCCCAGAATTTTAAAGGCAGTTTGTCGACACAGTTGGCTTATAAGTAGAGAACTGTTAGGGAGGTTTTACTCATGGGCAGCTCGTTACTGACTTGTGCATCTACATGTTTCTTTGACCTTCTGTTCTACTGCTAGACATACCAGCATGACAAGGGGTGCAGCGCTTTGTAATCCAGCCCCTGAATATTAGGCCAGCCATTGATGGTGTGTGTATCGCCAGGGCTACCAATGTTATCGGAAAAAATATGTGCATGAAAATGCATTGTTTCCTTTTCTGTCTGATAATGTTCATACTTAATTTCCAGTAGTTTAAGATGAATTTAAGTAAGCATATAACTTATTTATTTAAACAATGTAATTGATTATCAGAGATATTAAGAATTGTTCAAGGCCTTGGACAAAGGCATGCTGTTGAAAGGCCTGCCGGTGATGCCAGTGACTGAGCTTGGGAACAGCTGCCCGAACTAAGTTGCTGCTCAGCCTGCTAGCCTTGAGCAGCGGACAGGCCTTTATCAAACAGTCTGGCACAGTCACAAAGTTCTGGCAATGCGTTGAAAATGGAGTGCATAAAATGGGGCGGCACGGTAGCACAGCGGTAGAGTTGCTGCTTTACAGCGAATGCAGCGCCGGAGACTCAGGTTCGATCCTGACTACGGGTGCTGCACTGTAAGGAGTTTGTACGTTCTCCCCCGTGACCTGCGTGGCCTAACCATCTTCAGCCACTTCATCCTTCCAACGTAAGGTAGGAATGGGCATGTTCAATATTCACTGCAAAAAGGGGCATTAAGCACTGTTGATGTAATGCAATTGCTCATCCCTGCATGGCACAGGACTTGGGTGGGTATTCAGATATAATTTTCTATAGTTAGGAAATTATACCTGAATACCCACCCAAGTGGGTATATTTAGGAAATTATCATTCCATCCTCCATTTGTACTATCAGCACAAGAGTAGTTGAAAGACCTGGTATTCTGCAGAGAGGTACTCAATGCTTGACAGCCCAATGCCTTTCCACCATCCACACGGCCCAATTCAGTAGAATAGTGTTTGAATATTTATAGCTTCAACACATTTAAGACATTCAACATATTTGAAAATAGAACAGGCTGCTGGATTGGTACCTCAAACCACATCCAATAACTACTCTCCCATCACTAGGTATCACCTTCAAAACACTGACAAACATCACCTCCCAAACCAAAGCTCTACAATCTAGAAGGACATGAATAGCGGGTCAGCGGAACTATCAATTTTTTGCATGACAGGGCAGCATGGTGGCACAGCCTTACAGCACCAGAAATTGCTGCCTTACAGCACCAGAGACCCGGGTTCAATCCTGACTACAGGTGCTGATGGTATGGCGTTTGTACGTTCTTCCTGTGACCTGCGTGGGTTTTCTCCGAGGTCTTCGGTTTCCTCCCACACTCCAAAGACGTACAGGTATGTAGGTTAATTGGCTGGGTAAAATGTAAAAAAATTGTCCCTAGTGGGTGTAGGATAGTGTTAATGTACGGGGATCGCTGGGCGGCACGGACTTGGAGGGCCGAAAAGGCCTGTTTCCGGCTGTATATATATGATATGATATGTAAGGACAAAATTGGGCAAAATTTAACTTGTCGGATTATATGAAAGTAGGAATCCAAGAAAATAGGAGCATGTGTAGGACACTCAGCTCCTCAAGCTTGCCCTTGCCTTTCAAGAAGATGATAGCTGACCTGCAGCCAGGCCTCATCTGTTTTGTTGCAGTTCCCCCATAGGTCTCCAGTTTCCTGATCTTTCAAAATGTATCAGCTTCTTACTTTAGGCCTACATCTTTTTACTTTAGGCCTACATCGCCATTGTTCAGGAAAAGTGTTGGGCATATATGTCGCGGGGAGTATACTATTCTGTCTGAACTATTCTGAATTAGAAGCTGTGTTACAACGTCATCGAGAGATCTTGTGAACACTCTCCTGAATTTCAATCACTGTAGGAGATTAGAATGTTACCTCAGAACTGCGGCAGCCTGGCTATTAATAACAAGCAACTGAACCAGCATGCCAAGAGTGACATTAAAGGCTCTGATACATTTGTATGGAGGCTAGGAATGTTTATTTGTACTGAGAAAAGCTAAAATATAATTCCACAGCAGTTTAATCTCAGGGAACATTGCTTTAAGCTATCAATTTGGAGACTGAGAAAGTGCTGAAATGAGTAAAAGAGAATCTCATTTGTATGCATGCAGCAAGTGAAGAACTCCAAAGGGAGTACTGAAACTTTAATGTTAATCAATGGGCTACATGCTGGAACTCCATCTGTTGAGGCTGGCCATAGATTCTCTCCGGTTGATTGGTACAAATATCAACATCAAGGTCCTGACAAGTTACTGATTCTTTATAAATAGGGTTTCCATCATTTGTAACAAAAGGATGCTGATTGGAATGTTTATTGAACGTTGCAAAGATCTGAGCATAACTTAAGTACTGATTTAGTTGATCAGACAGACTTTAGAAACTGCAAATTAATTATTATTTTAACTGTGTCTAAATCATTTGAGGAATAAAATGACCTGCTCAATATTTGTAGATTTGTTAGTTTTGAAGATTTTAGTTACCCTTATTCAGGAAATGAATTATTTCTCTTGTATGAATTTCTTTAAGATATGTTTTAAGCTGCAGCCTGATATTACCAGGGTGATAGTTGAGGCAGGTACTATAGCATCATTTAAAAGACATTTGGACAGGTACATGGATAGGAAAGGATTAGAGCGATATGGACCAAATGCAGGCAGATGGGACTAGTATAGATGAGGCAACCGGCATTAGCAAGTTGGTCAGAAGGTTCTGTTTCTGTATTGTATAACTCTATGACTCTAACTGAAGAAAGATTTTTGAGGTGTTGGCCTCAACTCTGTTTATTTGCTCACTTTGAATTTTCTTCTCCCTTCCTGCCCGCTATTAAAGCAGTGCATGGTTAACTGGTTTGGTTTTTATTTACTACAATGGTGACATACTGTTTAAATGTACTGGACTGACAATCTTGAGTTCAAATTCCACTACAACAATAACAAATTGATATTAATAACCTGTGCACTCAATTAAAATAAAGACCATACAACTTCTTTGGAAAACCTATCTGCTTCAGCAACACCCTTTAAGGAGGAAATTTGCTTCCTCAAGCCATCCTCATCTTCATGACCAAAAGCAGCTTGGCTGACTCTCAAATGTTCTCTGAGGTGATTAGCAAGCCATCGAGTAGGCAATATGGGATGAGCGGTAAATAGTGGCCTTATGAATGATGCCTACATTCCAAAAATTGAATAGCACACTCTCTGTGACTTGGCTGATTGGATGAGTAAATTGGTAGTTTGTGAGGTATTACACTTCTTCTGCCACCTACACATATTTCTTTGTACTCCCAATGCATGACCTTAAGGATCTCAATATCATCCTGAATGCACCTTCTCCACTTTGAGTATTTATGGGCCAAAGGTTCCCTGGTATCAGGTGGTAATGTTGCACTGATTGGAAGCTTTGAGTACATTCTTTGAGGACAAACTTTGAGGACTGGCACGGTGACACAGTAGTAGAGTTGCTGCCTTACAACGCTTGCAGCGCTGGAGAACCGGGTTCGATCCCGACCACGAGTTTTGTCTGTACGGAGTTTGTACCTTATCCCCATGGGTTTTTTGTCCAAGATCTTTGGTTTCCTTCCACACTCCAAAGGTATGTAGGTATGTAGGTTAATTATCTATGAATTTAAAAGAGAGTTAGATAGAGCTCTAGGGGCTAATGGAATCAAGGGATATGGGGAGAAGGTATATCTGATCTGTTTGGATAGCATGGAAAACAAAGCTTTTCACTGCACCTTGGTACACATGACAATAATAGACGTAAACCTAAACCTTACCAATTAATTATCAAGGCAATCTGCCAAGCCATCTTGGCTTGATTTTCCATGAATTGATCCTCTGCATCGTTACAGAGCAGATTTTTCATTCCGATTGAATTATTTAATGAGAATAGCTTCTGGATGTGCTAGAGTGGTTTCTAGTGACAAAGTATTGGGTCAGACATGGGAGCCAGCAGTCCACCACACCAACACCAACTCCAAAAGGGTCCAGAGCTGAAACATCACCTATCCAATTTCAATCACATCAATAGACAATAGACTATAGGTGCAGGAGGAGGCCATTTGGCCCTTCGAGCCAGCACCGCCATTCAATGTGATCATGGCTGATCATTCTCAATCAGTACCCCATTCCTGCCTTCTCCCCATACCCCCTGACTCCGCTATCCTTAAGAGCTCTATCTAGCTCTCTCTTGAATGCATTCAGAGAATTGGCCTCCACTGCCTTCTGAGGCAGAGAATTCCACAGATTCACAACTCTCTGACTGAAAAAGTTTTTCCTCGTCTCAGTTCTAAATGGCCTACCACTTATTCTTAAACTGTGGCCCCTTGTTCTGGACTCCCCCAACATTGGGAACATGTTTCCTGCCTCTAACGTGTCCAACCCCTTAATAATCTTATACGTTTCGATAAGATCTCCTCTCATCCTTCTAAATTCCAGTGTATACAAGCCTAGTCGCTCCAGTCTTTCAACATATGACAGTCCCGCCATTCCGGGAATTAACCGAGTAAACCTACGTTGCACGCCCTCAATAGCAAGAATATCCTTCCTCAAATTTGGAGACCAAAACTGCACACAGTACTCCAGGTGCGGTCTTACTAGGGCCCTGTACAACTGCAGAAGGATCCAATCGAGATCCTTGTGTACATATATAGTTTCATCTCACAAATCATCTTGAATGATTTAGGAGCCTTTCCAGTCTACTATGCTTTGGTTGTAAGTTTAACTTGTGTAATGTGACAGCCTCCTCAAATTTTTACAACAAAGTGATCGTTGAATTTGATTGTCATCTCCATTGTTCGCTCATAATGTTCTCGTAAGTCAGTTACAAATAAATAATCCCTGCTGAATAAAAAGAATTATTGCTTGATTTGAAACTGAATATAAAATAAATATTTTGGTTTTTTCTGCCATCATGGTAGGTTTTTTAAAACTTTTTGACGGGAATTCCTATACATCAAATAGAATTAAAATTAAACTGTGAATGCTAAAATTAGTCATAGAGTCATAGAATGATACAGTGTGGAACCAGACCCTTCGGCCCAACTTGCCCACACTAACCAACATGTCCCAGCTGCACTAGTCCCACCTGCCTGCGCTTGGTCGATATCCCTCTAAACCTGTCCTATCCATGTACCTGTCCAACTGTTTCTTAAACATTGGGATAGTCCCTGTCTCAACTACCTCCTCTGGCAGCTTGTTCCATACACCCACCACCCTTTGCGTGAAAAAAGTTACCTCTCAGATTACTATTAAATCCTTTCCCCTTCACCTTGAACCTATGCCCTCTGGTCCTCAATTCCCCTACTCTGGGCAAGAGACTCTGTGCATTTACCAGATCTATTCCTCTCATGATTTTGTACACCTCTATAAGATCATTCCGTATCCTCCTGCGCTCCAAGGAATAGAGACCCAGCCTACTCAACTTCTCCTTAGAGCTTTTCTCAGCACATTTTTTAAAACATCCCAATTGGCTGATGTTCCTTTCCCCTCAAATAACGTGCTCCAGTCAACTTGAGCGAGACCATCTCTCATACCCTCAAAGTTGGCCTTACCCCAGTTGAGCATTTTAACACAGAGGCCCACTCTGTCCCTATCCATAACTATCTTAAACCTAATCGAACTGTGGTCACTGGTTCCAAAAGGCTCCTCCACAAACACTGCATTAACTTGCCCTTCCCAATTTCCCAATACTAGATCCAGTGTTGCCCTCTCACGTGTGGGGGCCTCTACATACTGCTTAAGAAAACTCCTGAACACTTTTGAAGAATTGCACCCCATTTAAACCCTTCACACAATGATTTCCCCAGTCAATACTGGGAAAATTAAAATCCCCTCCTACAACAACCTTATTTGACCTGCAGCTGTCTGCAATCTCCTGGCATATTTGTTCAGATGGAAAAACAGAAAGCTGAAGGCACGCAACAGACTATGTCAATGGTCATGATTCAATTGGATTACACATTGAGGAAGGGAGAATGAAGGGGTATACCGAAAGAGTGGATATATATCCAAAGACGTACAGGTATGTAGGTTAATTGGCTGGGTAAATGTAAAAAAAAATTGTCCCTAGTGGGTGTAGGATAGCGTTAATGTACGGGGATCGCTGGGCGGCACGGACTTGGTGGGCCAAAAAGGCCTGTTTCCGGCTGTATATATATGATATGATGATATGATATGATATGATTCTCTTGTGGAAGTTAAGTGGGAACAAATGGCCTTTTTTATGTGCTAATTGGACATAATGATTTAACCCAAGTCAGAGTCCACTGGAGAATATTTTTAACTGGAATCATGTGCAGCTGGAAATTGGCCAAGGCACATCTTTACATAATTCTTTTCAGTAAGCCTGTCAGTCGAAAGCCAAATGTCAGTTCCACATGTTTCCTCCCAGGTGAAAATATTTAACTCTTTTGTTTAAACTTAAGTGAGGCATTTGACAAGGTTCCACATGGTAGGCTGCGTTGGAATGTTAGATAACATGGGATCCAAGGAGAGACAGGTGATTGGATAGAAAATTGGCTTAATGGAAGAAAGCAGAGGGTGATGGTAGAAGGTTACTTTTCGGACCGGAGACCTGTGAAGTTTGGTGTGCCTCAGGGTTCGATGCTGGGCCCATTGCAGTTTGTCATCTATATCAATAATTTGGATGAGAACATACGGCACGATTAGCAAGTTTGCAAATGATGGTTTTGTAGATAGTGAAGATGGATGTCAAATATTGCAACAGGTTCTTGATCGGTTAGGCAGATGGGCTGAGGAATGGTTGATGGAATTTACTATTGAGAAATGTGAAGTGTTGCATTTTGGGAAGATCAACAAGGGCAGGGCATACACAGTGAATGGAAGGGGTCTGGAGAGTATTGTACAGGGATCTTGAAGTGCAGGTACATAATTCAAAGTGGCATCTTGGTGGCGTCAAAAAAGCTTTTGGAACATAGGCCTTCATCAGTTAATATATTGAGTATAGAAGTTAGGAGGTCATGTTACAGTTGTTTAAGACATTTGGAGTGAGGTCACATTTGGAGTGTTATGTACAGTTTTGGTCACCATGTTATCAGAAGGATGTTGTCAAGCTGGAAAGGGTGCAGAAGAGATTTACAAGGATGTTGCCAGGGCTCGCGGGCCTGAGCTGTAGGGAGAGGAGAGCAGGCTTGGGCTTTATTGCTTGGAGCGCAGGAAGGTGAGGGGTGATCTTATAGACAAGATCATGAGAGTCTTTAGTCTAGAGCAAGGGAATCGAAAACCAGAGGACTGCATGCTACATGGATGCAATGATACTTCTCCTGGAAGAGTGCAAAAAACTAGTGTCATTTTAGAAATCATTTCCATCTGGCTCATACATTTCAATGTCTGTAGCTTCCATTAAACAGGCACCAGTGGATGGAAGTAAAATCCAAAAACGAGCCAGTATATGCAACTGGAATCGAAGACCTGCTATGATATGGAAGCATAAAAAATACACTGGAACAACATGACAGACATTATTGTTGCATGACAGACATTATTGTTTAGATAAAAATAGTCTGCTGGTTGAATCATCTGTTTTCTCAGGCACCAAGCCAAAGGCACCTGGTGTTTCCAGATGCCCCTAACCAAGCACTGAGCAGGCCTGAATCTGCTTGAATGGGTGCTTATAGGGAGCACAATATGGACCTTGACATTGATCCCCATTATCTGTTGATGCCCTCAATGCTGAATCGATTCTTGAAATAATGAATGCTGCCCTAATCTTGTGCAAAGACTGGGCTGTAGCAGTGAGTGTACATAGGCTATTCAGGCAATGAAGCTGTCTTACTGCACATTTGTCCTTCACTTCATTTGTCATCTGATTGTGGGCAGCGGATGCAAGGATGAATTGATTGCACCTAAGTCTGAGGTGATGCTATCAGCCTATCTGCTTTGAACGACTGCTCTTATGTTGTGCTGACAATCCAAAAAACAATCTTAGCAGCAGTAAAAGATCAAAGATATACGCCCAAGTCAGGAAGGTATGTGATTGAGAAGGAAGCCTTGCACAATTTGTATCACAATAACCTTGATTTAATAGGACTGCATGATTAAATGAGTATAATAGCAATGTGCTGCCTGGACCCTTGTTGTATCTTATTAAAATTCACTTTAATTTCCTTTTTTCTCCTGATTTGCTAAAGGGCAAATCCAAAATTCATTGACTGTGTACTATTTTTTTTCCTGCTCAATTATCTGATGTGTTATGGTGGAAGGCTGTTCTTTTATCCTCTGGTTCTTCATATCCTTGGGATACCTTCACATAAAGCGGAGCCTTCATGGTGCCATTCATAATGCAGGTAGCTTTTCAAATAATCTAATTTCTGGTATCGTTCCATCTATTTCTTGTCAACGTGCAACCTTGATACATAGGATTTGATGCCTAATCCAGTGCTTAGTGCCAGGGCATTACTCAGAGAGGGCATCTCAGTATGTTATGTGGCTGAATGCCAGTGATGCCTAGAGTACTTCCTTTGAGTACTTCTCCAGTGCCAGGGAGGGATTCTCTCTCAGATGCAATGATTATGAATAGTTCTCACTTGCATTATACACAAATATCTTAAATTATGCAAGACCTCATGTGCGGTATGGTGCCTGCTGTTCGGCCTTCAGTCGCTCCATAGATTTCAGGTAACCCTGTTTGCTGGTGATACAGGTTTGGAAGATTGCCTTTGCAGCATGCATTGGTATAATAGCAATTAAAAATACACATTGAATCCGTTACATTGTAGAGAGATTTAGGAGAGAAACTCATCAGCCTCACTGATCAATTCTACTCAGCCATAGCATGAATCCAATACATTGTTGCTCAGAAAGAAGAGCTCCTCTGAGATGCATGTAATGAATGAACAAATGGGATCTTAACAAATTGCATTATTTCATTACACAGAATGCTCAGATTAAATCTTCATCCTTTCTCTCCATGAACTTCATGATCAACAACCCCGCGCCATCTGAGCACATCAGTTATCCAATGGGCAACTCCCCCTTTTTCCCCGCTCTCATCCTTGTGCCTCAACAGGATATACCCTTCCCTCTTTTAATCCTTCTCTTCCCTGTGCCCCAACTGGACACACACCCATTTCTCCCACAATTCCACCCTCCCTTTCTCCTTCCCTTTGTCCTCTTCCACCTGTATCCCTTCTTCTGGCTTCACATTTCACGATCCTTATCTTTATTTTCACACTGCCTTTTGTCTTTTTAGTGCTGGCCTTTGTCCAATCATCAGCCAATTGAGCCTACCTCACCAGCATCCACCTTTCACTTGCCAGGCTTTGTCCCGATCCCACTTCTCTTCCATCTTTCTCCCCCGCCCCCCAATACAATCAGTCTGAAGAAGTATCCCGACCCGAGATGCTGCCTAACCTGATGAGTTCGTGCAGCACTTTGTGTCTTGGTTTATTTAAATTTTGTTCGATAATTGAACTAAAAACGAAAATGCTGGAAATTCTCAGTGGCAGAAGGAAAAACAGTGTTAACATGTCAGGTTGATAACTTTTCAGGCATAAAATCCAAAGTAACATTACCTCTTCTGGATTATCCACAGATCTTATTTCTTGATTTATACTACATGTTTAGCAGTTGTAGCATTTGCCATTAAGTCGATTAGATCACATAAGTTTTCAAAATTAATATTTTAATCCTATTACTGTCAAGAATTAAATCTTGGTTTTGATCAAAAACACTTCCAGTGCAGTGCCAAAGAACATAGTTAACCTTTTACTCTGCTACCTTTCACTTGGCAGCCATGTGACAGACCTTTATCCTTTCATTCGTTCAAGGGACATAAGCATCGCTGATAAGTCTGGCGTTTATTATCCATTTCTTATGATTGCCTGAACTGAGGGTCAGTGGGAGCTGCCGAAGAGATGCCTTGGGGTACCTGGGAGATTGACTTGGACAATAATGTACTAACATAGCAATGCAGCATTGGAAGAGATTTGCATCTCTTGGAACGTCTCTTGAAGTGCCTTCTTTTGGAATTTCAATGACTGTTCATGTCAGAGGTAACTGGTCAAGTTCTGGAATCTGTCAGTTAAGCAAGCACTTCATTGCACTTTTAACAATGGTATGGTACTTTTTATTGTCACGTGTATCAAACCACAGACAAATTATTTTTTGCATACAGTTCAATAAAAGTAATACTATACATAAGCAAAAGTATTACTGTACATTAACACATAACCTTAGATTCAGTATAAGCGTATAGGAAAAGTACACTGAGACCGTATACAAGGGTCGTCAGGTTTTGGCACCATTTTCAAGCCCCAGTTGTCTAGTTTAGTTAAGAGATAGAGAATGGTTATGGCCCTTCGGCCCACCGAGTCCGCACCTACCAGCGATCCCCGCACATTAACACAATCCTACACTAGTGACAGTTTTTACATTTATACCCAGCCAATTAACCTACAAGCCTGTAGGTCTTTGGTCTTGGGAGGAAACCGAAGTTCTCGAAGAAAACCCATGCAGGAACCAGGATAATGTACAAATTCCATACAGACAAACACCCATAGCTATAATCAACCCCGGGTCTCTGGCTCTGCAAGGCGTCAACTCTACCGCTGCGCTACCGTGCTACCCAGTTCATATGAATGCAGAGATCCTAACTTGGCCATGAAGGCTCATTGTCATGCCAGTGTTGCAGGATTGGCCTGGCCAAGCATAGTCGTTGGTGTCCTTCACTGCTGCTCCACCACTCCATGCCACTGCAGGCCACGTCTGGTTCATTCATTTGGCATCTCGGAACGGTGTCCAATCTAGCTGAGCCCCAGCACCCCTTTCTGCTAACGAGGTTCACTGCACTGCCTCCCGCAGCCAGGCAATTAACCACTCTTTTATTCCTTGTGTCTAACATCGCCGCCATCTTGGATCTCTTCGCCGTCCTCTCAGGGCCCTGTGTTTGACACAGTGCGATTATAGATATGGAAGGAATGATTATATATAAACCTTTATGAAGAAGCTGAGTTGTTTTTGGAACAGTATTCAGTCATCTGCAGCTCAGGCCACTCATTTCCACTGTCATGAATTAGATACTGTATATAGTCATTTTAACACATGATTTTACATCCTAATCGCCAGGTTTCTCTGTTGCTAATGAAATTTTCTCCCCACATTCCCTGGTGCAATGCTTAAAAGGGAAATTGATAGTTGAAGTTTTAATTGATGAAAAATTATGAGAAATTTCCAGTTTATGCTTTTGGAGTTTGTGTCCTTGACAGAAATGCAAATTCGTAAAATAATCTTCTATTTGCCAATATGCATATTGCGAGACATATGTAAACCTTTTAATTATTATTATTCTAACCTTGTACCATCTATTTACATAACCAGAAATTATGAAATAAAAAAGCATGAGCTTCATAGTGTAAGAAGGAACCGAAGATGCTGGTTTAAACCGAAGATAGACACAAAAAGCTGGAGTAACTCAGTGGGACAGGCAGCTTCTCTGCAGAGAAGGAATGGGTGACATTTCAGGTCTGAAGGAGGGTCTCGACCCAAAACGTCACCCATTCCTTTCTCCAGAGATGCTGCCTGGCCTACTGAGTTAGTCCAGCTTTTTGTGTATATGAGGTTCATTGTACAGGTGTACACTGTGCTCTCTCATTTAGCTAGTGGTCTGAGCCTTAAATACAGGCCCCGCTCTCCTCCTACATCAGGAAGATTTGCAATCTCTCACTCGCTTCCTGAGTCATTGTCAGTCATTCCCCTCTCTGCATCTCCTGTCACATATAGATATTGTTGAGTTCCACTCACAGTTTAGATTTATCTTGCAGATTGCTTCCCTTGCCCTGACCCTGCTCTATGCTTTACTGCTTCATTGAATTCTGATCTGAAATGTGGTGCTCCCTTGCTATCTCTACTAATTCTTAACCTTCCCATGCATTTCAAGGTCACAGAGAGGGGAATTGTGTCTGCATTGCAATACTGGTCACTAATAACAGAGTCATACAACATAGGAACAGGCCCTTTGGCCCAACTTGTCCATGTTGACCAAGATTCCCCATCTGAGCCAATCCCATTTGTCCCTGTTTTGCCCTTATCCCTCTTAATAATTCCTATCCATGTATCTGTTATAGTATATGCTTCAACTATCTCCTCTGGCAGCTTGTTCTATATACATACCATCCTCTGTGTAAAAGAAGTTGCCCCTCAGGTTCATATTAACTCTTGAGCCTCTCACCTTAAACATAGGTTCTCTCGTTTTTGATTCCCCCATCCTGGGTAGTAAATGAATCCGTGCACTCACCCTATTTATTCCCCTCATGATTTTATCCACCTCTATAAAATACCCCCTCAGCCTCCTCCTCTTCTAAGGATTAAAGTCCTAGCCTGCCCAACCTCTTCCCATCACAGGCCCTCAAGTCCTGGCAACATCCTTCTAACTCTTCTCTGCACCTTTCCATCTTTCTTATAGCAGGGTGACAAAAACTGAACACAGTACTCCAAGTGTGGCCTCACCAATGTTTTGTACAAATCATAACATAACATCCCAAGTTCTACACTCAATACTGAAGGTCAATGAACCAAAACCTTTTGACGCTACTTTCAGGGAACTATGTATCTGTGCTTCCAGATCTCTCCATTCTACAACACTTCCCAGAACCTGCCATTCACTGTGATGGTCCTGCTCTAGTTTGACTTCCCAAAATGCAAAACCTCTCATTTATCTGCATTAAACTTCAATAGCCATTCCCCAGTCCACATGCCCAGCTGATCAAGATCCAGCTGTAATTTTTTATAACCAGCTTCACTGTCTACAATACCACCCACTTTAGTATCATCTGCAAACTCACTGATCAAGCCTTGTACATTCTCATCCAAATCATCAGCTTCTGCTGCTGATTCTGCAGGTGTCTGTGTAGATGTCGGATGGGTCTGGAATAGGTGAGAGTTTGGTTCTACGCCTCCAATAGGTATGCACTGTATGGGCATGATCACTTGGGCTCATACGTGGGCAGTTGGGATGCATTACATTGCAATTTATGAGGACTGGAATGCTGCTTTCCAAGGACCTTATCCAAAACTGGTGAGGTCCCTGACAGTGCTGCTTCAGTGGCTGTTTCTACGAGCAGAACTTCTACTCTGGTCATTCTCTCAGTAAACTTCAATTATTTTATTCTATCAACTAACTCACCCGGACCAGTAACTGAAGCAGAACATCCCTGATCGGTGTAATATTAAATCCAGTTGTGGCAGCAGCAAATGTGGCTTTCACCAAACAAAGCAACGCTTTTATTAGTGTTAGCAAGCAGCTAATTATTGGTGAATATATGTTAACTTATTTCAGATGATTCTCATTCTGAGTTGGCACATGCCCTCCTTGATTGGAGGATAATTAAGTTAAAACTTGTGTGATGACAGCTAAGTTTATCATAATGCAAGCATGATCACTGAATTAAAGGCATTGCTCTTACAGATCCATAAATCTATCTATCATCAATGCAGTCATTAGTGATCATATTTCTAAATATTAATAAGAGACATTATTCATTGCATTTACAATGGGATATTATTCTATGTGCATTCACACTTTTTTACTTTTACATATTGCACTAAATGAGTAAAACTTTGGAAATAATAATGCAATCAGGACCACTTTGGCTGAAAGATAATTCCAGTGCATGAGCAATTAAAGTAATGACCCCACAGTGTCTATGTTGTAAATGTTTTTAGTCTTCTGTACTCAGTGAATGATAAGCCAAAAAGCAAGCTAACCAACATTCTTTTAAAAAATGGCCGACACTAATTGTCAGCAAATGCACTCAGGATCTTATTGCAAAGACAACCACTAGGACGCCAAAGGTTCACAGTAGATAATGCAGAATTATGAATTCATTAGCAGCTGGCTCTATAATTAATCGGGGTGCAATCATGTCATTTGTGCAAATCAACATGCATAAAGTTAATGTGTAAGATCCTGTACACAATGATATGGAAGATTCTAATATAAAATTCCACCAGTACATGGTGTGGACACAAACTCAACTGGACAACTCACTCTCGTGAAATAAAACCAAAATGTTAGCTAGGCTTACTAATCAATAAGGAAGAGTATTTTAATCTTTTTCATGTGTTCCATAATCTTGGTGATCTGCGGTCACTTTGATGAGAAATAGTTATCTTCCATTATATTTTTGAACAATAAGACTCCATTCATTAAATGCTTGGTATGTTTATACTTTGAGAACCCAAAATCAAATTTATTGTCAATGAGCCATATTCAAAAACAGTCAGATTCATCAATTGTGTGTGAGATCTCAACGTAACATATAGATCATGGATTCAGTCTGGTGTCAATGAATTTAAGGGTTAACTTTATTTCAGGGGTTAAATTGATTTGACTATATAATGCTTCCAGATGCTTGAGTGAAGGCAATAATTATCAACACTAAAACCGATCTTGGACCATATTCCCTGATTTTGGTGTTGTGTGGAGAACGCTTGTCAAGGGTGAGTTCTGCAAATATATTCTGGCCAAGTCTAGCCAGAACAGTGAATGTGGCTTCTAAAAATGTCAGCACATTTTAGCCACTACATAATGTCACTGTTAATATAGTTTAAGGTAAGTAGCGAAGATGTGGGCTGCAACTTTAACTCACATCACATGAGCAAGCATGGCATGTACACTGCGACATGCAGAGAAAGCTGCTACCAACCCTTTAGATGCCACCCATCACAGATATAGGGGGTGGAGGTTAGTGGAGTGGCTATTACTAAGGAGAAGGTGCTTGGGAAGCCGAAAGGGCTGAAGGTGGATAAGGCACCTGAACTGGATGGACTGCATCCCAGAGTTCTGAAAGAGGTGGCTATGAGATTGTGGAGGCACTAATAGTGATATTTCAAGAATCACTGGAGTCAGTAGTGGTTCCAGACGATTGGAAATTTTCCAATATTACCCCACTGTACAAGAAGGGAGCAATGGAGCGTAGTGGGAACTATAAGCCGTTTGGTCTGACTTCAGTAGTTGGTAAGATTTTAAAGGATAAGGTTACGGAGTACTTAGAAGTTCATGATAAAATAGACCGAAGTCAGCATGGTTTTGTGAAGGGGAGATCTTGCCTGACGAAACTGCTGGAATTATTTGAAGAAGTAAATAGCTGGACAGACAAAGGAGAGTCAGTGGATGGTGTTTACCTAGATTCTCAAAAAGCCTTTGATAATGTGCCACATGGGAGGCTACTGACGATGAGAGTTCACGGTATTGAAGGGCAGATACTGGCATGGATATCAGGTTGGCTGGATGGCAGAAAAAGAGTGGCAATAAAGTGGGCTTTTTCTGGTTGGCTGCCAGTGACTAGCGGAGTTCCACAGGTGTTGGTGCTGGGGCCGCTACTCTTCACGTTGTATATTAAAGATTTGGATGAGAGGATTGAGGTCTTTGTGGCCAAGTTTGCGGACAATATGAAAATAGGTGGAGGGGCAGGTAGTGGAGAAAGCAAGGAATCTGCGGAAGAACGGACAGGTTGGGAGAGTGGGCAGGGAAGTGGCAGATGGAATATAGTGTAGCAAAGTGTGGATTCCTGCATTTTAGTAGTAGGAAAAAATGCGTAGACTATTTTCTAAATGGGGAGAGAATCCAGAAATTGGAGATGCAAAGGGACTTGGGAGTGCTGCTGCAGGATTCCCAAAAAGTTAATCTGTAAGTCGAATCGGTAGTAAAGAAGACAAATGCAATGCTAGCATTTATTTCAAGAGGGCTAGAATACAAAAACAGGGATTTAATGCTGAGACTCTATAAGGCACTGGTCAGGCCGCATTTGGAGTATGAGCAATTTTGGGAACCATATCTGAGGAAGGATGTGCTGGCCCCGAAGAGGGTCCAGAGGAGGTTTACAAGAATGATCCCAGGAATGAGTGGGTTAACATACGATGAACGTTTGACGGCACTGGGCTTGTACTCACTGGAGTTTAGAAGAATGAGGGGGCACCTCATTGTAACATACCAAATAGTGAAAGGCTTGGATACAGTGGATATGGAAAGGATGTTTCCACTAGTGGGAGAGTCTAGGAGTAGAGGTCATAGCCTCAGAATTAAAGGATGTTCCTTTAGGAAGGAGATGGGGAGGAATTTCTTCAGTCAGAGGGTGATGAATCTGTGGAATTCATTGCCACAGAAGGCTATGAAGGCCAAGTCAATGGATATTTTGAAAGCAGATATAGATAGATTCTTGATTAGTACGGGTGTCAGGAGTTATGGGAAGGCAGGGGAATGGGGTTAGGAGGGAAAGATAGATCAGCAATGATTGAATGGCGGAGTAGACTTGATGGGCCGAATGACCTAATTCTGCTCCTATCACATGTCAGTTTAGAAACATAGAAACGTAGAAACATAGAAAATAGGTGCAGGAGTAGGCCATTCGGCCCTTCGAGCCTGCACCGCCATTCAATATGATCATGGCTGATCATTCAGCTCAGTAGCCTGTACCTGCCTTCTCTCCATAACCCTTGATCCCTTTAGCAAAAAGGGCCACATCTAACTCCCTCTTAAATATAGCCAATGAACTGGCCTCAACTACCTTCTGTGGCAGAGAATTCCACAGACTCACCACTCTCTGTGTGAAGAAATGTTTTCTCATCTCGGTCCTAAAAGACTTCCCCCTTATCCTTAAGCTGTGACCCCTGGTTCTGGACTCCCCTAACATCGGGAACAATCTTCCCGCATCTAGCCTCTCCAACCCCTTAAGAATTTTATATGTTTCTATAAGATCCCCCCTCAGTCTTCTAAATTCCAGCGAGTACAAGCCCAGTCTATCTAGTCTTTCCTCATATGTAAGTCCCGCCATTCCAGGGATCAATCTGGTGAACCTTCTCTGTACTCCCTCTAAGGCAAGAACGTCTTTCCTCAGATTAGGAGACCAAAACTGCACACAATACTCCAGGTGCGGTCTCACCAAGGCCCTGTACAACTGCAGCAGAACCTCCCTGCTCCTAAACTCAAATCCTCTTGCTATGAATGCCAACATACCATTCGCTTTCTTCACTGCCTGCTGCACCTGCATGCTTGCTTTCAATGACTGGTGCACCATGACACCCAGGTCACGTTGCATCTCCCCTTCTCCCAATCGGTCACCATTCAGGTAACACTCTGCTTTCCTGTTCTTGCCGCCAAAGTGGATAACCTCACATTTATCCACATTATATTGCATCTGCCATGCATTTGCCCACTCGCCTAATCTATCCAAGTCACTCTGCAGCCTCCTAGCATCCTCCTCGCAGCTAACACTGCCACCCAGCTTCGTGTCATCCGCAAACTTAGAGATGTTGCATTCAATTCCCTCGTCCAAATCATTAATATACACTGTAAATAACTGGGGTCCCAGCACTGAGCCTTGCGGTACCCCACTAGTCACTGCCTGCCATTCCGAAAACGACCCGTTTATTCCTACTCTTTGCTTCCTGTCCGCCAACCAATTTTCTATCCACCTCAACACTGAACCCTCAATACCGTGTGCTTTAAGTTTGTACACCAATCTCCTATGTGGGACCTTGTCGAAGGCCTTCTGAAAGTCCAGATATAACACATCGACTGGTTCTCCCTTATCCACTCTACTAGTTACATCCTCGAAAAATTCTATAAGATTCGTCAGACATGATTTGCCTTTGGTAAATCCATGCTGACTTTGTCCGATGATTTCACCACTTTCCAAATGTAATGCTATCACATCTTTAATATCTGACTCTAGCATTTTCCCCACTACCGATGTTAGGCTAACTGGTCTATAATTCCCCGTTTTCTCTCTCCCTCCCTTTTTAAAAAGTGGGATTACATTAGCTACCCTCCAGTCCTCAGGAACTACTCCAGAATCTAAAGAGGTTTGAAAAATTATCACTAATGCATCCACTATTTCTGAGGCTACTTCCTTAAGCACTCTGGGATGCAGCCTATCTGGCCCTGGGGATTTATCTGCCTTTAATCCATTTAATTTACCTAACACCACTTCCCGACTAACCTGGATTTCCCTCAGTTCCTCCATCTCTTTAGACCCCTGGTCCCCCGCTATTTCCGCTATCTTCCTTAGTGAAGACAGAACCAAAGTATTTGTTCAATTGGTCTGCCATCTCCTTGTTCCCTATGATCAATTCACCTGTTTCCGACTGCAAGGGACCTACATTTGCCTTAACTACTCTTTTTCTCTTGACATATCTATAAAAGCTTTTGCAGTCTGTTTTTATGTTCCTTGCCAGTTTTCCCTCATAATCTATTTTCCCTTTCCTAATTAAGCCCTTTGTCCTCCTCTGCTGGACTCTGAATTTCTCCCAGTCCTCTGGTATGCTACTTTTTCTGGCTTTAGAATGGCTTTGAGTGTGGAAAGAAAGAACACAGCACTTCAGTATGTGATGCTAGATCCAGGATAGCAAAACAAAATCATGTCAGTATCTCAAAGGAAAATGCTGAGAATATAAATCACAAAGGAGCTGCTTGTACTAAATTGAAGCTGGTGATTAGTCTGAAGCTTAGACAGCATATATGTCACAAATGGTAACAATAGAAAATGGAACAATTTTAAAATTATAGTGAACATTACTTATCAGTATGAATCAATATCATTATAGCTGTTGATTCCTTGATTATGGGCAGTGATATGTGCAGTAAGAAGTTCAGCAGAATGCCATTAGCAATTTCAGAGTGAATCAGAATACATAGTCTCATGACACATTGAAGGCAGAAATTTACAGCTTCTCATAATGGTCAAGTTGTGAAGTTACCAATTATAGTAGCTGCAACACAAACAGGCCAAACCAGTTAATTTAAGAATTAGATTGAAATAAATAAAATAAAATAACTAAAGGTGGATTGGAGAAATGTATTTGGGCTTTGGTAAGGGTACAGAGGAGATTTACCAGAATGATGCCTGGAATATGGGGTATTAGTTACATGGAAAGGTGAGACAGACTTGGATTGTTTACTCTGGAGTGCAGGAGGCTGAGTGGAGACCTGATACAAGTATAGACAATTATCAGAGACATACATAAATATAGGTAGACAGTCTGATCCTTTTTGCTGGTGTGGCAATATCATATACTAGATGGCACAGCTTTAAGGTGAGGGACAAAGTTTAGAGGAGATGTGCGGGACATGTTTTTTTACACAGAGTGCAATGAGTGACTGGAACCTTCTGTGTGAAAATGTTGTCCCTCAGGTGGCTATTAAATATTTTCCCTCTCACCAGGAACCTATGCCATCTAGTTCTTGATTCATGTACCCTGGGGAAAGGTCACTTTGCATTCACCCTATCTATTCCCCTCGTGATTTTACATACCTTTCTGACATCACCACTCAGCTTCTTGGGCTTCAAGAAATAAAGTCCTTGCATGCCCAATCTCTTCCTATAGTTCAGGCCCTTACGTCCTAGCAACATCCTCGTAAATCTTTTCTGCACTCTTTCCAGCTTATAGGCATCTTTTCTATGGTGGGGTGGCCAAATTTGAAACCAATTCTGCAAATACAGCCTCACTAACATCTCACTTTTATACTCAATGAAGGCCAGCATGTCAAAAGCCTCCTTCATCAACCTATCTACCTGCGATGCCTCTTTCAAGGAATTATATCTCCAGTAATGTATCTAGCATTGATGCTAAGGTTACTGGTCTATAGAACGCAGGTTTTTCTTTCCAGCCCTTCTTAAATAGATATATAATATTAGCTGCCCTCCAGTCTTCAGGCATCCCACCACTGTCTAACAACTTCGTAGACATTAAGAATGTAGAATAGTGCAGCACAGGAACAAGTTCTTCAGCCCATGATGTTTGTGCCAAACATGATGCCAAATTAAACTAATAATTTCTGCCTGGACATGATCCATATCATTCCATTCCCTGCATATTCATGTGCCCATATAAAAGTGTATTAAACTATTGTATCTGCCTCCACTTCAAATCCTGGCCGTGAGTTTCTGTGTAGATATTACTAATGTTTAGTAGGAAGGCATAGAAGTGAATTTTGCAGGATGAAGGAGTTTGATGTTCAATTTCTGATGTTTAAATTAGATCTCCAATTTGCAATTTATTGGCAGGGAGATCAGATGGATATACTGTATAACCATTTACCAGTATTCCAATTGGATTTGATCGGACCCTAGGGAAATGCTTGTGGTTCTGAGTACTGAATAGTTGGTTTAGTTTTATAAAGAAGTTAATACAGCCACACAATTTGAAGCAAGGTGGAATACAGAGCACCAATGATCTTTTCTGATCATGCATATGCTCATCCGTACGTCTATCATTTTCGTCAACTAATTTAACGATACGATACGATAGAACTTTATTTATCCCAGGAGGGAAATTAATTTAAAGTACTTACAATATGGATATTGAATATGCATCAGACAGCAGCTGTTGCACCTTAAGGCTGTTGGAGATTTTGAAGTTGCAGATTCATCCCATTAGTCTTTAAATAATTTACTTACTGTTCTGCGTGCCTCTTTATATTCAAGCAATACATTTTTTATTGCTATATGTAGAAGTATTTTGCAGTTGTCAAGGGCCAGATTGATTTGTTATTTCATGGATTTTTTTCCATCAATTTGTTGTTCATTTGGTTTGAATTCACCTTTCATTGAATTTACCCAGCCTAACAGAGCAGTTTGCACTCATGCAATCAATGTGTGGGGAGAATAGATTACATTTCCATGGGAATTTACTTGATTGTCTGTTCTAATATTGGAATTCCTGGAAAAAGACACATACATTATTTCCAGAGATACAATCTTGGGAACTGTACCTGACATATGTAATGTCTCAAAACCTTTGTCACGAAAGGCTAATCCAAGAAGCTAAGTTATAGCAGAAAGTCAATAATCAAAAGCCCATCCCTATGGGAAGAGGCTGAGTAGGTATGTAGACTCACTGCCCTGCTGCTATCAGTTGTATTGAGAGTAGTCACTATTTGGGCAGTAGGTTTGCTCAAATTCTGCTGTAATACTGATGAATAATAATTCCAAATGACCCATTGCTGTCAGCAGCAAATGAAGCCATCCAATTATAACAGATACATTATTTTCACATTTATTCTTTCAACAGAAGATAGACACAAAATGCTGGAGCAACTCAGCGGGGCAGGCAGCATCTCTGGAGAGAAGGAATGGGTGACGTTTCAGGTCGAGTCCATTCTTCAGACTTCAGACTCCATTCCTTCTCTCCAGAGATGCTGCCTGTCCCACTGAGTTGCTCCAGCGTTTTGTGTCTATCTTCGGTTTAAACCAGCATCTGCAGTTCCTTCCAACACATTTATTCTTTCAACAATTAGGTGAAAAGTTTGATGTATGCATGAAGTTACAAGGTTATAACTGTGTATTTATGCATGCTTTGTCAATACTGTAAAACAGATACACTGCAAAAATTGCCATTGTTAGATAAGGTGTTAACTTGAATATCAGTCTATCTTCTGGTGAGGACACTAAAGATTCCACATTATTATTCAAAGGAGAGTAATAGGGTTTTTCCTGTGTCTAAGGAAATACTTAATCTTCCAACCACCACCAACAAAAACTCTTTTTGGACCTGTCTTTACAAACATTATGAACCTGCTGACCAATGGCCAGTTTAGGTTTTGCCAGGACCACTGAGCATCAGACATCAACAAAGCCTCAGACATTGACAAAAGCCTTGAATTCCAGAGGCTATGACCTTCATGAATTTGCCATCTGGATGAGGCAGGCAGACAAGAAGTTGGGTATATGTACCCGCGTTGGTACTCAGCTGTGATGTGCATTCTTGAATGGGTGCAGAAACCTCCGTAGAAGGATGTAAAGCTTAGAAATGACCAGTTGATTACTATGATGACTATTCATTGTGACAACACAGGTGCTTGAAGACTGGCAGCCTTACCACCAAGTTGGTGCTTTTAAAATTAGCTGGTTCACCTCAGTGTTCTTCAACATAGGGCGACAGAATGGTACAGCAGGTAGAGTTGCTGTCTCACAACACCAGAGACCAAAGTTCAATCCTGTCCTTGTGTACTGTCTGTGTGGAGTTTGTACATTCTTCCTGTGGCCGCATAGGTTTTGCCAGGTGCTGCTGTTTCTTCCCACATCTCAAAAACATGTGGGTTTGTTAGTTAATTGGCCTCAGTAAATTGCCCCTAGTATGTAGAGTAGATGCAAAAGTGGAATAACATAGAAGTATGAATGGGGTGATCGATGGTCTGTGTGGCCTTGGTAGGCTGAAGAACCAGTTTACATGTTGTATCTTTAAATCAATCAATCAATCAATCAATCAATTTGAGGCATCTTGTGCTCGACATAAAATAATTAACTTAAACATTGTGAGTGTCAATTCAAGTGATGGCTTCTCATCCCTGACCTGAACCAAACCTTTCCCACACTATTCCATCAAAACTCGACATAATTGAATCAAAAACCTGATTAAATCTTATCAGCCTCTGCCCCAGAAGGCAGTGGAGGCCAATTCTCTGAATGCATTCAAGAGAGAGCTAGATAGAGCTCTTAAGGATAGCGGAGTCAGGGGGTATGGGGAGAAGGCAGGAACGGGGTACTGATTGAGAATGATCAGCCATGATCACATTGAATGGCGGTGCTGGCTCGAAGGGCCGAATGGCCTACTCCTGCGCCTATTGTCTATTGTCTATTGTCTAAGTTTGAATATGTTGAATATGTTGAAAATGTTGAGATGGAAATTCTAACTTAATTGCGTGTATCAAATGCATGTATCAAATGCATTACAAAGGGAACTTGGTAACCCGAGTGACCAGAATGCGGGGTTACCTATATATGTAATACATATATATATATATGTATTTGATTCCGTTGATTTCAGTGCAAGCACATGTCAGAAGCGTTTTTATATGCCACTGCATTGCAAACTCAACCTTTTAAAAATAATTCTTATTCTTTCTTTTTTTTCTGGCGTTCTCATGACGAACAACTATAAACTATTTCCATGTCACTGTCATTATGGTTATTGAAATTTACCCTCATGGAATTCACAAATCACATCCCAAAACATTGGAGATATCGAATAACATTCATTCTTGCAAATAAAGTAATAAATTAATTGAAAAACAGTTTATTTTCCAACTCTAATTTCTTGATGCATACGCATTTGATGCAGTTTCACATTGATTAATCGGTGTCTTTCCTACTAAATTTGATATGAAAGCAAACGCAACGCTAGCATTTATTTTGCGAGAGCACTTGTTTACAAAAACAGAATGTAATGCTGAGGCTCTATAAGGCGCTGGTCAGCCCCCCATTTGGAATATTGTGAGCAATTTTGGGCACCATATCTGTGGAAGGATGTGCTGGCTTTGGAGAGGGTCCAGAGGAGAATGATCCCAGGAATGAGTGGGTTAACTTATGATGAGCCTGTATTTGTTGGAGTTTAGAAGAATGAGGGGATACCTATTGAAATGTACTGAATAGTGAAAGGCTTGGATAGAATGGATGTGGAGAGGATGTTTCCACTAGTGGGAGAGTCTAGGACTAGAGGTCATAGCCTCAGAATGAAAGGACGTATTTTTCGGAAGGAGATGAGGAGGAATATCTTTAATCAGAGGGTGGTGAATCTGTGGAATTCTTTGTAAGAGAATTGGGTTAGGAGGGAAAGATAAACCAGCCATGATTGAATGGTGGATTAGACGATGGGCCAAATGGCTTAATTCTGCTCCTATTTCTTGTGATCTTACTATCTTATGATATGAAGAGGCATTATACATAAACTTAGACATTGATTTAGCTCATTGTTTCATTGCACTTTATGTTATATTATATGCAACATGAACTACATTTCTATTTTGCAACATTGATTACACTTCCAAAATACCACAGCAGCTGTGTTTTGGATATGTCCGACCATCATGAGAACTTCCTTAACTTGAAGCTCAATGACTTATGGAAAAAAGCTTGCAAAATAACAAAAAGCAAAAATTAGAAAGTCGGAGGGAAAATGTATTGGATTCATTGACTGCATCATGTGAGATTCCATCAAACTAATGGGATTAATTTCTTGTTGGTTCACTGAAAGGGGTTAGCAAGGGCAGTGTCAGGAGAATATAGGAAAGCTTGGCATGAATGAAGATTATTTGGCCTATTAAACCTGCCACTATTTAATGTGCAGCATGGCCTGGATCCTGTTACGTTCTTCCGCCCTGCCCCTTAACCTATTGAATCTTCTGAACAATATTATATATACATATTCCATAAATTCCACATGTAGTCAAGTGAAATGTTAAAATATCTCTTCAATATCCCCACACTGCCTGTTCTCCCTGGGGCTTGCAATAGAACAGCCATTCTGCTCTACAGTACACATGAATATATTGGGTTCCATCTGTCCCAATTACCACCCAAATGTTCAATATTTTTTTGTATTAATTACTGTATGTCAGCTGTGTTTCATGGGAACAATCCATTGCTTTGTGAATGAGGGCCCATTTTGTCTGTAGTCAATGTAAAAGTTTATTAATTTTGATCCGATATTCATTTTTTTATTTTGAGATTGAGATTGACTTACTTCCATTCCATTCTGTGGATTGGAAAATGCCTGCATTGGAATTATTTTTAACATCAGATACTGCAGGGACTTAATAGAGTGAGCACTTAGTCCAATGGTATGGAAATGCTGGATAATTGAAGACGAGGTTCTGCAGCAATGTCCTAGTGCACACATGCTTGCAAGCCACCCCTCCACTCACCAACACACACAAATGGGCACAAACACACAATCCTGCCCATATCCATTTCCTAAATTCCACTTCCTTGCACACCACTTCCATCTTGCTCCCTCCCCTCCTTCAAAATTCCCTTCCCTTGGCCTCACTGCCTCTGTTCTACTTCTCCTATTTGCTTTCCATAATGCCTTCCATCCTCTGGCACTCTCCCTTTCTGCTCCATGCCATTCACTCGCTTCCTTCCTCCCCAGCATCATCTCTCTTCCATTCCTTCTCGACCCCCAGCTCGCTCTCCACTGCCCTTTCGTCCCCATTCTCCGGCAGTCAGCTGCTTGCTCTCTCCAAGGGTGAGGGCATCTACTGACTGCTACTAATTACCTTGTTTAGACTACTCCTGGATTGCTGATCAATGTTCCCCACTCACAATCTTCTGACCAGCCACACTGCCTGAAGTCTGAGTCCCAGCACAGAAACTCGGGGCTGCTCGCAGAAAACCTTGGGAGCATCTTCCTCCATTCGCCTAGTGCTCCATGGGCAGGCTGGTGGCCCGAACACACTCTAAATCTGCCGGCAGGAGGATTTATTCTGCAAGTATGGGAACATCTCACTCAGCTGTGCTGTTCATTTTTCTATTGAACAGCATAGATTTACAAAAATTCTAGAAATGGAGTTAAAATTTTCCATGTGCCAATATCAACCAAGTGCAAAGCAGAAAATCTGCAGCTCTTCTGTCAAGCTCCTCCTGTAATTCTGTCAGGAATAATAAAAACTAGCTTCAGCATGCCGTGGCTGTAGACTGAGCCCATTGATTTGGGAAGGAATAAAATGTGTCGGCTATTGATATGAGTTGCTTCGCTCTCTTGGTTAAAGCCCATTTTCACTGCCAATTCAAAAAGAGTTGGCTGCTGCAATTGTGAGAAGCTGGTGTTGGATTCTAAGCTTCAGTATGCATTTATGCACAGGGTTTGCATTCTTTCAATTTACTGAAAGAGTTATGGGTTTTGGATTGCCTCTATGGATGAAACCTTGGTCTTTATTGGCTATTCAGATTGGATATTAGGTGGTGTAATGGTGGTGCTCACTACTTGCCAATCTGCCAACGTTCTGGCTACTTATCTGACTACTCCACTGCTAAGTGCCTGTGGAGCTTGGAATCTCCCAGCCTTTGTACCATTGGATAGCGTCTGCTCCTGGCAGTTAGTTCAGCATCAGAAGTAGTTGGTCACCTTGACAATAAGGACACCAAAGTCAGAATGCTATTCACTGACTACAATTCAGCCTTCAACACCATAATCCTTAAACCTCTGAACGTGGGTCTTGGGGCCTCCATCTGCAACTGGCTTCAGACTGACAGCCCTCAGGTGGTTACTTTCAATGCGAAACGCTGGAAGAACTCAGTGGATCCGGCAGCATCTCTGGCGGACATGAATAGGTGATGTTTCAAGTCAGGAGCCTTCTTTAGACGCTCCCAGCCTGAAACGTTGTTGATCCATGTCTTCCAATGATGATGCCTGACCTGTTGAATTTCTCCAGCACTCCGTGTTCAACACAAAATTCCATCTGTATTTACTTGTGCGTACATCTCTCAGGTGGTTATATTTGGTTATAACATTTCCTTCACATTGACCCTTGCATCCTCAGTCATCTGCTCTACTTCTTGTGCACACATGGCTGTGTGGCCAAGTACAATGCCAGTTTAATCGTTAAGTTCGATGATGATATAACCACTGTTGGAATATAAACAACACAACAAAGTACTGGAAGGAGATTGGCAACCATATGACATAACAACATAGACCTTAACGTTAGTAAGGTGAAAGAATTGGTTATTGAATTATGGAAACGAGGAGGTGAACACACCATATCCTCAGATGTGAGCTGCTGTGGAGATGGTTGTCAGAGTTGTTCTTAAGGCATCCATATTACCAGGAAACTGACCTGGTCCCTTCACACTGATACAGTGCGCAAAAAAGTGTATTTACTTTCTTCGGCCTCTGAAAGGATTTGGCATGTCCATCAGGATTCTCTCAAACTTTTTCTGATGCACCATAAATAGTATTCTGATGGGATGCATCTCAGCCTGGTCTGGCAACTGCTCTGCTCCTGACTGCCCGAAGCTGCAGAGAATGGTGAACACAGTCAAGTCAATCACAGGTTTGTCACTTCCTTCCATCCAGTCCATCTTCACGGCGTGTTGCATCAGGAACACTGCAAGTGTAGTCCTGAATACCTTTCACCCTGGCCATTCCCTTTTCTCTCTTCTATCTTCTGGGAGAAGATACAGGAGCTTAACAGCTCGGGCATCCAGACTTCTTCCCACCGTGATACAATTCCTAAACCAATCGTCCTTTTCCCACCTCCTTCCCGGAGGTGCTGACACATACTATCACTCAGTACCTCATTCAGTTATTCCTTTATTCTACTTTAATATTTTTTGCACTAGTTCAGAATGCACTGCAGTCTTGCACAATTCTGCTGTTTTGCACTCATCATTGTATTTATTGTTGTATTTATCATCACGGTATGTTTACTGTTTACTCTATAACCTTCATGTGAACACAAAATACCATGGTATCTTGTTGTATATGACAATTAACTAATCTGAACTCTCAAATCTGAATCCGGGGTTTCATGGGCTGTTGAATAACAGCAGACTTCTGAATGAGATCCTGGGAAGAGATGGTGTCTCTTCCTTTTGTCTGGAACTCGAGGCCATGGCTGAGGGCGGTGAAGTTGGTGATCAATTAACAGGAAACTATAATGCAGGTATATTGTTGTTATATTTGTCTCTATTTGACATTATTTACAACATTTTTAGATAATTTCTGAAAAGCGGAAGCTAACTAATAACCCACCACAGCGGAGGTATTTTGGACAAACATTTAAATGGTGAAGAGCTGAGCCTAAGTATTTTTAATATTATATGGTCTCCGTCCATCCCTCTCCTCCACAGCTGCAGAAACCCTCATCCACGCCTTCCTCACCTCCCGTTTGGACTACTGCAACAGCCTCCTCTATGGCTCACCCTCAAAAATCATCAGTAAACTTCAATACATTCAAAACTCCGCTGCCCGTCTACTCACCCACTCCCCGATCCGTGACCATATCACCCCCGTCCTTTACAAGCTCCACTGGCTCCCCATCCCCCAGAGAATCTAGTACAAAATCCTCCTCATGACCTACAAAGCCCTCCATAACTTGGCCCCATCCTACCTGACTGACCTCCTCCACAGGCACACTCCCACCTGCACCCTCCGCTCTGCTGCTGCCAATCTCCTGTCCCCCCCCATCCGGACCAAACTCAGATCCTGGGGGGACAGGGCTTTCTCCATCGCTGCTCCCACCCTCTGGAACTCACTACCCCAAACCGTCAGAGACTCCTCCTCACTCACCACATTCAAAACATCACTGAAGTCTCACCTGTTCAGCACTGCCTTCAACCACTGACCGTCACCTCACCTTCTGTCCCCTTTTTCTGTTCGTTTACTTATTTATCTATTTATTTTCTTCTCTATGTTCTAGTAATCCCTGTAAAGCGTCTTTGAGTGTTTGAAAAGCGCTATATAAATGTAATGCATTATTATTATTATTATTATTATTTGATATTCCTCCTTCTTCCCGGGCAATTGGCATGAAAACCGTGAAGCTCGGTGAAGCACAGGGCAGCGGCTCGAGAGAAGTCCTTGTTAGTGTGGCACAGAAGTCGCAGTTGACTTGTAATCAAATCATCTGCTGAACTCCAGTTGGAGTTTGGCAAGGACAGAGAGGGCTAAAAGGTCACAGCCTTGAGTCTCCAAGAAATAGCTGGTGAGCAGCAAGTTGGAAGATCTGACCCATGATGTACAAGCCTCTTGATTTGATGCATGGCCAGATGCAGTACGGTTAGCTACACAGTTTGGTGACAAGGGATCGACCTATAAGAACACTGTGTGAAACCAGGATATCTTTAGTTTAGTAGTCATCTACCTTTCTAGGGTGGTATTTGAAATGGCACATGTCATAGCATCATTATACAGTGCATTCAGAAAGTATTCAGACCCCTTCGCTTTTTCCACATTTTGTTACCTTACAGCCTTATTTTAAAATAGATTACATTCATTTTTTTAATCATGAATCTACACAGAATACCCCAGAATGAAGAAGTGAAAAGAGGTGTTTAGAAATTTTGCACAGTAGTTAAAAAGAAATAACTGTAATATCAAATTTACGTAAGTATTCAGACCCTTTGCTATGACACTCAAAATTGTGCTTAGGTTCATCCTGTTTCCATTTATTATCCTTGAGATGTTTCTACAACTTGATTGGAGTCCACCAGTGGTAAATTAAATTGATTGGATATGATTTGGAAAGGCACATACCTGTCTCTGTAAGGTCCCACAGTTGACAGTGCATGTCAGAGCAAAAACCAAGCCATAAAGACGAAGGAATTGTCTATCGACCTCCGAGACAGGATTGTGTCGAGACACAGATCTGGGGAACAGTATAAAACGATTTCTGCAGCATTGCAGGTCCCGAAGAGCACAGTGGCCTCCGTCATTCTAAAATGGAAGAACTTTGGAACCACTAGGACTCTTCATAGAGCTGGCCGCCCGGCCAAACTGAGCAATTGGGGGAGAAGGGGCTTGGTCAGGGAAGTGACCAAGAACCCGATGGTCACTCTTGCAGAGCTCCAGAGTTCCTCTGTGAAGATGGGAGAACCTTCCAGAAGAACAAATATATCTGCAGCACTCCACCAATCAGGCCTTTATCGTAGAGTGGCCAGACGGAAGCCACTCTTCAGTAAAAGGCACATGACAGCCCGCTTGGAGTTTGCCAAAAGGCACCTAAAGGGCTCTCAGACCATGAGAAACAAGATTCTCTGGTCTGATGAAACCAAGATTGAACTCTTTGGCCTGAATGCCAAGCGTCACATCTGGAGGAAACCTGGCACCGCTCATCACCTGGCCAATACCATACGTATAAAGCATGGTGGTGGCAGCATCATGCTGTGGGGATGTTTTTCATGCAGGAACTGGGAGACTAGTCAGGATCGAGGGAAAGATGAACGGAGCAAAGTACAGAGAGATCCTTGATGAAAACCTGCTCCAGAGCATTCTGGACCTCAGACTGGGGTGGAGATTCACCTTCCAACAGGACAACAACCCTAAGCACACAGCCAAGTCAACGCAGGAGTGGCTTCGTGAAGTCTGAATGTCCTAGAGTGGCCCAGCCAGAGCCTGGACTTTAACCCGATCGAACATCTCTGGAGGGACCTGAAAATAGCAGTGCATCAACCCTCCCCATCCAACCTGACAGAGCTTGAGAGGATCTGCAGAAGAATGGGAGAAATTACCCAAATAAAGGTGTGCCAAGCTTGTAGCGTCAAACCCAAGAAGACGAGGCTGTAATCGCTGCCAAAGGTGCCTCAACAAAAGTACTGAGTAAAGGGTCTGAATACTTATGTAAATGTGATATTTCAGTTATTTCTTTTTAATTACTTTGCAAAAATTTCTAAACACCTATTTTCGCTTTTTTATTATGGGGTATTGTGTGTAGATTGATGATTAAAAAAAATGAATTTAATCCATTTTAAAGTAAGGCTGTATCATAACAAAATGTGGAAAAAGTGAAGGGGTCTGAATACTTTCTGAATGCACTCTATATATATTTAAGGCAGAAATAGATTCTTGATGTATGGGTGCCAGAGGTTATGGGGAGAAGGCAGGAGAATGGGGTTAGGAAGGAGAGATAGATCAGCCATGATTGAATGGCATAGACTTGTTGGGACAAATGGCATAATTCTGCTCCTATCACTTATGATCTTATGATCATTAATTATTGAGAAATGGTCTTGCAACGTGGAAGATATAAAAGCAGCAAACCTTTCCTTTTAAATTTTTAGACGGATCAATACTTAAACAGAACAACAATATTTATTCCTATTAGAACATAGAACAATACAGCACAAGAACAGGCTCTTTGGCCCACAATGTCAGTGGCAAACATGATGCCAAGAACATTACTTATCTATCTGCACATAACCTATTTACCTAAATTTCCTGCATATCTATATGCTTATCTAAAAGTCTAAATGCCACTAATGATACTGCTTCACCATCAGCCCCAGCAGTACATTCCAGGCACTCATCACCCTCTGTGTAAAAAAACTTGCCCAGCACATCTCCTTTAAACATTGCCCCTCTCATCTTAAAGCTATGCCCTTCAGTATTTGATTATTTCCATCCCGGGAAAAAGATTCTGACTGTTTACCCTATTTATGCCTCTCATATTTTATGTACTTCTTTCAGGTCTCCCACAACCTTTGGGGTTCCAGGGAAAGTAATCAAAGTCTGTCCAACCTCTCCCTGTAGCTGTTGGGAAAAGTCATGCAATAGTATTATTTACTTCTTTTATACAAACTGTTTTAAAATATTAGGGTGGAAACTGTGCCTTGATCACAAACACTAACTTGCAAAGCAGTCACGTATTCCTGATTAGAAATTTGATTTTATTCACTTCAAAACAATTGAATTTCAAAACTGGAGCTCAATGCTCAAATGCATTATATATTGCTGGTTAAACAGATGTGACTGCGGATGCAGTTTTTTTTGCCCCACTGTGTGCATCTAAAACTGGTCTAGTATAGATAAATGGAGATAATTGTAAATTATTATCTGCTGATGGATTTGAACTGCCTCGTGGTTGGTTTGCTTGGAATACTGTGCCAAATGTCAGCTGTATTTATCCTTGTGAATGTCTCATTGTGGAATGATTTACATGTTGATTACTTATGAACCCAGCACACTGAATATATAACTTTCTTATAAAAAGGTGGCATGATTGATCAGCATATTATCAATACAGTTTTGGTACAAAATCAATTCAGTCCCATCTGAAGGAATAAAATGCCAGACAACCTTGCAAAATCCTCCACACAAACATTTGCAAAATGGTATCAGAATTTATTCCTTGTCCTACAAGCAAAATTCAGACATATTTATATTTACAAACTTATACTATTAAATAGCATATCTGACTTATCCTTCACAATCAACAGGACAGAATCACCTGTTATGAAAGGAGTATCTCTGTGAGTCCTTAACGTGAACTCCATTCATCTGATCTAAGAAGATTAAGAAATGTTCCACCTTGCTAGCATCTACTATCCTCCCGAACTGATGGGACAAGCCATGATCTTATTAAATGGTGGCAGGCTTGAAGAGCTTGATGACCTACTCTTGCTGCTATTTTCCTATATGAGTCAGTGCACCATGCTGAACCACAGTTGAAACACTGAAAGCAGAAAGGGAACATGCTGTACTCTGGGTGGGGGACTTCAATGACCACTGACCAAGCTGCCCAGCTCCTGGACACAATTCCTTCATTATATTGGCAGCAGGCAGTGAGTGAAGTAGCAAACAGGATGAACCAAATTCAACTAGTCCTCACCAATTTATTGATTGGAGATGCATTTGTCTATGATAATATGGCTAGAAGTGACCACTGCATAATCCCTGTGGATATGAAATCCTGACAATACATATATTGAAGCCATCTCACAAACAATGGATCATCTCAGAGTTTTCCAGTCTTGCCTCATCTAGTTACTAATGGTGGTGGGCAATTGAACAGTAAAAGGGATAGAACACTCCAACAGCACAATCTACAACAATGGCATGGTTGAGCAAGTGAGTGCTGAAGGTCTGGCCAAGGCATTTGCAATTATGATCAGCCACCACTGCCAAGCAAATAATTAATTGCAGCTTCTTTTGAGATCCCTAACATCATAGAACCAGATTCCAGACAATTGGATTAGTTTTACATGAATCCATGAAACAGCTAAGAGATTAGAGTCAGCAAAGACCATGGGATCAGACCAAATCCCAGCTGTAGCACTGAAGACCTACACTCCAAATTTGGCTTGTCTCTAGTGAAGTTGCCACAAAACTGATACATTATTGACAATGCAGATATTGCCTTCAAATGTTTTCTTCATAAAAGGCAAGGGAATTCCAATCCAGTTAATGACCATTCAGTCTTATAACATTCAGAAATAATAAACAAAATAAAATGGTGTTATAAAAATTATAGATGCATACAATCTCCTGTATTTTTTTTCCTTCCATGTGTATGGTTTAAGCTATGCATATAGTTTGAAATTCAATTAAGTGAACTGGGTAAGCTTGTTGTGATATTTGCCCATCTCAGTGACTGCCATTTCACCACACAGTATCCCACATAATAGGATCATAATGGTGCTCAGTTGCAACACTAAAGAGCTCTTTTATCCATGTTTCAGCATGGTGTAACTTTGTTAATATAAATATATATACTCAAGCAACTGACAGCATGCATAGCATTATTGATGCTCTGCATGCAGTTATTTGCTGAAGTATATGTAATTTAATGAACAAAGCTCGCAATTTTATTTTATCTTAAAGATAAACAGACAACCAAATTGGCAAACCAAAATTGTACCTGCTGTGATGGAAACATATGTGTGGATTGGTGTTTCTTTACATGGACCCCGTGTCAAAGGTTATGAGGAGAAGGCAGGAGATTGGGGTTGAGAGGGAAAAATAGACCAGCCGTGATCAAATGGTGGAGTAGACTCGATGAACCAAATGGCCTAATTCTGCTCCTATGTCTTATTGACCAGTATATGATTGATCTCTCCAGCGTCCCCCAAGAGTGCATGATAGTGTCTTGAAAATTCGGAGGACACTGGTAATGCAATTGGTGACACGGCAAAGGTAAATGAGTAGCTGTTCTTGCAGGTTGTTGTGAATGGTTCTACACAATCATTTCATATTTTTTCTTAATTAACATTTTACAGAGCTTTTTTTCTCTTATGCTTGAAAAGCATTTTATATTTTGGTTAAAGATGATTGGGTGGGATCAGTGGACATGATTGGACTGGACAGGAGTGGCATCTACGGAATCTAATAAATTTCTTTAGTCAGAGGGTGGTGAATCTGTGGAATTCTTTGCCGTAGAAGGCTGTGGAGGCTGTCAGTGGATATTTTTAAGGCAGAGATAGATAGATTCTTGATTATTACAGGTGCCAGAGGTTATGGGGAGAAGGCAGGAGAATGGGGTTAGGAGGGAGCGATAGATCGGCCATGATTGAATGGCAGAGTAGACTTGATGGGCCAAATGGCCTAATTCTACTATTCTTTATGACCTTATGACGGGGACAATTGGAGACTGTCAGGGAGATGGTGTGAGTGGTGGGTTGAAATTACTCTCCAGGTGACTGTGACATTAGGCAGATTAGGTAGGTATTTGTGAGATGATTGATGGAGGCTGAAGGACATTGGGAGAGAATGGGTTTTGGAGTGTGGGGGATAGAGATTAAAGTAATCATTATCCATGAAAGGTGACCTGAAGAAAGATGAATAACTTTGACATCCCAACTGTGGCATCAGACCTGTTATAGGCAAGGGGAACAGGATAGAAATTTTATTTCCACAATAATTTTATTGTGTCCTCATTAAAATAATGCTCCTCGGGCATAGAATTATTGAATTTAAAAATCTGCAGTATAGAGAAACATTAGACACATCAAAACTAATTTTCATCCTTTGTTTTACCAGAATCATGAATCTATATAAAGATGTTGCATGCTTGATAGTCTTTGCCTGAAATATATTTTCCTTTTTATGCCTTGTATATAGAGCACATGACATTGTTATAAATTATGCAATGTTACATGTCATACAACCCACTGTAAGAACACAAACATGCAGTATCATTGTCTAAAATCGTTGTCTAAAAGTCACAGTGGGAGTTATTACCCACTCCTTTACTGCAAAACAGTGCCTCATCATTATTGCACTGTGGAATTAGGCAACAGGGATAAATTATATTTGGTGTAACCCTTTTCAGTCATGGATACTCAGACTGATGACTCAATATTCAATGAAAGAGGGGGTGAAACAAGATCAATGCACAAACACATAGTTAACATTATGGATGTGCTGTATTTAAAGGACTTTTTAAATGGAGAAAAAAACATTTTCAAAGAGAAAAGGATGCACTGCAGGATGAGGAGATCTGGGCTGCATCAGTCAGTAGCCCTCATTCAGTCTGCACCTGGAGAACAGTTTTTGCGGGAGTGCACCGAAAGATATTGAATTGGAAAAGGAGCCTGTACTGGATTAATTCTGGCTTGCAATTCTGTGTCACCATGCTAACATGAGATGAACTGTTGAAACCCACTATGTGTGGAAGCTTCACTAATGCATCTAGATTCAATGAAAAAATGGCTAAGGTAGTAAGTTATATATATTTGTGTTCATTTCAATCTATATCTATGTGGAATGGGAAGAAAGGAAGCTCAGTGACTGCACTTGTCATTAAGTAGTATAGCGTATTTGCATTTTTGATGAATTGAGCTGATTAATAGTTTCATGGAGAATCTCCAGCTGTCTGTCGTTCAGTCCCGAACATGCTTCATGCTTCATGCTTCCACTTAATATCCCTACTCCATTGCTGGATTCAACACTCTGTACTTCGTATGCAGCCTCTCAGCTAAAGGCGGAGCTGGGTGGCGTATGAACAAGGACCTAATTTATTTTGAAACACTGACCATTTAATTATTTGTTAGCATTCTAAAATGTTTTAAATTGCTTTTTCATTTTTAAATAATTTATTGTTTTTCTATCAGATGTTTAGACGCTGCTGGAAAGCTCCTAACAGCAAAAGGCCCTTGAAGGTCACCAGGGCATTCTGATGTGGGGCATTAGGTCAGACAACTTGTAGGGTCTATTTGCCACTGAGAATCTGCTTTACATTGCCAGATAACTTTGAGGTCTGGAGAATCAGCTCATCCAGCCCCTTCCATCAGAAAAAAGAACGTTCTGGCAAATGTGGATTATGGACAGTATCCGTATCTCGCTTTTCTCTTCAACAGGGGTGGCACAGTGGCGCAGCAGTAGAGTTGCTGCCTTACTGTGCTAGAAACATGGGTTCGATCCTGACTATGGGTGCCGTGTGTACGGAGTTTGCACATTCTCCCAGTGACCATGTGGGTTCTCTTCGGATGCTCCAGTTTCCTCCCACACTCCAGAGACGTGCAAATTTGTAGGTTAATTGGCTTCGGTAAAAAATTGCCCCTAGAGTGTAATGTACAGGACGATCGCTGGTTGGCCCAGACTTGGTGGGCTGAAGGGCCTGTTTCCACGCTATATCTCTAAAGTCTAAAGGATATTTTTACATGATCTTAAAATTGATAATCCTTTCTTTCAATAAATAATAGTGACCATACTTTATTGATTTCAGTGATCGGATGTTACACTTGCTTGATAAATCTGTACCTACCTTGGACATCAGATGCACACCTAACAACCATGTCAAATATATTAGGATACATTGCAAATATTCAACAACTATTCTTTGACAAAATCTACCTGTTTCTAGAACAACATAAGGTGGACATGATTTGGTCATTAAAATCTTTGAAATAGTTCTTTCCTGCAGCATATTTTATGGAACCATAGAATTAAATGGAATTCTCAGCCTCCTGCTGGCAAATCTTTTGTAAATTAAGCAATATAAGGATATGTCAACATTCTGTCAAAAAGAGGAATGAAATTGGAATAATGAGAGCAATGAAGTGATAAATGGAAATGTGATCATTGGACAATTAGTTTTAATTAGGTGAAATTAGACTGATGCACTGGAAGAGCCTTATGAAGAGTGGATTAATTTAATGACTTGTTCAAACAGTGCTCATTACTTTAAGATGCTTGTTATATTCTGCAACCTTTGTTACTGTGTTTTGAACAGGAGACTGAATTGTCTTCAAATTATACAAAATATCATTCTTTAAAACAGGTCACTGTGGCGGGTGCTGCTTTTCACAAAGTTCCTCACTGTTTTCTCACTGTCTCCATGGAAATGTTGCATCTGAGTATTTTCTGTCATAATTAAGATGATGAGTAAATAGTTACCTGAAGTGATTGTTCAAAGTGCACGACAATTATATTGAGCTAAAAGTACTGGGAATTTGCAACGTGTCTGCCAATTGCATATACAACTGGGGTAAACAGGTAATTGAGGATTTATTAGCATCACGCCTGAAGAGAGGAAATTACTATGGTCTGCAGTTAGGAATGGAGTGACAGAAGGGCTTGAAGATTTTCAGCTGTCCAGAGAACCAAGTGGATTTTAAAAGGGAGTTCACACTGATGAACCTGGTGGGCCTTTTTTTTAAAGAGCCTTCCTGTCATATATTAAATATATATTAACTATATTAAATAAAGTTCCTCATAAATGATCAATTTACAAAAGTGAAATTGAAGGGAGGTTATTGACTTGGTTTAGAAATGGATTAAGCAGTAGGAAACTGAATGAGATAATGAGCATTTATTCAAATTGGTAAGAAATGACAAGAGATTTATGGTCATGAACGAGATGGTGTGAATGGACAGTCACATATCAAAGTCGTTCTGTTTGATATTTTTATTTCAGATCTGTAGATGTTTTGATTTTCAATAACTGAGGGGAGGGTTGGATCTTTTGATGACCAGTGAGCTGTTTGTTGCAGCTTCCCTTTTGCAATGGGCTTCTGGCCACAGTCCTTCCCTTTAGATTTTTTTTTTAGATTTAGAGATACAGCGCGGAAACAGGCCCTTCAGCCCACCGAGTCCGCGCCGCCCAGCGATCCCCGCACATTAACACCATCCTACACACACTAGGGACAATTTTTACATTTACCCAGTCAATTAACCTACATACCTGTACGTCTTTGGAGTGTGGGAGGAAACCGAAGATCTCGGAGAAAACCCACGCAGGTCACGGGGAGAACGTACAAACTCCGTACAGACGCCGCCCGTAGTCAGGATCGAACCTGAGTCTCCAGCGCTGCATTCGCTGTAAGGCAGCAACTCTACCGCTGCACCACCATGCCGCCCTTGCTGAGCAAAGAGGCATAGCAGAGTGAAACCCTGGTCAAGCCTAAGCTATATGCCCCACACCATGTACCTGGGTGGTCAGAGATGTCACATTTCCAGGCTCACTGGCTGTTTATAATATTAACATCATTTTGAAAATGTTCAGGCTTTATTGGAAATAAATATACTGCCAAACAATTCAAACACCTAAGGAGTTCTGCTCACCTGCCTGCCCACCCAACTGGACTGCCAATAAACAGAGCAGAATTAGAAGTGTGGAGCTCAGTTGGAGTTCAGGATTGGAGTTTATCCTGTTCATGAGAGTTATGAGAGTTTAAAGGTCCAGCATCCAGTATGGTGGTACACAGATAATAACCCCCAATAGGTTCTAACAGTAACGTTTCGCTATTCTTTCCAGTCCATTGAGATTACTGCTTTCTGATTTTTGTGGCAATATCATTGACTCTCCAGAAGGACCCATTCTCAATTCATGCACTCCAAAGGATGTAGATTTGAAGAAATCTGGTGCACATCAGGTTCAGTTATTTTCCATTAAAATTGGTTGATTCAGATCAAGCCCTTTGACACCACATACTTCTTTGCCAAATCTGGATGTGGCTTCAGGATTATCCTGGAAGTTAACTCCTTGAATCCATTTTTACCAATTCCCGTAGACAGAACCTCTCCAGCATTGGCTTCTCATCTTGCCCATTACACCATGACACAAGAAGTGAAACCAATTCATGGGGTGGAACAGTCATGCAGCTGGCAGAGCCCCTGCCTCACAGTGCCAGAGATTCAGGTTCATTCCTACCCTACAGTTATCTTTATGTGGAGTTAACATTCTTCATGTGACAGTGTGGGTTTTCTCTGGGTGCTGCAGTTTCATAGGCATAGAATATTACAGCACAGGAACAATTCTACTGCCTTCACATGATCCATTTCAGCTAATTCCCTACATATCCTTGTGCCTATTTAAAAGCCTCTTAAACACCATTGTCTTATCTGCTTCCACCATCACCCTGGCAGTATGTCCAGGCATGTCCCAAAGACTCGCATGATCGTAGATTAATTGTAAATTACCCCTAATGTGCTGATTGGAAGAATCTGTGGGAAGTTAATAAGAATGTGAGGAGAATAAAATGGAGTAGTGTGAGATTAGTATAGATGGGTGCTTGATGATCGGCACAGATTTGTTTCAATGGCTCAATAACTCTATGACTAGCATGCTGGAGTTTTCACAAATCTTGGCCCATTCTCTTCCTCATGCACATCCTGACTCTGGTCGATATCTGCCCAGATAGTGTTAACCTCTAACTTTACCTCTCTGTTAATCCCTTTGAAAGCTCCACCTTTTCCATGTGTGATGGTTGTATGCTATCCTGTCTTGGGTGAGCTTTTGTATTCACTTTTGCCACTGATATAATTTGTCTCTATGGACAATGCCCTAGGCCAAACCAAACTTCACTCAGTCCCTGACACACCCCAGTAACTGATAGCTTGTATAAGGGAATTGCATCACTCAGGGCAACTCAAAGGCATTGAGTTCCTTTTATTAATAAACTCAGTGTATTGACTGTGCTGTGAGTTTGAATAAGACACATGGAGACTAGAGCTGCAGATGTAGCAGGTCTTTATTCAGCACAACAAGCTGATGTGCAGGGGAGGCCTGGAAGAAGAATCACTGGGGATACTCTCCTGGAAGAATCTTCCTGAACTCAAACTACATTGAGTTTTTATACTCTTTAAGAACAACAATACCAGGTGATCAACCATAATTTCAAAATTTACAATTGCACTATTTACTTCAACATTTTAAGGGGTAGACAAATAGTTCCATAGAATTATATATTTACAAGGGAGGTCACAAATGACAAGACTATCAGACACCTTTGTTGGGACAAAGTTGGGACAAAGTAGTGCACATCACAATTCTAAAGACCTCTGAGGACAAAATCCCCAGATGCTCAAAATTAGTAGGAAGGAATTGCAGATGTTGGTTTAAAACGAAGATAGACACAAAGTGCTGGTGTAACTCAGCGGGACAGGCAGCATTTCTGGAGAGAAGGAATGGGTGACGTTTTGGATCGAGACCCTTCTTCAGACTGAAGAAGGGTCACAACCCGAAACGTCACCCATTCCATCTTTCCAGAAATGGTGCCTGTCCCACTGTGTTACTCCAGCACTTTGTGTCTATTTTCCTCTCAAAATTAGTGTTACATAGAAACATAGAAACATAGAAAATAGGTGCAGGAGGCCATTCGGCCCTTCGAGCCAGCACCACCATTCATTGTGATCATGGCTGATCGTCCCCAATCAATATCCCGTGTCTGCCTTTTCCCCATATCCCTTGATTCCACTAGCTCCTAGAGCTCTATCTAACTCTCTCTTAAATCCATCCAGTGATTTGGCTTCCACTGCCCTCTGTGGCAGTGAATTCCACAAATTCACAACTCTCTGGGTGAAAAAGTATTTTCTCACCTCAGTTTTAAGGGTTAATTCTCTGGGTGCACAAATGCCCTGGATATTGATTAATAGACAAATGTGTCTGTTACCAAGCCTTGGCTAATTGACAAAATGGCTCATCTGGAATCTTCCTTGGTGTCTGTCATTATAGTGAAAAATATATCATCATATCATATCATATATATACAGCCGGAAACAGGCCTTTTCGGCCCTCCAAGTCTGTGCCGCCCAGCGATCCCCGTACATTAACACCATCCTACACCCACTAGGGACAATTTTTACATTTGCCCAGCCAATTAACCTACATACCTGTACGTCTTTGGAGTGTGGGAGGAAACCGAAGATCTCGGAGAAAACCCACGCAGGTCACGGGGAGAACGTACAAACTCCTTACAGTGCAGCACCCGTAGTCAGGATCGAACCTGAGTCTCCGGCGCTGCATTCGCTGTAAAGCAGCAACTCTACCGCTGCGCTACCGTGCCGCCCAAAGAGGTCTGAAACCTGAATTGATGTAGTCAAATTAGTATCGCTATATTTATTGTGCAAGGTTTTCCCATAGTTATCTCAGTTTCCAGACCTTATCTCTTAAGTGGCCTCCTGCTGTGAGCCAGCGCTTTGCTCTCTTCACAGACTGTGCGTTTATTCAGTCAGCTGAAGTCTAATTCTTGTTTGTATTACTGGCTGCTACCCTATAACTCTTTGTTTAAAAATTAAAACTGCTGGAGGAACTCAATGGGTCAGTCAGCATCAATGGAGGGAAATGGACAGATGGCATTTTGGGTCAGGATCCTTCTTCCATCCACAGATGCATTCCTCTGGCAGTTTGTTGTTCGCTCAAGATACTTGCTTCATTTGCAGTCTCTTCTGTCTCCAGCTCCTGACTAAAGTTGCCTCACAATCCCTAACTGACTGTATTTCACCAACGGGTAGTATAAGAAAATAACTGCAGATGCTGGTACAAATCGATTTATTCACAAAATGCTGGAGTAACTCAGCAGGTCAGGCAGCATCTCGGGAGAGAAGGAATGGGTGACGTTTCGGGTCGAGACCCTTCTTCAGACTGAAGAGGTGTAAAATGGCACTTGAAGGACTAATTAAATAAAAACTTTTGTTTGAACTAACCATTCTGTAAACCTCATCCTTATGCTCATAAATTTAACTGTGTTCATTCTATTGCTGGCGATGGATGGCTATTTCAGTGTCTTAATGCTCACAGAGTTAAGATATTTGCCTAATGTTTTGATTGATGCACAAGGAGAAACATCTAATGTCCACCCCTAATTTATGTCTTTCAGCTGACAGACCACCAGCTCCCGTCAATGTCACTGTCAGTCACCTGAAGGCCAACTCAGCCAGCGTGTCCTGGGATGTTCCTGAAGGAGATGTTATCATTGGTTATGCAATCTCACAACTGGTAATGCTGCACAATCTCATTTCATTTCTTGGTTGCTGTTTATAAACTCTTGGCAAACTCCATTACTTGCTGCTTGAAGCATTTTTGCCCCGCAAGTGCCAGTTTTTATTGAAATCAATGTTGGACCAGTTAAATCCACTGCTGAAAGATAACAATTACAAATCCCCTGATCTCAGAGTTGTGAGTAGTCATTTGAACAGCAGGAAGCTGAAGCCTTTCTGCGGTTTTCTATTTTCATTATCAAAGGAATGTAGCTCCCTTCAGTTTATTAAAGCTCATATTTTATAAGATATTAAAATTGAAAATAGTGCCAATTGTGCTGAAGCCAAGTTTCTATTGGATTTGAATCCATCTCTGAAAAAAATGTGAATTTCCACATTCTTCAGATCTCTCTCCACAACTTCCTGGGGAGATCTGCAGAAGCCTGGGGAACACAGAGTAAATGACCACTTATGCCACTGAACAAGGCTTCTCCCAATCTCCTGCTGGAGTGCTACTATAGGGAACTGAACTGGAACCGTACTCCCAACAGTGAGGCGCCTAGATTTCCTTGGAAGCACACTTCTGAACACAACATTAACCCTTTACGCACTGTTACATTTTGGGAACTGTTGACCACGTTTGTAGGGCGGCACGTTGGCACAGCGATAGAGCCTTACAGCGATGCCTTGCAGCGCCAGAGTCCCGGGTTTGATCCTGACCACGGGTGACATGGAGAAAACCCACATGTTCACAGGCAGAACGTGCAAACTCCACACAGACAGCACCCGAGGTCAGGATCGAACGCAGGTGCCTGGCGCTCTGAGACTGTGGCTTTCTCCACTGGTTGAATGTAAAGTTGATGAAAGGGCGAGGAGTGAATGATGGAAAAGCCATAGTAGTGGGTGACTCCATTGTCCGAGGTATGGACAGTAGATTCTGTGGCGGCAGGCGGGACTTGAGGATGGTCTGTTGCCTCCCTGGTACCAGGATTCATGACATCACGAACCGGCTTCAGAACATCCTAGCGAGGGAAGGCGATCAACTGGAAGTAGTTGTGCACGTGGGCACGAACGATGTCAGGAGGAAGAGGAAGGAGATACTGCAACGTGAGTTTAGAGAGTTAGGAAGAAGACTGAGAAGTAGGACGTCGAGGGTGGTTATCTCTGGACTGCTGCCTGTACCTCGTGCTGGTGAGGGCAGGAACAGAGAGATCGGGGATATGAATGTATGGCTGAGGGGCTGGTGCAGGGAGCAGGGATTTAAATTTATAGACCACTGGGATCTCTTCTGGGGTAGGGGTGACCTGTACAAAAGGGAAGGGTTACACCTTAACAGCAGGAGGACCAACATTCTGGCAGGCAGGTTTGCTAGTGCTACACGTGTGGGTTTAAACTAAGTAGTGGGGGGAGGGGTTGACAAATTGGGAATATGAAGATGGAGTTAAAGGGGAAGCGAATACAGGAGAAATTGAAAAGGACTCTCGAATAAATGGGAAGGGAAGTTCTAGATGGGATAAGAGAGTAAGGTCAGGGCCAATTATGACCGGTGTGAGAGGGGAGGTGAATACCGAAGTTAAAGTGTTGTATTTAAATGCACAAAGTATAAAAAATAAAGTGGATGAGCTTGAGGCTCAGTTAGACATTGGCAAATATGATGTTGTGGGAATTACAGAGACATGGCTACAAGAGGACCAGGGCTGGGAACTGAATATTCAGGGGTACACAATGTATAGAAAAGACAGACAGGTGGGCAGAGGGGGTGGGGTCGCTCTGTTGGTGAGGAATGATATTCACTCCCTTGCAAGGGGTGACATAGAATCAGGAGATGTAGAATCAGTATGGATAGAAATGAGGAATTGTAAGGTTAAAAGACCCTAATGGGAGTTAGCTACAGGCCCCCAAACAGTAGCCTTGACATAGGGTACAAGTTGAATCAAGAGCTAAAATTGGCATGTCACAAATGTAATGCTATGGTGGTTTTGGGAGATTTCAACATGCAGGTAGACTGGGAAAATCAGGTTGGTAATGGACCCCAGGAAAGAGAGTTTGTGGAGTGCCTCCGAGATGGATTCTTAGAACAGCTTGTACTGGAGCCTACCAGGGAGAAGGCAATTCTGGATTTAGTGTTATGTAATTAATCTGATCTGATAAGGGGACTCAAGGTAAAAGAGCCATTAGGATGCAGTGATCACAATATGATACGTTTTTACAAATTGAGAGGGAGAAGGGAAAATCGGAAGTGTCAGTATTACAGTATAGCAAAGGGGATTACAGAGGCATGAGGTAGAAGCTGGCCAGATTTGACTGGAAGGAGACTCAAGCAGGGAAGACTGGAACAGCAATGGCAGGTATTCCTGGGAATAATGCAGAAGTTGCAGGATCAATTCATCCCAAAGAGAAGGAAAGATTCTAAGGGGAGTAAGAGGCACCTGTGACAGACAAGGGAAGTCAAGGACAGCATAAAAATAAAAGAGAAGAAGCATAACATAGCAAAGAAGAGTGGGAAGCCAGAGGATTGGGACTCTTTTAAAGAGCAACAGAAGATAACTAAAAAGGCAATACGGGGAGAAAAGATGAGGTACGAGGGAAAACTAGCCAATAATATAAAGGAGGATAGTAAAAACTTTTTTAGGTATGTGAAGAGGAAAAAAATAGTCAAGGCAAATGTGGGTCCCTTGAAGACAGAAGCAGGGGAATTTATTATGGGGAACAAGGAAATTGCAGACGAGTTGAACCGGTACTTTGGATCTGCCTTCACTAAGGAAGATACAAACAATCTCCCAGATGTTCTAGTGGCCAGAGATCCTAGGGTGACGGAGGAACTGAAGGAAATTCACATTAGGCAAGAAATGGTGTTGGGTAGACTGATGCGACTGAAGGCTGATAAATCCCCAGGGCCTGATGGTCTGCATCCCAGGGTACTTAGGAGGTGGCTCTGGAAATTGTGGACGCATTGGTGATTATTTTCCAATGTTCTATAGATTTAGGATCAGTTCCTGTGGATTGGAGGGTAGCTAACGTTATCCCACTCTTTAAGAAAGGAGGGAGAGAGAAAACGGGAACTTATAGACCAGTTAGTCTGACATCAGTGGTGGGGAAGATGCTGGAGTCAATTATAAAAGACAAAATTGCGGAGCATTTGGATAGCAGTAACAGGATCGTTTCGAGTCAGCATGGATTGACGAAGGGGAAATCATGCTTGACTAATCTTCTGAAATTTTTTGAGGATGTTACTAGGAAAATTGACAGGGGAGAGCTAGTGGATGTGGTGTACCTTGACTTTCAGAAAGCCTTCGACAAGGTCCCACATAGGAGATTAGTGGGCAAAATTAGAGCACATGGTATTGGGGGTAGGGTACTGACATGGAAAGAAAATTGGTTGGCAGACAGAAAGCAAAGAGTGGGGATAAATGGGTCCCTTTCAGAATGGCAGGCAGGGACTAGTGGGGTTCCGCAAAGCTCAGTGCTGGGACCACAGCTATTTACAATATACATTAATGACTTGGATGAAGGGATTAAAAGTACCATTAGCAAATTTGCAGATGATACAAAGCTGGGTGGTAGTGTGAACTGTGAGGAAGATGCTATGAGGTTGCAGGGTGACTTGGACAGGTTGTGTGAGTGGGCGTATGCATGGCAGATGCAGTTTAATGTGGATAAGTGTGAGGTTATCCACTTTGGTGGTAAGAATAGTAAGGCAGATTATTATCTGAATGGTGTCAAGTTAGGAAAAGGGGATGTACAACGAGATCTGGGTGTCCTAGTGCATCAGTCACAAAAAGGAAGCATGCAGGTACAGCAGGCAGTGAAGAAAGCCAATGGAATGTTGGCCTTCATAACAAGAGGAGTTGAGTATAGGAACAAAGAGGTCCTTCTGCAGTTGTACAGGGCCCTAGTGAGACCGCACCTGGAGTTCCGTGTGCAGTTTTGGTCTCCAAATTTGAGGAAGGATATTCTTGCTATTGAGGGCGTGCTGCATAGGTTTACTAGGTTAATTCCCCGAATGGCGGGACTGTCATATGTTGAAAGACTGGAGCGACTAGGCTTGTATACACTGGAATTTAGGATGAGAGGGGATCTTATCCAAACATATAATATTATTAAGGGGTTGGACACGTTAGAGGCAGGAAACATGTTCGCAATGTTGGGGGAGTCCAGAACCAGGGGCCACAGTTTAAGAATAAGGGGTAGGCCATTTAGAACGGAGATGAGGAAAAACATTTTTAGTCAGAGAGTTGTAAATCTGTGGAATTCTCTGCCTCAGAAGGCAGTGGGGGCCAATTCTCTGAATGCATTCAAGAGAGAGCTAGATAGAGCTCTTAAGGGTAGCGGAGTCAGGGGGTATGGGGAGAAGGCAGGAACGGGGTACTGATTGAGAATGATCAGCCATGATCACATTGAATGGTGGTGCTGGCTCGAAGGGCCGAATGGCCTACTCCTGCACCTATTGTCTATTGTCTATGGTCTATTGATGGGTTGGGCTACTGTAGTAGGAAATAGTAAGGTGGTCTTGTTCAATTAAGAATAGATTAGCACTGTAGTGGGAAAAGGTAGCACTTTCTCACTTGGGACGGAGGGAAGGGCAGATCTAAGTGGCTGTTCTGGTCTTTTTGTCCAACAATATACAAAATCCTGAATATTCCCTGTCAGCAGTAAAGTCACAATCAGGCACAGAGCTAATAGGATGCTGCAAATAAATTCAGCTCCATGTTCCTCTGATGTGGTGTCTTTTTTTAGCTAAAATAAAGGGCAGGTATGAATGGTTAAACAAGTAGTACAATCCTCGGCCTTTGTAGGTCATTGAAAATCGATTTTCAATTTCTCTCCATCATCTGATCAGCAGCTGTTGTGAGCCCGCCTTGCTGCTGCTGTCAGCTGCAAGATGCTCCACACGCCCACTTCAATCTCCCGAAGCACTGCATTAACTCAGGATTCTGCTTTAACTACCTACTGTTGCTGGTTTGTAGTCAATTCCTCATACTGCCGCATTCATGTAGTCTCTGTCACTCCTCTGCATTCTATTTTACCAACATCGTTTGAATGATATTTCACCTGTTTATATCTGTAAATACATGTATTTTACATTGGCTTATTTATTATCTCTGACCTTTTGGGTCTGTCCAGAGCTCAGGAAAAAAATCCTTTAAATGGGAGTGGGGGTGGGGGATATTTTTTCATCTACTGGGCTGTGGAACCGGATTGATTTATTTTGATAGGATAAACCAGCTTCTGCCCATGGTAACAATTTTCTGCTGTGTGGCTGTGTAACACTGTGAGTATTGCTGCTGGAAACTGTTGCTTTAACAGGGGGGAGGGTGATGGAAAAGCGTGTTCAGATTTGTTGGTGACACTGAAGACATCTTCACCACAGTAAATTGTCATTTAATGTTACCCTATCGTAAAGTGATTGAAGACTTGTGATGACCAGAGTACAATTCCAGCACTATCAGAGTCTAGTGGGCATCTAAATAATTGTATTCATTTCCTCCTCTGTTCTACTTACCTTTTGACCCAGCAGACGTTGCTTCCCATGATTTATTCACAAAATGCTGGAGTAACTCAGCAGGTCAGGCAGCATCTCGGGAGAGAAAGAATGGGTGACGTTTCGGGTCGAAACCCTTCTTCAGACTGAAGGGTCTCGACCCGAAACGTCACCCATTCCTTCTCTCCCGAGATGCTGCCTGACCTGCTGAGTTACTCCAGCATTTTGTGAATAAATCGATTTGTACCAGCATCTGCAGTTATTTTCTTATATTGCTTCCCATGATTGCTGATCAGAAATATAAATAATATATTGACATTCTGCTACTTCAACCAGAAAAGAGACATGGGAAAAGACATAGGCTTTTGTAAGCTGGCAGTCATTTCCACAGCGCATCAACAGAATGTTCACCCTACATTTTTAAACAACCTCGTTAGTAATTCTGAATCAGTCACACACACCTCAATGATCAAACTCTATCCAATGCCACTGGTGCTTCCTAATTAAAACTTTCATTATCTGTCAATGTCATTATATAACATGAGCAGAAGAAAGGATCACGAGCACACATAATATTGTTAGTGAATACGAAATGTAGTTAGCTTTAAAATCTTGCACTACATAACCAGCACAGAAACAGCCTCCATGCACTTTCTTCATTTAACATAATCAATATGTCCATATAAACAGCTTTCTTTGTGTGCTTGTCCAGTTTCTCTTTGAATGCCTGAGGGTGTTGAGTACAGCAAAGGCAGGAGAACCAAACAACATTCTGACAGAAGTACTAAAGATAGTCTCCAGAACTAGACAAGCCTGTAACCGAGCATTCTACACAGTTTGAACCGTGGCCTCGACCCAATAATGTGAAAAATGACTTCAATATGTCCTTTTCGACAAAATGTAGAACAAATCCAATCTAGCTATTCATCAATTCAATCCAAATTATCAGGAAAATGATGAAAGGTGTTATCAAGAGAATTATCTAGATGAAATCACCAAGAATCTGTTCATCTTGGCCTGATTAGTGTCTTGCTAGGCCCATTGCTCCAGACCCCCTCTCCTGCCTTGTCCTAAACATGGGCAAAGGGCTGAATTCCAGCGAGGAAGCAAGAATGACTGCCTTTGATATCAAGGCAGCATTTGATTCATTATTCATCAAAAAACTCTGGCAAAACTGAAATAATTTGGTATCCAGGAGAAAACACAATAATTATTACACTCATATTTTGCACAACGAAAAATAGTTACAGTTTTGGAAGTCAATCATCTCAGCCCTAAGACATGGCTGCAGGAGTTCCTCAGGGCGGTATCCTGGGCTGCAGTATTATTGCCCTCCTTCCATCACAAGGTCAGATGTGGGGACATCTGTCAGTTTTGTTATGGCGGCATAATGTCCAATTCCATTTGCAACTCTTCAGGAATGGAAGCAGTCCATGTCTGCATGCAGTAAGATACAAACTACACTCAAACTGAACTGACAAATGACAAGTTACATTCATGGCAAACGAGTGTCAGGCATTGACCATCTCCATCAAATGGGAATCCAGCCACCAACCCCTGATCATCAGTTGCATCACTATCATTGATCCCACCACCATCCTGAGCAGGCTATTGATTAGAAACTCAACTGGCCCAGGCACATAAATAATACAGCTTCAGGAATGGTCCTGCACTTCCTGACTCACAAAACATTTACAACTTCTATAAGGCACAACCTTTGTGAATTTCAAATATTCACCACCATCATTTTATTCTATACTGCATCAAAATATATGATGTTCCCAATGATGTCAATTGTCAAACTTCTCCAGAGAAAAAGGCCACATCTTGTTTAACCTTTCCTGATTGGTATAACATTTCAGTTTTGGAATCATTCCAATGACTTTTTTTCACTGGTCCTTGTGCATTCCTTTAAATGGCAAGACTAAAATATTACTAGTGTGCTAAGTGTGGTTTAATCTATTTTATGCCTAGGAATTGAACTTAGGTCAGTAGAGTTAAACAGGCTGCATTAATATTTCGGCAGATTGTAAATTATCTTCCAAATTCATCCCTTTCTCAGTCACAGGGGCACTGTTTGATACACTGATATAATAAGTTTAAGACAGCTCTCTGGCATTAATTTAAAGTCATTAGTGTTATATATTCTTTGGTTTTCATTTGGATCCAGGGATGCAGTGCTGCTCGGAGCTCACCGGAGCACCACTCCGGCACCTCTGTAAAAAAAAGCCAAATTAAACAGTGGGGAATTTTAACAAGCGGGGAATTTAATAACGCACGCTCCAGCACCAGTGATAACTCCGGCACCTAGAAAATTAGCAAGGCAACACTGTTTGGATCATCCTGGGAGTGAACATAAGTAACCAGTTTATTTTTATGGCCTTATTGTGTCACTCTTTATTGATTTCCAGATTTCTGCTCCTCCACCCAATTAATCATTGGATATTTTCCAGAACTCTTCCAAACCTATCTATATTAAAGTTTATATCCCATCCTATATATTTTTGACACCTTCCTTTTAGCACCGTCCTCCCCTTATTAATTAAATCAATAGGTTGGATATGTCTCCAATTTAGAAAGTTTACTTCGAATTCCAACCATAATTATTAACATAAGTGATGAATATTCACGATCCATGTAATCCTGTGACCGTCACTGGTTCTACTTGCATCCCTATGAAATCAATTTTTATCTTAATGTGGGCTTTGCCTTGCATCTTTCTCCATTTCATTACATATCATGTTGTTATTGCTATTGCCTGCTTATTTTAGTACAATTTTAATTGCTAAATCTAGCAGTGCTCTTCTCTGATCAGGCTTTTATTTATTGGGTGAGAGAAAGGAATTACAAGATCTTCATTCCAAATTATTTTCTTTCTATAAATTCCAATGATCTTCGAAATGCCTTTCACTAAATCTTCCCGTTACTTTATCTGACACTGGATAAAATATTCCATGGTGATTATTATTCTACCTCCTTTACCCATTTAACATACTTTGTTACATTTTTCCCCAATATGAGCTGAGACCAGAATGGCCTCAGGTTGCGGTTAAGATCAGATTAAGCTTTATTGTCTATGCATTGTGTTGTTCATGTTAAGGCTGAGGGACATGCCCGACAGTTCTGACTACACACGAAAAAAGAGAAAAAATAAAGTTAAAGTGATGGCAGCTGGAAGTGGCCAGTCCTCATCCGGACAGAAAGAAAGAGAAAGGTGTCCAAAGTTGGAGAAATTAATATTCAATCCTGGACAGCAACATGCCCAGATGGAAAATAAGATTCTGTTCCTCAAGCTTGCAATGGGCCTCATTGTTGCAGTGCAGGGGGTTACAAAGAGAAAGGTCAGAGTAGGAGTGGGATGGTGAACTAAAGTGGCAGCAACAGGAAGCTCAGGGCTACTCCAGTGGACTAAGTGCAGGTGTTCCACAAAGGGATCACCCAATTTGCCTCAGATTTTTCATTATGGAAGAGATCATAGTTTGTGCACCGAATGCAGTAAACTAGATTGGAAGAAGTGTACTTACATTGTTGCTTCACCTGGAAGGACTGGTGACCAGGGAAGATATGAAAGGACAGACATTACATTGCCTACAGTTGCAAGACAAAGTGCTATAAGACGAGAAGTGATTGAAAGGGCAGAAGAATGAACTGTTGAGTTGTAAAGGAAATAATCCCTTCAAAGTGCTGGAAATTGAGGGGAGTAGAATGTGTGCAAGTGCAATGTGCAACCTGGGTCATTTTCATGTTGGGAAGCTTTGAACAGTGGGGAGCCATAGGGAACAATGCTTGAACCAAGGCTGGTCACATTGTCTATATCAATGACTTGGATGAGGGGATGAAGTACAATATACCCAAGTTCATTAATAATATAAAGCTGAGAGCTTGGGCTTCAGTTTGTTTTAGTTTAGAGATACTGCATGGAAGTAGGCCTTTCGGCCCACTGAGTCCTTGCCGACTAACAATTACCCATACACGAGCACTATCCAACACATTTGGGACAATTTACAGAAGCCAATTTACCAACAAACCTATATGTCTTTGGAATGTGAGAGAAAACTGGAGCACCCGGAGAAAACCCATGCAGTCACAGAGAGAATGTACAAACTCCACACAAACAACACCCGGGTCTCGAGCGATGTAAGGCAACAACTCTACCACTGCGCCACTGTGCTGCCCACCTCTTCAGAAATAAAATTGTTATAATATTGTTCCTGGCCAGCTTCAGGGAAATATAGACAGATTAAGCAAATGGCCAAAAATGGAAGATAGAATATAATGTGCAAACATGTAAGATCAAGCACTTTGATGGGGAAAAAAAGAATCAAATGGTGTGAAATTGAAAGGCATTGGTGTTCAAAGGGAAAGTATATTTCACACAGGATTCACTGAAAGTTAATATGCATTAAGCAAGCAATTAGGAAGACAAATTACATGCTGGCCTTTAGTGCAAGATGATTTGATGACAAAAGTACTGATGACTCATTGCCATGATTGAAATACTGTGGTGAAGCGTGATTTGGAAAATTGTGCAGAAATCGGATGCTTCTAAAGAAGGATTTTCTTGTGGTCAAGGAGAAGGGAAAATCCACCCGTTTCATTTCTGGGATCCTGGGAACGTATCATTTGAAGAGAGATTAAGTAGACTGGGTTTATGCTTCCTTGATTTTAGAAGAATGAAAGATTATCTAATCAAACTGTACACAATTCCTACAGAGTCAAGTCAAGTCGACTTTATTTGTCACATGCAAGATGTGCAGTGAAATGAAAGTGGCAACGCCTGCGGATTGTGCTAAAACTGCAAAGCAGAAGAGAAATATCTTTTTTAACACAAAAAATAAATGAATACAGTAAATTAAATTAGACCCTGGTGATATGAGAGTTAACAGTCCTGATGGCCTGTGGGAAGAAACTCCATCTCATCCTCTCTGTTTTCACAGAGTGACAGTGGAGGCGTTTGATGGAACAGTCCGTTGCTGGGGTGTTAGGGGTCCCCCATAATGTTGCTGGCTCTAGATCTGCACCTCCTGATGTATAGGTCCTGCAGGGGAGGCGAGTGTAGTTCCCATAGGTCGTTCAGCCGAATGCACTACTCTCCGCAGAGCCTTCCTGTCCAGGGCAGAGCTATTCCCAAACCAGCTTGTGATGTTTCCGGACAAGATGCTTTCTACAGCCCCAGAGTAGAAGCACTGAAGGATCCTCAGAGAGACTCTGAATTTCCTCAAGATCAAAGTATCTGTCCATTTCTGTGTCGGTGAGAAAGTCCAGGACCCAGGCACACAGGGGAGTGTTAAGCCCCAGTTTCAGCAGCTTCTCAGCCAGCCTTCTGGCTGTCAAGATGAGAGAGAGCGGTTAACACAAAATGCTGGAGTAATTCAGCAGGTCAGGCAGCATCTCGGGAGAGAAGGAATGGATGACGTTTCGGGTCGAGACCCTTCTTCGGACTGATCCGACCTGAAACGTCACCCATTCCTCCTCTCCCAAGATGCTGCCTGACCCGCTGAGTTACTCCAGCACTTTGTGTCTACCTTCGATTTAAACCAGCATCTGCAGTTTTTTTCCTACAGAGTTTGACAGGGGAAATATGGAGTTGATGTTTACTCTGGCTGAGATGTCATGGTCTCAAATATTCGGGATTGGTCATTCAAGATAGCAACATTTCTTCCCTCCAAGGTTCTCTTCCCAGGAAGCCTATGGTGGCCTGGTTTCTGAGTGTGTTAGACACAGAAATGGACAGATACTTTGATATTTAGGGAACCAAGGGGAGTCCAATTAGTCCAGGACATTGGCGAATAGCAGAAAACAGATAATGCCATCAGCAAAAGCTTTCCATCAGGGTTTGAGAAGTATTTCTGCCCTTCTAACCCTCAGTGCTCTGAAAAACTTAGCTCTTAATCATTTCAGGTCTAATTAGATCACTCTTTAACCTTTTACCCTCAAAGGAATAGAAGCTAAGTAGTGCAATTTATGTTCCAAATGTAACCATTAATGCCCCTGTAGAATTCAGCTGAAGTGTGCTGTATTCCTTCCAAATACTCCCAGTGAGATTTTGGCCAAAACTGAGCTAGGTACTGGAGGTGGGCCAATCAGATTCAATATACAGTGCCCTCCATAATGTTTGGGACAAAGACCCATCATTTATTTATTTGCCTCTGTACTCCACAATTTGAGATTTGTAATAGAAAAAAAAATCACATGTGGTTAAAGTGCATTGTGTAGTGGGTCTGGACGCGACAGGAATCGGGCCAGGCTCCAGGTAAGAAGTAACAATAACTTTAATACAGTATCTGAACATTCACTCACTCAGTCACCCGCACGAGTAAAACAATAACCCCTTCCAGCAAACCCCGTAGCCCCAGACCAGTCTGTCCCCAGGGGAATGACCCAGGGAGTGGCCTAATCCCCCCTGTCCACTCAGTGCCGAGGGGAATGACCAAGGGAGTGGCCTAGCCCCCGGGCACCGCCACAGGACCCCCCCCCCCAAAGAACCGGAGGCACGAAACGGACAGGGGGACGTACGAGACGACCAGCCCGTGTGCGCACCACGGCGGTCGCAGGAACCGGAACCACCCCGCCAGGGGAAGACAACCATGGGGACTCTGGGGGTAAGGGCCGGGATGCAGGACGACCCTGAGGGCGAGGCCGCGCCAGTAGGACCGGCTGGCTAACGTCCACGTGCGCCGGCTTCAGCCGCGAAATAGAGACAGTCTCAGGACGACCCCCCATGTCCAAAACGAAGGTGGCAGAGCCTTGAACGGTCCTTCAATTGTCAGATTTCAAACACAATGGAGGGCACTGTATATGGAGAATTAGCTGTACAAATGGAGACTGATGGCTAATACTGCATTAGCCCTATTGATTACTGTTGCATTGATGCATGAAGTTTTAGTGAATTAGATGTATGGACACCGCAGGTCTTTGTGTCCCTAATTAAGATGATATTTACAACAAGTGTTAAGGAGGGAGGAAAGGGAGCACGAATCGAACAAGACTGAGGACATAGATACCCCTCTGAATTTTAAACTGCGACTCTTTTGTTTCGATCCTCCTGCCTCCCCACCACCTCTGCCAATAAAAATAAATGGCTGACCTGGAGGAGGAACCAGCCACCTGTGAGAATCCAGGTGGGGAACAGACCAGTAGCCAGGGCCAGAGGCCACAAAGCAGATGGGTTTGATGGTGAAGAAGAGGGTGGTGATTGGGGCAATAAACAGCTCTCTCAGAGACCTGGAAGGAGCAGCTCCTGCCCTTCTTCCTCACCAGGAGCACCCTAATAGGCAGTCACCACTTGGAGCTGCCACCTCCCATCTATCTATCACCACTGGATTATCTGGGAAACCCATGCAGCAGCAATGAATATCTAGATTGCACCATGGGAGACACTTTAAGTATGTTAGTGAAGCACCCTGTCATTCCATATGGAATATCTCATGACAAAAGGACACACATTGTTGGAGTAACTCAACAGGTCACCAGTATTTGCAGTTCTTATTTTCTGCCCCATGTGTAAAGACAGTGGATACATCTCCAATGTGCTGCTGGATGCATTTTCCATATTTGAATCTTTAAACCTCTCCTACTACCCACCCGACAATAACTGATAATCGATCCCAGTAACTTCCCCTTAAATGATGAATTATTGCTTAGCTCTTAAGCACTGATCCAATGAATTGGGTCACTCAGCACCTGATTTCAGACTCCTAAACTTTAACGTGTTATCAGTGACCTTGAGTTGCCCATTTGCTTCATCATTAGATGGCCAAAATATCTGTAAGCTGCCCTTTATGCTGCAATCGATTTGAGAAAACCCTACAGCCCTACAATGTTATGTCTAGCACCTCTTTGAGGGCCTTGCTTGAGATGGTTAGTCCTGGCAAGTCAAGTCACAAGGGACAGTGAGTTTATAAACTGAATGTGGAACTGGTAGGAGCAGAAACAATCTAACCATCCCACCAGGCAGGAGATTTCCCCATTGGAATCAATCACCCACTACCATCCTATTCCTCTGTCCTGTTGCTACTTCTTTCCTCATATACCTGACACTTGACACAAAGCTCTCTTTAACTTTATTACCTTTAATGCCTAGCTGGTTTACTAGCTGTTGCATATACTGCAGCTTTGAGGAAATAAAGGACAGCACAATACCACAGTTTGTAGAGCCGCTGCAGCACAGCGTCAGAAACCCGGGTTCAATCCTGACCTTGGGTGCTGTCTGCATGGAGTTTGCATGTTCTCCCTGTGACTGTATGGGTTTCCTCCGGGTGCTCCGGTTTCCCCCCACATCTCAAAGATGTGCAGGTTAAATTGCCTTTGGTGTGTAGATGAGTGGTAGAATTTGGGTGGAATTGATAACAATATGGAGAGCATAAAGTTGTTATTAGATTAATCTAAGATTATTGTAAATGGGTGGTTGATGGTCAGCATAGACTCAGGGGCCAAAGGGCCTGTTTCCATGCTATAAATTAGGAAACAGGTATATAAGTACACATGGTATAAATGTATATCAGGATAATCACTCAGGATGTATATCAGGATAAGACCCATATTCTGCATCCCTCCCACACAAAGTTGACCCCCCCATGGGTGTGGACTCTTCCTGGGTTACTGGGTTTTTATCTTCCTCCCTCATAAATAGAATATGGATTAAAATTAGGTCCATTTGTCTGTCTAAAATGAGTTTCTGGGCCTCATAAATGGCCTTGAACCTTTCCATGCACTTGTTGTTAATTAGAATCTGGTGAGATAATTATATTAAAAAAGGAGTCGAATTTTAATAATTCTCATACATTTATTTATCATCAGCTAATTTTTCAATTGCTGTTTGATGCAGCGAAAAGATGGTCAGATGCAAAGATCAATCCGTGAAGTGAACACAACCAACCGAGCCTGTGTGCTTTGGGACTTAGAGGAAGACACGGAATATGTAATTCAAGTTCAATCGATTGGTCTGAATGGGGAAAGTCGTGCCAGCAAGCGTGTCCAATTCAGAACTCTAAAAGAAACTGATTGGGTGCCATCAAACAGCTCGAACAATGGTGAGATCTCTTAATTTATTATTTACTCTGGCTTTGTGTCATGTACATTAATGGTCTCTGGCAAGCTATTAGTTATACGTTAGGGAGCTTCCTAATAACAGAGCTATCTGAACTTTACAATGTGATAACTAAATTTGCGGTTGTACAGGGCCCTAGTGAGACCGCACGTGGACTACTGTGTGCAGTTTTGGTCTCCAAATTTGAGGAAGGATATTCTTGCTATTGAGGCCGTGCAGCGTAGGTTTGCTAGGTTAATTCCCGGAATGGCGGGACTGTCCTATGTTGAAAGACTGGAGCGGCTAGGCTTGTATACACTAGAATTTAGAAGGATGTGAGGGGATCTTATCGATACATATAAGATTATTAAGGGATTGGACACGTTAGAGGCAGGAAACATGTTCCCAATTTTGTTGGAGTCCAGAACCAGGGGCTACAGTTTAAGATTAAGGGGTAGGCCATTTAGAACAGAGATGAGGAAAAACATTTTCAGTCAGAGAGTTGTAAATCTGTGGAATTCTCTGTCTCAGAAGGCAGTGGAGGCCAATTCTCTGAATGCATTCAAGAGAGAGCATGATAGAGCTCTTAAGGATAGCGGAGTCAGGGGGTATGGGAAGAAGGCAGGAACGGGGTACTGATTGAGAATGATCAGCCATGATCACATTGAATGGTGGTGCTGGCTCGAAGGGCCGAATGGCCTCCTCCTGCATCTATTGTCTATTGTATAAACTGTTATTCACACTATTACTGCAAACACTCCCATGCATTTGTGTGGATGTGAGCAGAGTTAATAGGGAATAGTATCTAATTGTAAAGCACTTGTAGGGGACAAGTCTTTAAGCTAACTGTTATATCAATAATTGAGCGGCTACATTGTTTGAATGTTTATTAATTTATTGTAAAAAGATGGTTTAACATATTTTTACTCCTGCCCTAAATAATCACTATTTTGATAAACAAAATCATTTTGAAGATTCTTGCAAAAACAGCTGCATTCTTTAACTTTCAACCTACCAACGAGGTGATGGCTGAAGGCCATTGCTATTGGTTCCCATTGTTAACACTGCATATCAATATTTAATAATTCATGGCTTTTGAAGTAGAAACAATTCTTTAGTTTGTTCAATAAATATGAGATCATTGTGTGATAAGACTTACTGATAAAAACATTGTTTGGTCAAAGTGAAAGAAAAAGAGGCCATTTTGATGTTCAATTATCATGGAGTAGTTATGTTTTAAGGTGTGTCTTCTATGTAAGAGATGCACACTTAAATTTCCAATCAACATGTTTAATGGCAGGGTCCTGAGTATAAAGATTCCATGAAGCAATGCTTGCAGGTTTGAATCATTACGTAACAGCATCCAATTGATTCTATTCTTCACCCCTGCTAGCCATTGTTCCACCTATAGCCAATACAGTGTAGCACTTCATCCTGTTTAATAACGAACTCCAGATTTCATTCCTCCTAATTACTCTGAATACCGTTGGATGGAACTTGGAGAGAAAATTGGGGAAACATGCCAGATGGTTTCCTGAAATGATCAGCGTGATTCTGGAAAAGCCAATGTTTTTTTCGAGGCTAGACTTGCATGCGTCATTGTCACCTTCCCCATAGCTAACAATGAACCATTCTACATTTCCCTGATCGGCATCTGCTTTGATCTGCCATTTTCACGCCTTACCCTTCCATATCTCCCCCTGACCCGTGAAGAAGGGTCTCGACCCGAAATGTCACCCATTCCTTCTCTCCAGAGATGCTACCTGTCCCGCTGAGTTACTTCAGCATCTTGTGTCTATCTTTGGTGTAAACCAGCATCTGCTGTTCCTTCCTACACAGTTTTTTCAAGGCTATTGAATTTATTATTTCATGGGAGGCTTTACTGCACTACTTTACATATTGCTGCCTGTCTGACCCATTTAAAAATGTCTTAAGTCTGAGGTTGTTGCTTGGTCCTGGCTCACTGATTCATGGAAATGAAGACGTTTTCTACCATTGTCTTGGTTTGGAATTCATAGATCCTAAAGGTCATCTGGATCTCCTTCAGTTTGGGAAGAATTGAGAAGTGAGTATCCTCTTGGTTGTTAAAACCCACCAAGGTTAGCAAAGAGCTTGGTCTTTATTTATATCTCCCACATTCCCTTACCAGATAGAAGGAGGCCATACAGTCCATCAAGTCTAGACTGCCACAGTATTCTCATAAATCGCATTCCCCACTTAATTCACTGTAATCTGTGCTGTCTCACATGTTCATCATTTCTATACACCCTCACTATGGGTAATTTACTGTAACCAGTTCTATATTTATATCTTTGCAAAGAGTGCGAGGAAACTACACTACCTGGGTCAAACCCATACTGTCACAGACCGTCCAAACTCTCCACAGATACTTACTTAACTCAGGATCAAACCTAGTTTCCTGGAGTTGTGTGGCAACCATGCCACCAGGCTACCTGATTGTAGCTAATATACTTGCTATGTAATACTTGGCACATTTTGTTTAGGTAAAAGCTTTGCTTTGTCTCCTCTGCTGAGACGAGGTAATTCATTTATCATGAGACACAGTGATAAAAAGTCATTCAGCTGTGATTGGGCAAATTACATTGATAAGTTCACGAGAAACTACAGGAACTAATGGGAAATATGACTGCATCACGCAAATTATTTCATTTGGATCACGCACTGAGTTAAGTTAATTGCACTGACCTTGTTTAGGCAAAATCATCTTTCAGATAACAGTGAACAAGTGCACTGTGGTTTAGTTTAGGGATGCAGTGTGGAAACAGGCCATTTGGCCTTCCGGGTCCGCACCGACCAACGATCCCCACATATTTACAATAACCTACATACACTAGGGACAATTTTTTTTTACATTTACCAATCCAATTTACCTACATACCTGTACGTCTTTGGAGTGTGAGAGGAAACCGAAGATCTCGTAGAAAACCCACGCAGGTCATGGGGAGAACGTACAAACTCCATACAGACAGCACCTATAGTCGGGATCGAACTCAGGTCTTCGACGCTGCAAGCGCTGTAAGGCAGCAACTCTATGGCTGCGCCACCATGCCGACTAATGTCAGTACTATAACAATAGAAATTCTTGCCTGAGTTAGCAAATAATCACATCTGTTCCTGAGAGTAATATCAGGAAGCTTAATCCTTGAGTCTGTCAAGAGATATATTAACCAAGCTGAGACAGTAGCATTGTTAGATCAGCAGGCCTCAAAACCTTGAGTCTCCTCGAGAAAAGAGTCCAGCCAAGGTCTACTGCTGGCAGATAACCCAGTTACTGCATTTCTCTTCCACGTGCAAAGTTTTTGATCAAACATATAATTTTAAGAAGGCTATATGGAGATTATTTACCTTACTTACATCATGCAGCTCCTTAAAATTTCTAATTTAAAATTACTTCTGCTGAATCTGGAGGGTTTTGGAAAATTATAAATTCATGTATTGCTGATTTATTTTCCTGGATATTTTAGTACCAAGGGGTGGAAGTTTTTATGATTCTGAGGAATCTTTTGTGGTTTTCAATTATCACAGATTATTTCCCATACATGTTTTTTTTATCTTGTTTAAACTCACTGTTCATTCTTTTAACATTTTTAGGTTTTCTTTTCTCTTTAGTACTTTGCTCGGTCTTCCACATAATAACATGTCTTAATGTATTAATAACATTTTTTAATCAATTGTGTGATGCTGGTGTTCAATCTCTTTCCAATACAAACATTGATGTACTGATCTGGTTTTTAATAATTATCCGTTTGTTTCGCAATCAATTTTGTTCATTTTATTAGAAACCCATATCCTCAGGTTGAGTACACTAGGTTTCAGAATCATGACTGTTCTGATATTGCAACAGCTTTACCCTAAGCTTTGGTATCCTTCCATGTTAATTTCCATATAATGTTAATTTCCATATTTAATTTTGCATCCCTTTCCTCATTTTCCACATGTAGGTCTCCTGATCTATTGGATTTTGACGTTTCTTAGCAACTGTGTTGGCCTTTTTTCAGTTTAATATTTTCCTTCAGCTTGTTGATTGACTACAGTTATTTAACAACATTGGATGAACTGTTATACACTTTTAGTTTAGTTTAGGGATGCAGCATGGAAATGGACTCTTTGGCCCACCGAGTCTGTGTTGACCAATGACCAGCCATACACTAGTTCTATGTTATCCCTGCTTTGCAACCTACACACTTGGGGCAATTTTACATAAGCCAATTAACCTACAAACCTGTACATCTTTGGAAGGTGGGGGAACACCAGAGGAACCAGAGAAAACCCACACAGTCACAGTAAGAATGTGCAAACTCCATACAGATAGCACCCGTAGTCAGGATCAAACCCGGGTCTCTGGCACTTTAAGGCAGCAACTCTACCACTGCATCACCGTGCCACCCTTGCTGTGCCACTGGTGTATCAAATCCTTTCTTGAATATTTCTTACTCTTTGTCTATACATTTATTAATTAACAGCTGAACTAAGTTTACTGTGGTCAAGTTATGTTTCCATTGCTTTGAAATTTACCTTATATACCACTCTCTCTCTTTTTCACTCAAACCAAATAATAAATAAATCATTTTAAGGTTACTATTTACACGATGTTTCTCCATCAGCTCACTATCTAATTCTAATTTGTTGCTCATCACCAAATCTAGTGTGGCCTGTTCCCTTATCATTTCCAAAATATATTTTGCCAGAATATACCTGGTAATAATAATATTGACGTTAATAGCTTTTGCTGTTATTAATGCGCACATTATCAAGCAATTTGTGATAAGGACAAAATATAACCTGATTTATCAATTATCACAAACTACTGGGTGACTGCTTGAAACTCTTTGCAAAATCAACAAATTGCCACCAGCCTCCCTTGCATTTCTCGCATTTGAGCAATGGATTAAAGTTCCTGCAAGAAGTTGGAGATGGTATCTCACAGCATAAGATATCTTTGAAATTGAGTATTTATTTTCCTGCAGACTCTTTCAGGCAAGCAGGTTAAAACTGCAGAATCTTTTTGTTCGTCAAATAGCTTAGAGGTCTTCAGAGATTTCTTTCAACTTATATTTTACCAAATGACACTGTAGTCATTTATTTTCCTGTTCTACCCTATTTTTTCTTTTATCTGCTCATTCAATTTTTTAGAGTAAAACAGAGAGAGAAATACTAATCAATCTTCATTCTGTCTCCTCTGTCACCCAGCACTGTACCTGATCTAATGATTCCACCACTGGTCTTTAGTTCTACCCAAAGGGTTTCCACTGTTTAGTCAGCTTTAATGAAATCCTTTCTTCCTGTTTCAGTAATTGAGGCTTTTATCATTATTATTATTCCCTCCTTTCCTAATTTGCCTCTGTTGTCTAAGGAGCCTGTGATCATGACATTTGACCTCACAGCCATACAATACAAAACAATACAATACAAACATGTTCACAACCAGATCTCTCAATCCATCCTGTTTTTGATTAGTAACTTTTTTTCTTCAGCTTCAATCACAGGTTAATTGTTTTGTGGGTCTCTTTCAGTTCAGTTCAGTTTAGTTTAATGTCATATCAACGGAAAGACAATACATGATTACAATCGAGCCATTCACAGTGTATAGATAAGGGAATAACGTTTAGTTCAAGGTAAAGCCAGCAAAGTCTGATCAAAGATAGTCCGAGGGTCAATAAGATAATAGTTCAGGACTGCTCTCAAGTTGTGGTAGGATGATTCAGTTGCCTGATAACAACTGGGAAGAAACTGTCCCTGAATCTGGAGGTGTGTGTTTTTACATAAAATGTTTTAACCATATTTCACAAAGTAGTTATGATTCTTTTTTAAAGTAAAGAATGAATCATGAGCAGGGCATACATCAGTGATGATTTATTGTCTATTGGTTGATAAAAAGCTTTTTTTCTGATAAGGAAGTGCAAAATATAAATGTGTGTTTTTAGTAACTCAGCGAGACAGGCAGCATCTCTGGAGAGAAGGAATGGGTGACTGGTGGGAAAATTGGGAAGGGGGAGGGGATAGAGAGGGAAAGCAAGGGCCCTTCAAATAGCCCTTGCTTTCCTTCTCTATCCCCTCTCCTTTCCCAGTTCTCCAACCAATCTTACTGTCTCTGACTACATTCTATCTTTGTTCCGCCCACTCCCCTGACATCAGTCTGAAGAAGGGTCTCGATCCAAAACGTCACCCATTCCTTCTCTCCACAGATGCTGCCTGCCCCGCTGAGTTACTCTAGGATTTTGTGTCTACCTTCGATTTAAACCAGCATCTGCAGTTCCTTCCTACGCATGCAAGTGTTTTTAGTTGCTTTGGTAATCTGACAAACTGATTTGATAATTAAAAAGTAAATCAGCATTTCTAATGAACAGGTAATACTGCAATAGATAGTAATAGCCTCTGAAATATCGGTCACCTCTATCTGAAATTTTTATATGCGGTTGGGAGATACTGAAAACTCTATTAGAGATATGCCTTGTGACACCATCTGACTGTGAAGCTCTAGCAGAGAGAGATAATGAAATCTCATTGAGATGTTTTTCTTCAGTTAATTCCATATTGAGTTCTTATGTTCATGAATGGAATATTGTTATCAATTTAATCATCAGCCAAATTTTATTAGACTGATAAGACTTAGAGATTTCTTGTTAAACAAGAAAATTGCCTAAAGTCTATAATTTTTTTAATTCATACATTTTGCATCAATGATAATTATAACAGAAAGATCCAATAATATAAGAGGGTTGCCTATTTGTTTAGTATATATCACTGGCTTTTTCAGGCTAGGCAAGGGACATTCACTGTGTAGTTTCTGTGAGCAACACAAAGATAGACACAAATTGCTGGAGTAATTTAGCATGTCAGGCAGAGTCTCTAGAGGAAAATGATAGGTGACATTTCGAGTCGGGACCCTTCTTCAGGGTCTGAAGAAGGGTCCCAATCCAAAACATCACCTATCCTTTATCTCCCGAGACGCTGCCTGACCCTCTGAGTTAATTCAGCATTTTCTGCCTATCTTTGGTGTAAACCAGCATCTGCAGTTCTTTGTTTCTACACAAAGGACTTACTGTCAGGGTATGAGTGTCAAATGAGTATCTTTTTGTCACTGAGCACATAACTTGTCTCCAGACAAAACTAGGACACTTGCACCTTCTTGATCAAGGGCAATGTAAAAATGCCTTAGCTATTGGCTCAAAATGACTTCAGAGATCATCCTATGCTTTCAGAACCATAAACAATGGATGAAATAATGAAAGTTTCACTGAGGATAATCGCTGGAGAATGCATTAGTCCACTTCCTATCTGCCACTCCTAACATTGTATTCTTGTTACATATTAATAGATTACGACTGACAATGATTGTTCACATAGTGAGAGATGCATCTTCCAGAGCAGTAATAATCTGCTACAATCTGCTTTAAGTTCATATATTTAGTTATTCCTTTAAATTATACATTACCAGCACTCACAGAATTGCTTTTTTACTGAAGTAAATAGCCTACTGCAATATTTGGCAAAAGAGGCAGCTGAAGATGTACTTTTTGCTCCCCTTCAATATTAAAATTTAAATGGAATCTAAACAAAGTAGTGCATATTGCATGGTATATTAGTGGACCTTTAATACACTAAAAAATGAATTAAAAATCAGTAAAATGTACCTTCAGTTAAATTAAATAAATGTCAACTCCTGGGAGAGGGAGCAGAATTTAATTCAGACCAAGTTCAAATAGCTTTTTCTTAATACGTTTATCATATATCTCTGTCCTTGCTAAATGTTATTACATCATTTCTCCTGCCCAGAAAGCAGCAAAATATCCTGATGACTAGTGATGAGTACAAACGACAGATGGCACATCCAATACCCAATAGACCAGTCTGTTCCAAGAAGAAAAATTGGCAATTAACCCCAGGATTTAAAGGGCACATTCTGTGCACTGCTGGCAACAGCCCGGTCCAGTTTCCAGAAAAGATTGCTATTATAGAGCTCTCCAACTGTCTTCTATGTTGTCATAAATGTATTTTATTTATTCTTCACCTTCCATACAAATCCATCTGATCAATTGTTTTAATTAAATGTGCACACCGTCTCAGTGATTTTACTTCATCTCTTATAAAAACCCTCTGCGATTGCCATATTTCATCAGCAATCTGGAGGTCATCATTGACCAGCAACTTAAATGCACCAAACAAATAAACACTGCAACTGGAAGAGCATATCAGAGTCAAGGTAATCTCCAGTGAGTACTTACTTTCTGGTTCCCCAAAGCCTATCCAACATCCTGAAGAAATGTGTCAGCTGTGTGTTGGACTACTCTCCCTGTATGCTCTGTGAGCACTGCTTCAACAGTATATTAGAACAAAACAGATTGCTCTACATTAAACATTCAATCTCTGTACCGCTGAAGCAGTGTGGCTGCAGCAGGTACAGTCTGTAAAATGTATCTTGGCATTTCATCAAGTCATCTTTGACAGCAGCTTCAGAACCCACATTGTGAACTGTCTAAAAAGAGATGTGGAGCAGGCAGAGACCACCAACTGCAGATACCAATCATAGTCAAGTATGGATAATCCTGGCAGAGTAGGTAAAGTAAATAGGGACCAGGCAGGAGCATGATCTGGGTGAATCTGGGATGGATCTTAGAGCAGTAAAAGAAATGGAAAAAAAGTGAAACTGGTGCTTAAGCTTGGCTAAATCCAGCAACAAAATATTACTAGTTTTTGTTGAATCCCAAATACCTGTACCTTGATAAAAGCAGATATTCAGACTTGTTTAACCCAAATATTGAAACACTGATCCTTTCTGACCATTTCAATTTACAGGAAGTACTCCCCTCACCAAAATGAATTAAACCTGGCCCATAATTTAGTGCCTTCTTTGGTATTATTGATACTCATAGACTTGGAATGAATTTTGATCTAGAAGCACCTTGATTCATTGTTGCTTTAGTATATTATTCCTGTCGTACAACCACAAATAAGGCAACATTCATCTATTTAATATTTCTTAAAGAGGATGATTATATTGTTTGAAGAGGGGCTCAACCCATTTCCCACCACAGGTGTTGTCTGGTCTGCTGAGTTCATCCAGCACTTCATTTTTTTGCTCAAGATTCCAGCATCTGTAGTCTCCTGAAATGATTGTATTATTTATCTCATAGTTCAATATTGGGCTTGGAATAACTGCCCATTCACACAAACGAAGGAATCTGTTCCAATCAGTGTCCAAGGTTAAACAGGAAATCAGCCATGATTCTCATTGAAACATATGCAATGACCTTTATTGTCAGATCTGAAGAACGGTCCCAACCCGAAACGTCACCCATTCATTTCCTCCACAGATGCTGCCACTGAGTTTGTCCAATACTTTATGATTTACTGTAAAATATTTCTCTGAGCAGATATTGGCATTGTAATCGAATTGTCTTCACTACTCACAAGCAAAACTAAAGTGCCCAAGCATCCTCCAGATTCAGGGACAGTTTCATCCCAGCTCTAATCAGGCATTTGAGTGATCCTCTCATCAGCCAGAGAGCAGTCCTTACCTCCCATAGACCTCATTGATGACCTTTAAACTTTTTTAAATCAGACTTTATCTTGCATTAAATGTTGTACTGTTTATCCTTTATCTGTACCTTTCATCCTTAATCTGTACACTGTGGGCGGCTTGATTGTAAGTGTATAGTATTCTTTTTGACTGGATGGCATGCAACAAAATCTTTTCACTGTATCATGGTATACGTGACAATAATAAACTAAACTAAGATGTTGAGTAATACACATACATTTTCTGTATTGGCCGAGGTTCCTCCAAAATGAATTCAAAACACATCTTGTAATGGACATAATGGATTTCTTGAGGCCCCCTTAAAAAAAATCCAATTGTGAATGAACCCAGCAGACAACATGGGTTCTGTAGTTAATCTCATCAACTGCTTGGCAACAAATTAGCTCATAAAGAGAAAATTGAGGTTGCTCAGAGAAAAGGATTAATTTTCTTACACTATTGAGGAGAGAAACATTTTTGTCAACAAACTTTCAACAGAACCTTCGATGAAAGGATGTTGAACGGGAATTGTAACACTGTTACAATTACAACCCAAACCTTCAACGTCGACAGAGGAGTGGCAGGTGAAGGAGTGAGCCCAATGATTGGCTGAGCAATTAAATGAGCAAATTGGTAAGTTAGCTAATTAGTCAATTTAACAGCTCATATAAGCAAGGTTTGCTGTTGGGGGAGTAGCCTTGTGAGAAAAGTGTGAGTATTCCGTGTGGAGGACCAGGGAGGAGACCATGCCAAAAGTTGGAGAGGGTGAGATGCTGTAAGGATATGACAGGTAAGCCGAGTCAGTGTGGTGTTTGCAGGATGCGGGAGGTCAGGGACACCGCTGGTGCCTCTGGCTGCTATAAATGTGGAAAGTGTGTCCAGGTTCAGCTCCTGAAGGACCGTGTTGGGGAACTGGAGAGGCAATTGGATGACCTCGGGATCATCCGAGAAAATGAGTGGTTCCTGGACAAGACCTTCAGCTAAATTGTTACACCAAAGGTACTGTAAGAAAGAAGGTGGGTGATGGTGAGGAAGGGAAGGAAGCTTGGAGTACAAGAGACCCTGGGGGTTGTACCTCTTGAAAACAGGTTCACCCGCTTGGAAGCTGTGGGTACAGAAGACACTGCCAGTCTGAACGGCGGACAAGTCTGCGAGGCAAAACGTGGTGCAGAGGCAAAACCGAAGAGACTGATGTCAGGCAGAGCCATGGTAGTAGGGAACTCCAGCGTGAGAGGTACGGGCAGGGGTTTCTGCGGCAACAGGTGGGATTCAAGGATGGTGTGTTGCCTCCCTGGTGCCAGGATCCAGGACGTCATGGACCGTGAACATCCTCAAGGGTGAAGGTGAGCAGCTGGATGTGGTAGTGCATGTTGCCACAAATGATGTCGGGAAGAAGGGGAAAGATATTCTGCAGCTTGACTTTACAGAGCTTGGAAGAAGCCTGAAAAGCAGGACCTCCAGGGTGGTTATCTCTGGTTTGGTGGAGGGCAGGACAGGGAGATGGGGGATCTGAATGTGTGGCTGAGGAGCTGGTGCAGGGGGCAAGGATTTAGATTCTGAGACCACTGGGATCTGTTTTGGGGTAAGGGTGAATTGTACAAAAGGGACGGGTTGCACCTCAACAGGCGGGGGACCAGCATTCTGGCAGGCAGGTTTGCCACTGCTACACGGGTGGTTTTAAACTAAACAGTGGGGGGGGTTGGTGTCTCAAATGGGATAGACAAGGATGGAGTTAAAGGGAAAGAGAGTATTGGAAAAGGTAAGAAAGACCCCAGAATTAATGGAACAGAAAGCTCACGAAGGGATCGGAGAGAATGGCAAAGTGTAAGAGGAATCGATGTGAAAGGTGAGATGAGTAATGGATTAAAAGTGTTATATATGAATGTGCGAAGTATAAGAAGTAAAGTGGATGAGCTTGAGGCTCAGTTGGAGATTGGTAGATATGACATTGTGGGGATTACAGAGACGTGGTAAGAAGACACTAATGGGGGTTATCCACAGGCCCCCAAACAGCAGCCTGGATATAGGGTGTAAGTTGCAGCAGGAGTTTAAATTGGCATGTAACAAAGGTAATGCCACTGTAGTTATGGGGATTACAATATGCAGGTAGATTGGGATAATCAGTTTGGTTCTGGACCCCAAGAAAGGGAGTTTGTAGAGTGTCTCAGGGATGGATTCTTGGAGCAGCTTGTACTAGAGCCTGCCAGAGAGAAGGCAATTCTGGATTCAGTGTTGTCCAATGAACTCGAGGGAATAAGGGAACTCGAGGTAAAGTGTGGTAGTGACCATAACAATGATTAGTTTCAATCTACAATTTGAGAGGGAGAAGGTTAAATCGGAAGTGTCAGTGTTGCAGTTGAACAAAGGGGACTATGAAGGCATGAGAGACGAGCAGGCCATGGTCGACTGGAAAAGGTTCTTGGCTGGAATGATAATAGACAATAGACAATAGACAATAGGTGCAGGAGTAGGCCATTCAGCCCTTCGAGCCAGCACCGCCATTCAATGCGATCATGGCTGATCACTCTCAATCAGTACCCCGTTCCTGCCTTCTCCCCATACTCCCTCACTCCACTATCCTTAAGAGCTCTATCCAGCTCTCTCTTGAAAGCATCCAACGAACTGGCCTCCACTGCCTTCTGAGGCAGAGAATTCCACACCTTCACCACTCTCTGACTGAAAAAGTTCTTCCTCATCTCCGTTCTAAATGGCCTACCCCTTATTCTTAAACTGTGGCCCCTTGTTCTGGACTCCCCCAACATTGGGAACATGTTTCCTGCCTCTAATGTGTCCAATCCCCTAATTATCTTATATGTTTCAATAAGATCCCCCCTCATCCTTCTAAATTCCAATGATGATGGAACAGCAATGGCAGGAATTTCTGGGCATAATCCAGAAGATGCTGGATCATTTCATTCCAAAGAGGAAGAAAGATTCCAAGGGGTGCAAGGGGCAATTGTGGCTGACAAGGGAAGTTAGGGATTGAATAAAACTAAAAGAAAAGATGTATAACATAGCAAAGAGTAGTGGGAAGCCAGAGGATTGGGAAACTTTCAAAGGACAACAGAAGGTAACAAAAAGGGCAATACGGGCTGAAAAGATAAAATACGAGGGGAAACTGGCCAAGAATATAAAGAACATAAAAGCTTCTTTATGTATGTTAAGAGAAAAAGATTAGTAAAGGCAAATGTGGGTCCCTTGAAGGCAGAAACAGGTGAAATTATTATGGGGAACAATGAAATAGCAGAAGAGTTGAACAGGTACTTTGGATCTGTCTTCACTAAGGAAGACAGAAACAATCTCCCAGATGTACTAGAGGACCTAGGGAGCAGAGGAACTGAAAGAAATTTGCATTAGGTGAAAAATAGTATTGGGTAGACTGATGAGACTGAAGGCTGATAAATGCCCAGGGCCCGATGGTCTGCATCCCAGGGTACTCAAGGAGGTGGCTCAAGAAATCGTGGACGCATCGATAATCATTTTCCAATGTTCAATAGATTCAGGATCAGTTCCTGTGGATTGGAGGGTAGTTAATGTTATCCCACTTTTCAAGATGGGAGGGAGAGAGAAAATGGGGCATTATAGACCAGTTAGTCTGACATCGGTGGTGGGGAAGAGGCTGGAGTCAATTATTAAAGAGGTAATAACGGCGCATTTGGATAGTAGTAAAAGGATTGGTCCAAGTCAGCATGGATTTAATGAAGGGGAAATCCTGCTTGCCTAATCTTCTGGAATTTTTTAAGGATGTGACAAGTAAAATGGATGAAGGAGAGCCAGTGGATGTAGTGTATCTAGACTTTCAGAAAGCCTTTAAGGTCCCACATGGGAGATTGGTGAGCAAAATTAGAGCAAATGGTATTGGGGGTAGGGTATTGACATGGATAGAGAGTTGGTTGGCAGACAGGAAGCAAAGAGTAGGAATAAACGGGTCCTTTTCAGAATGGCAAGCAGTGGCGAGTGGAGTGCCGCAAGGCTCTGTGCTGGGGTCGCAACTATTTACAATATATATTAATGATTTGGATGATGGAATTAGAAGTAACACTAGCAAGTTTGCAGATAACACAAAGCTGGGTGGCAGTGTGAACTGCGACGAAGATGTTAGGAAGTTGCAGGGTGACTTGGACAGTTCGAGTGAATGGGCAGATGCATAGAAGATGCAGTATAATGTAAATAAATGTGAGGTTATCCACTTTGGCAGCAAAAACAAGGAGGCAGATTATTATCTTAATGGTGTCAGATTAAGCCAAGGGGAAGTTCAACGAGACCTGGGTGTCCTTGTACACCAGTCACTGAAAGTAAGTGTGTAGGTACAGCAGGCAGTGAAGAAAGCTTATGGCATGTTGGCTTTCATAATGAGGGGATTTGAGCATGGGAGCAAAGAGGTCCTTCTTGTATAGGGCCCTGGTGAGACCACATCTGGAGTATTGTGTGCAGTTTTGTTCTAATTTGAGGAAGGACATCCTTGCTATTGAGGCAGTGCAGCGTAGGTTCACAAGGTTGTCCCTCCCCCCTGACATCAGTCTGAAGAAGGGCCTCGACCCGAAACGTCGCCCATTCCTTCTCTCCTGAGATGCTGCCTGACCTGCTGAGTTACTCCAGCATTTTGTGAATAAATAGGTTCACGAGGTTAATCACTGGGATGGTGGGACTGTCGTATGAGGAAAGATTGGAAAGACTGGGCTTGTATTCACTGGAGTTTAGAAGGATGAGAGGGGATTTCATAGAGACGTATAAAAGGACTGGACAAGCTAGATGCAGGAAAAATGTTCCCAATTTTGGGGGAGTCCAGAACCAGGGGCCACAGTCTAAGAATAAAGGCCATTTAAAACTGAGGTGAGGTTTTCACTTTTTCACCCAGAGAGTTGTGAATTTGTGGAATTCTCTGCCACAGAAGGCAGTGGAGGCCAATTCACTGGATGAATTTAAAAGAGTTACATCGAACTCTTGGGGCTAGTGGAATCATAGAAACATAGAAATTAGGTGCAGGAGTAGGTCATTCGGCCCTTCGAGCCTGCACCGCCATTCAATATGATCATGGCTGATCATCCAGCTCAGTAGCCTGTACCTGCCTTCTCTCCATACCCCCTGATCCCTTTAGCAAAAAGGGACACATCTAACTCCCTCTTAAATATAGCCAATGAACTGGCCTCAACTACCTTCTGTGGCAGAGAATTCCACAGACTCACCACTCTCTGTGTGAAGAAATGTTTTCTCATCTCGGTCCTAAAAGACTTCCCCCTTATCCTTAAGCTGTGACCCCTGGTTCTGGACTCCCCCAACATCGGGAACAATCTTCCCGCATCTAGCTTCTCCAACCCCTTAAGAATTTTATATGTTTCTATAAGATCCCCCCTCAGTCTTCTAAATTCCAGCGAGTACAAGCCCAGTCTATCCAGTCTTTCCTCATATGCAAGTCCCGCCATCCCAGGGATTAATCTGGTGAACCTTCTCTGTACTCCCTCTAAGGCAAGAACGTCTTTCCTCAGGTTAGGAGACCAAAACTGCACACAATACTCCAGGTGCGGTCTCACCAAGGCCCTGTACAACTGCAGCAGAAACTCCCTGCTCCTAAACTCAAATCCTCTTGCTATGAATGCCAACATACCATTCGCTTTCTTCACTGCCTGCTGCACCTGCATGCTTGCTTTCAATGACTGGTGCACCATGACACCCAGGTCACGTTGCATCTCCCCTTCTCCCAATCGGTCACCATTCAGGTAATACTCTGCTTTCCTGTTCTTGCCGCCAAAGTGGATAACCTCACATTTATCCACATTATATTGCATCTGCCATGCATTTGCCCACTCGCCTAATCTATCCAAGTCACTCTGCAGCCTCCTAGCATCCTCCTCGCAGCTAACACTGCCACTCAGCTTCGTGTCATCCGCAAACTTAGAGATGTTGCATTCAATTCCCTCGTCCAAATCATTAATATACACTGTAAATAACTGGGGTCCCAGCACTGAGCCTTGCGGTACCCCACTAGTCACTGCCTGCCATTCCGAAAAGGACCCGTTTATTCCTACTCTTTGCTTCCTGTCCGCCAACCAATTTTCCATCCACCTCAAAACTGAACCCTCAATACCATGTGCTTTAAGTTTGTACACCAATCTCCTATGTGGGACCTTGTCGAAGGCCTTCTGAAAGTCCAGATATAACACATCGACTGGTTCTCCCTTATCCACTCTACTAATTACATCCTCGAAAAATTCTATAAGATTCGTCAGACATGATTTGCCTTTGGTAAATCCATGCTGACTTTGTCCGATGATTTCACCACTTTCCAAATGTGATGCTATCACATCTTTAATAACTGACTCTAGCATTTTCCCCACTACCGATGTTAGGCTAACTGGTCTATAATTCCCCATTTTCTCTCTCCCTCCCTTTTTAAAAAGTGGGGTTACATTAGCTACCCTCCAGTCCTCAGTAACTACTCCAGAATCTAAAGAGTTTTGAAAAATTATCACTAATGCATCCACTATTTCTGAGGCTACTTCCTTAAGCACTCTGGGATGCAGCCTATCTGGCCCTGGGGATTTATCTGCCTATAATCCATTTAATTTACCTAACACCACTTCCCGACTAACCTGGATTTCCCTCAGTTCCTCCATCTCATTAGACCACCGGTCCCCCGCTATTTCCGGCAGACGGTTTATGTCTTCCTTAGTGAAGACAGAACCAAAGTATTTATTCAATTGGTCTGCCATCTCCTTGTTCCCTATGATCAATTCACCTGTTTCCGACTGCAAGGGACCTACATTTGCCTTAACTAATCTTTTTCTCTTGACATATCTATAAAAGCTTTTGCAGTCTGTTTTTATGTTCCTTGCCAGTTTTCCCTCATAATCTATTTTCCCTTTCCTAATTAAGCCCTTTGTCCTCCTCTGCTGGACTCTGAATTTCTCCCAGTCCTCTGGTATGCTACTTTTTCTGGCTAATCTGTATGCTTCATCTTTTGTTTTAATACTATCCTTGATTTCCCTTGTTAGCCACGGATGCATTACCTTTCCTGGTTTGTTCTTTTGCCAAACTGGGATGAACACTTGTTGTAGTTCATCCATGCGACCTTTAAATGCCTTCCATTGCATGTCCACCGTCAACCCTTTCAGCATCAATCGCCAGTCTATCTTGGACAATTCACGCCTCATACCCTCAAAGTTACCTTTCTTTAAGTTCAGAACACTTGTTTCTGTATCGACTTTGTCACTCTCCATCCTAATGAAGAACTCTACCATATTATGATCACTCTTGCCCAAGGGGCCTCGCACAACAAGACTGCTAACTAACCCTTCCTCATTACTCAATACCCAGTCTAGAATGGCCTGTTCTCTCGTTGGTTCCTCGACATGTTGGTTTAGAAAACCATCTCTCAAACATTCCAAGAAATCCTCTTCCTCAGCACCCCTGCCAGTTTAGTTCACCCAATCTATATGTAGATTGAAATCACCCATTATAACTGCTGCACCTTTAGTGCATGCATTTCTAATTTCCTGCTTGATGCCATCTCCAACCTCACTACTGCTGTTAGGTGGCCTGTACACAACTCCCACTAGCGTTTTCTGCCCCTTAGTGTTTCGTAGCTCTACCCATATCGATTCCACTTCCTCCAAGCTAATGTCCTTCCTTTCCACTGCTTTAATCTCCTCTCTAACCAGTAACGCTACCCCACCTACTTTTCCTTTCTGTCTATCCCGCCTGAATATAGAATAGAATCAAGGGATATGGGGAGAAGGCAGGCACAGGTTACTGGATGATCAGCCATAATCACAATGAATGGCGGTGCTGGCTTGAAGGGCCAAATGGCCTTTTCCTGCACCTATTTTCTATGTTTCTATTTTTCCCACAAATAATGTCTACCTTGCTGATTATTTCCATCATCTTCGGTTTTATCCACTAATGTTCGCTGATGTGACCTCATCTAATTGCACATGCATTGTGATGTTTAACAAGCTAGTTTTATTTGACCTATTTTCTGGAACAGTGTGATTTCTTACTGCAATAAACTTCTCCAGTTGCAGCTGTCATTGATTTGTTATACCTAGCTGACTCTCAATTGTCGGGTAACATTAGAAATCATGAAAATACAGCTGTTGCCTCTGATTCAGATATGCAATTAAAACAAATAAATCAGTTTCTTCCAACTCAAAATAGATAACATCTTATGTTTGGAGATAAGCATAAATAGTCAAAGAAACCTTATGCAATTTTTGCTTACTGATCCAAGTAATTTTAACACATTTTAGCGGTTAGTTTACTGATCTTGAACGATGAGGCAATGACATCCAATTTGATCCAGTCAGGCCATCCGATCCACAATATTCAGTGTTTGAGGTAAATAATGTTGGTACATTTAACAGGAAAGTGGATCAATATGAAGGAGTGAAGAATAGAAAATTGGAGGGAGCGAGGTGGGAGGTATCCATTTAGATTATAAACACTATCATCTTCTTATGTTGCCAAATAGTTTTCTTTCTGGGTTGCACCATCTCTAAAATCCTTTATGAAGAGGATCTATTGTATGGCTTTCCTGCCTTGAAATTTAGAGGATGTAATTCAGCCCAGTGAGTATGTACCGGCACTCAAAGCAGCCCCATCAATTCCGTTCCACTACTTTTGTTCCTATTACCCTTTCTTTCTCACCTGTCCATGAACTCTACCCTGTCTCTACCATCACCCATTTCCACACCGCCATTTAACTGGGATGTGGGATGAAACAGTATCAGAGGGCAAGACTAAACCCGGTTTGCTGTGAGGAAGCAGCACTGCTTGTGTGCAATCACGTCCTCCTCTAAGGTGCCAATGTGCACAAAAGTAGTGTCGCACAGAAAGGTCTGATTTAAGTTTACTCCTGTCTATGAATGTACAGCTGAGATATATTTTAAACTAAACATTTTGTGTATATGTTTAGTTTGATGTGTATTTATATGTTAATATAACATGTGTATAATTTCTTTAAACATTTTATTTATATACATATATATTATATAATTTTTAATTAAACTAAGCTGGGTTCAAGATATTGTGTCCATTGACTTATGATTTTTTTTTAAATACAGCCAACAATTTTCCTATTAAACAGGCTTAAAATATGACAAATAAAACACATAGATTCCTGTTGGGGAAAAAAAGCCATACCATTTTCTTATAAATCCTCACTATCGGATGGCATGGTAAATGGGAGTTCTCTTGTATGTTTCAACTAGAGAGCCAGGAGACTTTGAGGTGGTTTTGATACCTTATGAAGGAAAGTTCAGAAAAAGTCACCATGTTGATTCCTGGACTGAAGGTGTTGATTATGATGATAGGTAGACAAGCTGGATTGATACTTTTTATTTAAATGAGAAGACATCTTGTATAAACATATAAATTCTGAGAGGTCTTGACATGATAAATGTTGAGAAAATGTTTCCTCTAATGGAATCCAGAATTAGGGGTATGTGTTCAGAATGCGGTCACCCCTTTAATATGGAGATGTGGAGGAATTTCTATGTCCAGAGTGTAATGAATCCTGGAAATTCTCTAGCCCAAAGAATTGTGCAGACTGAATTGTTGAATATAATTCAAGGGGAGTAGTGCAGATTTTCTCAGGGATGAAGAGTCATTGGGATTAGACACCATCTCTTGAGTGACAAAGCAGATACGAGGCCATATTGTCGTTTCCTGCTGCTATTATATGTTATGTTTATGCGACAACATGAAAGTAAATGATTTATTGGTGTATCTTTATTATTGTTGTGCATACTCTATCTTCCTGATTTATAAAATATCAGCCTAAGTTGCTTAAGTGTGGAAATGATGGGCAGAATGATCTGCTTTAATGAAAACATAAAACAGGCAATATCAAACAGACTGCTCATTATACATCCCACATAGTTCCCTTTCTCATTGATGTCAATGTGAATTGGTCAGTTGTATAATGCCCAATCCGATGTCGTTCATTTTACGCCCACATCAAAGTTGAAATTTCTCAGTGTTTGTAACAATCTGGGTAATATAAATGGTCTATTTTAATTTTTAGATTCTTCTGTTTCATTTCTGCAAGTTTTGTGCACTGCATGAGATTACATCAATTGCCCACTCAGTGTCAGAGAATGTCAACTCTTTGGATCCAAAGTGACACTACAATAATACAAATATCCTCCTCTGATGTTATTACGAAACTACTTTTGACATTGTCTTTGAAATAGACTTTACCTGGATTCAAAAATCCATCAAATACAGCTTTGAATATTCTCCACACAGATTTCTACATTCAGCTCAGAAAGCGGCAAGTTATTGCATTTTAGCTATCGGAAAGTTGAATATGTTACACTGCACTGTTACCAATGACTTGATCTTTCCTTTAATAATGTATTTATCATGTTCTGTGTGTTTTTGGTGCATCTTGACCCTATAATTTAGTTGGCATTCTGGATAAGCAAATTATTATATATTTCCTGGATACATTTCATAGGGCAGTAGTCTAAAATCCTGCCATCTGAACCTCAGTATCACATTCTTATAGCCCCACACCCACCATCACCACCATCTCCCTTTCTAAATAGAGACACAAGAGACTGCAGATGCTGGGATCTTGAGCAAAAAATGAAATTGTTGGAGGAACTCAGCTGCTCAGGCAGCATCTGTGGAGTGAAATGGACTGATGGCATTTTGGGTTGGAACATTTCTTCAAACCGATAGAGTGGGGGGAGAAAGCTGGAAAGGGGATGCAAGGGTTGGTTAAAGACTGGCAAGTAAGTGACTGCAAGTGAGGGGTAGGGATAATGACAAAGGCTAGCGTTTAGTGATACAGCACATTGTTCGACCCACCGAGTCCACGCCAACCATCAATAACCTGTTCACACTAATTCTGTTATCCCACTTTCTTCTCCACTCCCTACACTAAAGGCAATTTTACAGAGGTCAATTAATCTACAACCACCTTCTTTGGGATGTGGGTGAAAACCGGAGTGCCCGGAGGAAACCCATGTGGTCACAGGAAGAATGTGCAAACTCCACACAGGCAGCACCAGAGTTCAGGATCAAAGCCTGGTGTTTGGCGCTGTGAGGCAGCAGCTCGACCAGCTGTGCCACTGAAATGGAGACATAATGATGAGAGAAATGAAATATAAAGCTGTAGAGGATGCCATATTGGGAACCATGAATGCAATAAACAAGGTTGGAAGAGATGCAAGTGAACCTCTGTCTCACCTGGAGGGCTGATGGGGTTATTGGATGGAAGGGAGAGGAGGTGTAAGGATAGTTCTTACATTACCTGCGGTTGCAGGAGAAAGTGCCTGGTGAGGGATGGTTTGGGTAATAAGGGCTGAGCAAACTGAAGGTGTTGCGAAGCAGAAGGAGGTGGCGACAGGAAGACGTGCCTGGTGGTGGGATGACATTTAAGGTGGTGGAGATGTCAGAGAATGATGTATTGGATGCGGAGGCTGGTGTGGTGAAAGGTGGGGATCAGGGGAAATCTATGCCTGTTCCATCTGGGGTAAGTGGGCACAAGTGCAGAATAGAGAAACAGGAGACACAGGTAAGGGCTCAATTCAAAACAGTAGGAGGAAACCACCTTTGAAGAGAACGGACACTTCAGGTGTCCTAGAGTGGAATGCCTAATTTAGGTCACAGATGCAATGAAGACAAAGAAATTGAGAATAAGTGATGATGTCCTTACAAGAGGCAGGGTGGGAGGGGGTGCAGTCAAAGTAGCTGTGGGAGTCACTTGGTCATTAGGAGATGTCAGTGATTCCGTCCCTGTGATGGTGGCATTGAGATTGAGAAAAAGTAGAGAGGAGTCGGAGCTAGTCCAAATGAAATGGAAGACAGGGTAGAAGTTAGTGGGGAAGTTGATGATCAACGTTCAGCATGGGTCTAGGAGGCAGCATCAATTCAAGTGGATAAAGGTGGGGAATGATGCCCGGGTACATTTGGAATCGGGTATATTTCCTTCCACCCAGCTTCTTGCATAGATTGGGTTCCTATATAAGAGAGGACCTCAATGCTTTTGGACAGCTATTCACTGAGCCAAGTGTGGTCCTAGAAAGGTCCATGCAAGGAAACCCTTGACTTCCATTACAGTGGACATCCCTCTACCACAAAAAGCAACTCTGCTGATTTGCTTTTTGCTACTTGCCAACAAATTCAAAAGCACTGTGCTGTATTTCTGAGACTGTTGTTAAACTATACTGAAGGCTCAATATCTCAGTCGACCATGACCTGGTGTAAGCCAGTCTCCGAGCACCTAACATCTTTCTATTGTTAGAACTGAATGGGTATTACTACATAACCTTTCAGACTTAATGCTGATACAAAATACATAGTGGAAGCGCACTCTAATCTCCAGAGGCACAGCTATCAATTTACATATTTTAATTAGGACTCTGCCAACTTTGGGGACACAGCTTAACCATCTGTTCAGTTGCCTCTGGAAAATGCAGCATATTGTCAACTTTCTGGCAGGTAGATAACAAGAAATCTAGATTATGTTTGAGTCCTATTGTGCTGCACGGAAAGGATAAAAATGTTTACATTTTGTTGTACCACAACCTTAGAATAGCATTTGCCTCAACACTAGTGTAACAATTTTTCAATTTTATTCTTATGTTCTTACAAATTTTGTTAGTGAGATTCTTGTGGTTTCCATGTAGGCTAGTTTTGTTGTGTGCATACATGCCAATTTGAATTTCAAGCAGACAACTGAATCCCTTCATGATATTTTCATTCTTTTTTGGAAAGTGACCATTTCTGTTATGGCCAACATTTATTTCTTAACACAACTTGCCCTAAAGAATCTGATAGTGATCTGCCCCCTCAAGCTGTTCCATTACCTCTGAAGAGGTACTCCCACAGTGTGGGTAGGCAGAGATTTCCTGGCTTTCACCCTCCAATTGTTATTTATTTCTAATTCTAGTAAAGTTTACTTTAGAGAGAGCGCAGAAACAGGCCATTTGGCCCACCAAATCCACACCAACCAGCGATCACCACACACTAACGCTATCCTACACACTAGGTATAATTTACATTTAATTGCAAAGTCAATTAACCTACAAACCTGAATGTCTTTGGATTGTGGGAGGAAACCTAAGACCTCAGAAAACCCATGCAGGTCACAGGGAGAACATACAAACGCCATACCGTCGGCACCTGTAGTCAGGATTGAACCCGGGTCTCTGGTGCTGTAAGGCAGCAATTTCTGGTGCTGTAAGGCTGTGCCACCATGCTGCCCTGTCACGCAAAAAATTGATAGTTCCGCTGACCCGCTATTCATGTCCTTGTTTGTAGAGCCTTGGTTTGGGAGGTGATGTTTGTCAGTGTTTTGAAGGTGATACCTAGTGATGGGAGAGTAGTTATTAGATGTGGTTTGAGGTACCAATCCAGCAGCCTGTTCTATTTTCAAATATGTTGAATGTCTTAAATGTGTCGAAGCTATAAATATTCAAACACTATTCTACTGAATTGGGCCATGTGGATGGTGGAAAGGCATTGGGCTGTCAAGCATTGAGTACCTCTCTGCAGAATACCAGGTCTTTCAACTACTCTTGTGCTGATAGTACAAATGGAGGATGGAATGATAATTTCCTAAATATACCCACTTGGGTGGGTATTCAGGTATAATTTCCTAACTATAGAAAATTATATCTGAATACCCACCCAAGTCCTGTGCCATGCAGGGATGAGCTATTGCATTACATCAACAGTGCTTAATGCCCCTTTTTGCAGTGAATATTGAACATGCCCATTCCTACCTTACGTTGGAAGGATGAAGTGGCTGAAGATGGTTAGGCCTGGAACATAGTCCTGAGGAATTCCCAGGGCAATGTCCTGAGACTGTGAATATTTTCCTCCAGCAGCCACAACCCTCCATTTGGATAACATTTTCATCCCCATTGATTTTAGTTTTAGCTGGGGTCCTCAGTGCTACAATTATTCACATATAATCAAAAACCTGTTCCACGCTAGTCATTCCTTATCCTTGCTTCTGTCAGTCAAAAGGTACAGAAGCTTGAAAGCACCAGACTCGAACAGCTTCTTCCCTTCTGTTCAGGCTTCTGAATGGCCTACTTTAAGCTCGAGTGTTCTCCAATTCACCTCCATCCCCTCCAATGTAGCGATCCTGTTCAACTCCTGCTCTCCACACCTGGAACACCTGGCAGTGACATACCATCCCTTCTATGTCCCGAGGAAATTCACTTCCATCATCATGACAGCAGTCTACATCCCAGGCAGACGTTCACCAACATTGGACGAACTGCATGCCGTAGTCAACAAACACCAGTCGGCATACCCCGATTGCCTTTCCTATCATAGCCAGGGACTTCAAGGCCAGCCTGAAGAAATCAATGGTCAATAGTCAATAGTCAATAGTCGTTTATTTGTCACATACACATAAATGTGTAGTGAAATGAAACATTACCCGCAGTTGAAACACTAAGACCAATAAGAATAATCAATAAAAATGCAATAACACATACAATCATACACTAACACCAAACAAAAGAAACATCCATCACAGTGAGTCTCCTCCAGTCCCTTCTCACTGTGATGGAAGGCCAGAATGTCTTTTCTCTTCCCTGCCGTCTTCTCCCGAGGTCAGGCTGTTGAACTTGCCACGTCGGGGCGGTCGGGGCTCCCGACATTGGAGCGCCGCGCCGGACGGTGAAAGGTCCGCGGCGGATCACTCCTTAACTACCTTCAGCACATGTCCTGTAGCACCAGAGGAGCATACATCCTTGACTATTGTTATACCACCAGCAAGGATGCCTAGCGCTCCATCCCTTGTCCTCACCTTGAAGTCTGACCACATGGCTGCGCTTCTTCCAGCATATAGGCAGCGATTCAAGAGCGGACCCCCAGTGGTGAGGACTGCAAAGAGCTGATTGGAGAAGGCTGAGGAATGACTCCAGGACTGCTTGGAGTTGGTAGACTGGGTGATGTTCAAGGACTCAAAGAACCTGAATGAATACATCACAGTTGTTACTGACTTCAGAAGGAAATGTGTGGAGGAGTGTGTTACTACAAAAACCATCTGAGTGTTCTCCAATCAAAAGCCTTGGAGGAAGCAGGAGCCCATTAATGCCTCTACTTCCTTAGAAGATAAAGTATATATGGGATATCAGCAAATACTCTTAGATTTGGAGAATATTGCCTTAAGGAATGAAAAGGCAATTGGAAAAACTTAGTTAGTATGAATTATGTACACTCCTGTAAATCAAGTGAGTTCAATGCACCTTTGTGCAGTGAGAAGTGAGGCAGGCACAGTGGAATCAAAAAGGAAAGGCAGAAGAAAAACAGTAGAAATAAAGCAAACATCATGACACAACGTTAAGGGCATTTTCAGATTACATGACAAGATTTGTCTTAAAACCACCAGGCAGGTTAAATACGAAAAAGTAAATTTCAGAGAGATTGTAGAGATGCAAAGTTTAACAACTTGGCTTGTAAGGGGAACAAGTTTATTTAAAAAAAATAATGTACACTGCAATCTCAATGCAAGATATGCAAGAAAGTTTGTTGAATCCAATATACTCCAAACTGAGTACTGCATTTGAAGTCTGAAGGGTATCGACTGAAAATATCACCCATTCCACCTCTCCAGAGATGCTGCCTGCCCTGCTGAGTTACTCCAGCATTTTGTCTACCTTAGATTTAAACCAACATCTGCAGTTCTTTCCTACTGCATTTGAAGAATAGGTACAGAACATGATTGAAGAGAATTATGAAGTAACAGCCACAGTGAACCCAGTGATGAGCTTTTTTTTGTGGTTTTTGTGGGAACATCTGTTGAGACTCTTAAATAAATGGACACAATACCCATAAAGATCAGAGTTCAAAACCCAGTTAACCAGTTCTTTAAATTTGCAAACATCATTAAACTAGTTTCAGTTTCCTTTCTTTCCAAGCGCGAAAGCATAGTAAATGTACACCAGCACATGAATTGTGTGATCATATGTATATTAGTGTAACGTATATTCAGTCTGAGAAGAATCTCATGTAAACTAACCTTCAGTTTCTGTGTTTCCATATTTTACTCAGCACATTCTACATGTTTCTTTTCTATAAATTAAGAAAGCACAAGAGGTAATATACATTATAATGACAGTTTACAATACCTTTTTTATCCTGAACAAAAAAGTTATTTTCAACAATCTGGAAAAAAAAGATATTACTTTTAGTGATAATTGCCTAATGTTTGAGTTACATTTTTCAGGTGCTCTGCTAATGAAACTATTTACATTAAATGATCAAGTCCATCTGTTAAAATCATAGAGGTATGAACATCGTTCTTCTAACCTGACACATTACAAAATATTTGGATTTCATAGTAAATAGAATGGCAAAGTAAATTGATATTTTGATCAATCCTTCATAGGAACTCAATTCTGCCTTTGGTTTCAATGATCATAACTGATGCTCATCTTTTCTAAAGAACAAAAATGTTGTTTATTTAAGATCTTTCATGTAATTGATACCTGCGTCAGGCCTGACATGGGGTTAAAAATTTGGAATTTAGGACAATTGTAAGTGTACTCAACAAACAAATATGCAGAATTAATAGCAATTTTTAAACATCAATGTATCACTCTTGGGAAGGAAGGAAAAAGCTGAAATTGTCGTCAAGTTTGTCAGAGGTGAGATACAGGTACAATGGATATCCTGCTTACAGCAGCATCACAGGCACATAGAAGCAGACAACACTAAAATATAAATTGTACATAAATTATACATAAATTCTACAAGATAGTGCAAAGGATAAGACTGCAAAAAACAATTCATTAGTGCAAAATACATTCTGAAAAATACATCCATGGTAGATCAGGTGGTGTCCATTCTGCTCCATTAACGAGGTAGGATTGGGGTTGTGTAGGCCGGTGCATGAACCTGATGGATGTAGGAAACTAACTGTTCCAGAAGCTAGTGATGTGGGATACTTGGCTTCTGCAACCCCTGCCTGATGGTGGGGATTTTTAATAAATAGATGCTGCAGTTTGGGCTGAGTCCACCACTCTCTCTTCTGGGACATTTTCTGGGACTAAGCTAATTTTCTCTCCAACTTCCTCTCCTTTTCAATCTGTGGTTCCTGTCACCTCTCCTGGTGTCTCTGTGTTGGATAATGCTTCAATCTGGGAACATTTGATTATATAGAAAGTATTGTATAAGACGGTGTTCTTTTTCTGCATATTTAGCACTCTGGGATCAAAGGATAAACCACCTTGGCAACTAACCATCACAGTAACGCCTCAGGACCTCGAACACTTGACCAATATCACTGAGGATGTCCTGGTTCTAAATGGGCACTGATCATGCTATGAAAAGTGTCCAGTGTATTTCTTACTCCATGGATCCACACTTAGTCACAGAGTCAGAGTCATACAGCATGTAAACAGGCCCTTCAGCCCAACATGTCCATGCTGACTGAGATGCTCTGGTGAGCTGGCACAAAACAAGATCTTTATAGCGCAGGAAGGAACTGCAGATGTTAGTTTAAACAGAAGATAGACACAAAATGGGGGAGTAATTCAGCAGGACAGCCAGCATCTCTGGAGAGAAGGAATGGGTGATGATTTGGGGCGAGACCCTTCTTCATAGCTATAGAGCAGAAATGAGCCCTGTCCTTGAATATGCTGCAGAGACATGAATTACATGTGGCAGGTTCTTCAAGGTACGGGAAGAACATCTCCAATCATCTCCCGAAACGTCGCCCATTCCTTCTCTCCTGAAATGCTGCCTGACGTGCTGAGTTACTCCAGCATTTTGTGAATAAATACCTTCGATTTGTACCAGCATCTGCAGTTATTTTCCTATAATATCTTGAGACCAATGTGTACTCTGGCAGCGCATCCAGAGGATGTATCTTTCACATTCACATATAGCTCACTACAGAGCTAAAGAAATGTTTATCTACTCAATGTTTTATCCATAGCATTGATTTCTGTGACAGTCCTAGCTCTTGCCTTTGTCATATACACCATTAACTGGTGTAACTTCTTTTTTGCAGGTAGACATCGCACTTTTCGATTGTACTCGATCAAAGATCTTTGCAAAGCAGAAGCTATTGTGCAAAAGGGAAAAAGTAAAATACAGGTCCTGTTACCTGAAAACCCCCAATAACTACCACCTCAAGCTCAGTCCACCCCACTTCAATTTCCTATCATAGCTAAGAACTCAAAAGTCATGCTGTTTTTTGAACTCTCGTCCATCCAGCTGAGTCACAAATGCTTTCTAAAATAACCTTAAGACCCTACTCCACAAACAACAAATCACTATCATTTTAAAGTACATGAAAAATGTTCTTTTGGAGTTAATGTAATCTGTATTGTTCAGTAGATATTAAAGCATTGCTGCATGTTCATCGCAAAAGGGACTTCATCGTAACTAAAGCAGTGTCATAATGTTAGTTCCCGTTAACTGAGCATGTCCTCAGTAGCAGGGTCCCCCAAGATACAGATCAAACACTCCACCAGACAGCTTTGGAGCCTGAATCCCAGGCTGGCCTCAAGGATGTTTTTGCAAAACTTAAAAAAGAAAGGACTTAGATTCATAAGGCACCATTCTGAAAGTGCTTTTTTGAAGCTTGTAAAATAGAGAAACCAACAGCCAATTTGCACGCAGCTAAATCTCTCAAACAATAATGTAAAAATGATCAGATAAATGGTTTTGGTCGTGTTGGTAGAGGAATAACGTTAACCTGGATTCCTGACCATACTTCAAATGGGTTCTGCAGGAATCTTTGTATACGCGCTATAAATCTGATCGTGATTAGGATTAACATCTTATCCAAAACATGGCACCTCATTCCTTTCATTCAGCCCGAGTGCGTAAGGCTTTTGTGCTCAATCTCATAGGCTGAAGCTTGTGTGAAGCAAATGGTACCGATATAGTCTGCTTTGGACCCGGGGGGGGGGGGGGGGTGAAATACCGACCCACAAAGTTGGCTTCTGAAGTCAGCTGTGAGAACAGATCCGCTGGCTCCGCCCAGGCCTGAGTTCCAGAGTCCCGGCCGCAACAGGCAAATTTGACCCGCCAATCCGAAATCTGGCCTGCTAAATCCCAATGAGGTTGAGATCGGCTGCCTCATCAGCCTAGCCGCTACATTTGAGGGGGATGGGGAGGGATTTCAAGTGCGCTCTCGTAATTTTGTGTGGATTTAAGGAGGTGCCGGAACATCAGTTGCTGGAAAAGTGGTGGTGGACCTGTAACAGCATCTGTGACCAGAATTCAAAAATATAGGACAATATAATACGAACAACCAGGCCATATTAAAAACAAAATCCTGATTATGTTGAATTGCAACTAATCTCTGTGGTGCACACTAGTGCCGCCTGCCTTTCCTGTATCTTTGCCTGCCCCGGTACTCCTGTAGCTTGGCGGATGGTGGGCCACTGATGGTGAAAGATGGCCTTGAAGAACAACCTCAAGCAGCTGGCCAGCTGAGATGCCATTTCAAGTGTACTGACAGAGTCGTCATGCTTACAACCTCAGAGGGAACAATTTTGTGGATCAAGCACCCTCATACCAACCCCTCATCCTGCCCCCCTTCCCACCCCCACCCCCTCCCCCACAACCTCCTCTAAGACAGCACCTTAGAAACCCTAGTAATCTTGTGCTGCATGAATGACTGAACAGCTGAGATAACTTGCAGATCCAGTCATGTGATATTGCATTCATGATGACAGCTGGGCAGAGGTGAAAAGAAGCTGGTATGGCTGGCTCGCCATACTGGTAAGAACGTCGCCGATGCAACCAGTACAAATGGGTTAAAATGGCAATGTTAGCGATACCACCTTACGGGTAAGAATGTAAAGTTATTTAGCTCACATGGTTGGAGTTTGCAAAAGTAGATACCCACTACCAGCATGCTGAAACAGGTGAGCTCCAAGCTGTGCAGATCCCTGACCAAAGTCGGTGCAGGACTCCCCCAGCATGCAGGTTTTTTGTCGTAGCTGACAATGCATTAGGCATTTCATGGTGTAAACCAAAACCTTCTTCAATAAGCTTCTCCATCAAAGCCCTGCTTTACAGGAAAAAACATGTGGGTCCATTCGGGGCAGCACAGTGGTAGGGTTGCTGCCTTACAGTGCCAGAGACCTGGGTTCAATCCTGACTATGGAATGTCTGTATGGAATTTTTATGTTCCCTCTCTGACCGTTTGGATTTTCTCCGAGTGCTCCGGTTTCCTCCCACACTCCAAAGATGTACAGGTTTGTAGGTTAATTGGCTTCTGTAAATTGTCCCTAGTATGTGGGAGAGTGCTAGTCATGGGTGTATGGGTGATTGCTGGTCATCACCACTGGGCTGAAGGGTCTGTTTCCATGCTGTATCTCTAAACTAAACTATTCTCTCCCATGCTGTGACATTATTATATCTTTTCCAGGCCAAAGGGTGTTTCACATTGACTTTGTAAAGCCGGTTGCCTGCTCCAGCTGCAACGCACTTCTCTTTAAGGTGTACCCTTAGGTAGTGCCAGCGAGCACTTATTGCAGGCTGGCCTTTCACAACCTGGGTTCTCTGCTGCGATGTGCTGCTGCTCAGCAGCACAACTGGTGTCGTTACCCACTGCACTCACATCAATTAGCAGAGAACGAGTTTTCCCCAGTTATTGCATCAGAAACAACAGGAAAAGATTAATCACTGTCTCTCTGCCCATTTTCTGGGGCTGTACAATTTAACCTGCAGAGTGCACAAAGGCTCTTTTCATGACGCTAGTTTCTGTAGCCTGTGGCATAATGTCACAAATATTAAGAATCTACTCTCGCTTGAGTTTACAAATATAATTACCAAGCTAATGACAAACCATTTCTATAATGGACGTGTTGGAACTATTACACGTCGAGATACAGTAACCTCTTTTTCAATGGGCAAGAGGGGAAATCTAAATGATGGGCAACATTATACTGTAATGAACAAATCACAAAGTGTTTTGTTGATGTAATTAATAACTATAAATATAAATAACCTTTTCCCTCCTGAGTCATTGTGCTATTGTTGGTGAAGTGTGCAGAACGTTAATATAAGGCTCTGTATAATTCAATCCAGTGGCATTAGCAGGGAAAGCAAACAGTGTCAAGGACAAAGTCACATGTCTCCAAGGACATCACAGTACTCATTTGACACAATGATTCTCCTCTCTGTCATATCAATTCCCCTTGTGTAACTTATCCCACACAGCAACAAGCAAAGAAAAAAATGCTGGTGGTGGAAAACTTAAATGACAGAAATAAAGGCTGGAAAAACCCATCAGTTCAGGCAGTATACGTGCCGAGAAACCCCAGGTAGGCCCTGCAACAACATCAGGACAACGGGCCTTTATGGCCAACTGCACTTAAAGCAACTTGGTTTTTGAAAATTGTGCCAAATAAAAACCTGGCAACTCGTGTATAATGTCTCAGTGGACTATTTCTGTACACATTTTAAAATCTAGGATTGTAGTATTTTGTATTATTTTGCTGAACTGTATGCAAAAAAACAGAGAATTTTACTGTGATAATCCAGAACTATTGAGAAAGAGTCAACACGATTGTACAAGGCATTTACCTCACTAGCAACTGCAGAGTGTCACAGGTCATCTGAGAGGTTGCAAAATGATTGTTTGAATCATGTAGGCAATAGACAAGTGAAATAGAAGAATTTAAGTTGACCTTTCCCTGGATCCTGGTTGAGATAGATACCCAAGAAGGATACATTGAAATACTTGGGATTTTAGAGGGATAGACAATAGGTGCAGGAGTAGGACATTCGGCCCTTCGAGCCAGCACAACGCCATTCAATGTGATCATGGCTAATCATTCACACCCAGTACCCCATTCCTGCCTTCTCCCCATAGCCCCTGACTCCATTATCTTTAAGAGCTCTATCTAGCTCTCTCTTGAAAGCATCCAGAGAATTGGTCTCCACTGCCTTCTGAGGCAGAGAATTCCACAGATTTACAACTCTCTGACTGAAAAAGTTTTTCCTCATCTCTGTTCTAAATGGCCTACCCCTTATTCTTAAACTGTGGCCCCTGGTTCTGGACTCCCCCAGTGGGATAGTGGGGGACCATGTTTAGGAGAAAAGTCCTGCAGGTTCAGCAGTGCAAAGTCCCTCTAAACAGAATGATAGTGCCTGGATGACACGTTGTACAATTGCCATTCTAGTAAATCTCCTCTGTACCCTCTCCATTTTGTCGACATCCTTCCTATAATTTGGCGACCAGAACTGCACACCATACTCCAGATTCGGCCTCACCAATGCCCTGTACAATTTTAACATTACATCCCAACTTCTATATTCGATGATCTGATTTATAAAGGCAAGTATACCAAACGCCTTCTTCACCACCCTATCCACATGAGATCAGGACAAGTTGTATCCTTCATGCTTCAAGTTCCAGGTCAGAAATACGAACACAATGCCCTAGGCTGTCACTTTAGTGCCAAAGACAAGGATCACTGGTCTTAATGACTACAGGCCTGTCACACTGACCTCTGTAGTTATGAAGACGTTTGAAAGACGTGCTGGCCCAGCTGAAAAACATCACAAACCCCCTGCTGGACCCTCTGCAGTTTGCATCCAGGGCAATAGATTGGTGGATGATGCAGTCAACCTAGGCCTGCACTTCATCCTCCAGAACCTAAACTGCAAGGGGACCTATGCAAGGATTTTGTTTGTGGACTTTAGCTCTGCATTTAATGCCATTGTGCCAGAGCTGCTACACTCCAAACTCCTCCAGTTGACTGTGCCTGAACCCCTCTGTCAGTGAATCATCAACTTCCTGACAGACAAGAAGCAGCATGTGAGGCTGGGAAAGCACATCTCGGACCCGCAGACCCTCAGCATAGGAGCACCGCAAGGCTGCGTACTCTCCCCTCTCCTTTACTCTCTCTACACCAACGACTGCCCTGTCAAGCTTCTCAAGCTTACGGATGACACAACCCTGATAGGACTGATCCAGGATGGGGAGGAATCTGCCTACAGACAGGAAGTGACACAGCTGGCGTCCTGGTGCCATCGCAACAACCTGGAGCTCAATGCTCGTAAAACAGTGGAACTGATTGTAGACTTTAGGAGAGCTCCCCCTCCCCTCCCCCCATTCACCATCAACAATGTCAACACAGTCACATATGTGGAGTCATTTAAGTTCCTTGGAACCATCATCTCCAGGGACCTTAAATGGGGGACCACCATCGACTCCACAGTCAAAAAGGCCCAACAAAGGATGTACTTCCTGTGGCAGCTGAAGAAACACAATCTGCCACAGGCAATGATGGTCCAACTCTATACTGCCATCGTAGAGTCCGTCACCTTCTCCATCGTGGTCTGGTTTGGCTCAGCCACCAAGCACGATATCCGAAGGCTGCAATGAATCGTTCGCACAGCTGAGAATGTGGTTGGCTGCAACCTTCCCCCCCATTGACGAACTGTACACTGCAAGGGCCAGGAAGCGAGTGGGTAAGATCATCTCTGACCCCTCTCACCCTGGCCACAAATTCCTTGAAGCACTTCCCTCTGGAAGGCGACTCCAGACTGTCAAAGCAGCCACAGCCAGACATAAAAACAGCTTTTTTTCCGCGAGTAGTAGCTCTACTCAATAACCAAAAGTCTGTCGTCTCTTTTTGCTCTCGTTTATTTCACTCACATGTTTAAACCATAATGTTGTATTCTTAATGTTTTAATTGTTTTATGCTTTATTCTTAATTGTTTACTATGTTTGTGTTGCTATTTGCGAGCGGAGCACCAAGGCACATTCCTTGTATGTCTACATACTTGGCCAATAAACTTATTCATTCATTCATAGTAGGAATACTACAGCGTCAGAGTCAGAGACTTTCAAATATCCAGCCACTCTAAAATGGATAGAATAGGTCCCCTGCCTCTATTTTAAAGGAGAACAATTGTGCTTCCCAACTGAATAGCTATCCCTCAATCAGTGTAACAAAAATAAATTATTTGCCTGGTATCAGGTTGATATTTGTGGGACCCTAGAGTGACTACATTTCTCTTGGATTTGTTTGGCTATCAAGTGCTTTGGGATAAATTGAAAGAGATACGAAGAATACTATATAAATGCATCTCTTTCTTCCTTTTTAGAGTCAGAGTCATAGAGTGATATAGTGTGGAAACGGGCCCCTCAGCCCAAATTGCCCACATCGGCCAACATGTCCCAGCTACACTAGTCCCACCTGCCTGCATTTGGTCCATATCACTAAAAACGTGTCCTATCCATGTACCTGTCTAACTGCTTCTTAAATGTTGGGATAGTCCCATCCTTTACCTCCTCTGGCAGTTTGTTCCATGCACCCAACACCCTTTGTGTGAAATAGTTACCCCTCTGATTCCTACAAAATCTTTTCCCCTTCACCTTAAACCCTTAATTTCTTTACAGCATTCATAGCTGAATTCAGCTAACTTTGTGATGATGTGACATCAAACCTTTGATCCTCATGGAAGATATGCACAAAAATTAAAACTGCTGGGGGAACTCAATGGGTCAGTCAGCATCAGTGGAGGGAAATGGACAGATGACAATTCAGGCTAGGACCCTTCTTCAGACCATTTCCCTCCACGGATGCATTCCTCTGGTAGTTTGTTTATTTGTTCAAGATGTTTGCATCATCTGCAGTCTCTTCTGTCTGCAGCTCCTGATTAAAGTTGCCTCACAATCCCTAACTGACTGTATTTCACCAACCTTATGTGAAATCATTGAATACAACACACAGAGGCAAATCATTTCATCTTGAATGGATGAAAGCAAAGGAAACTATCAACTATTTATTAGAAAGATAGACACAAAAAAGCTGGTGCAACTCAGCGGGTCAGGCAGCATCTCTGGAGAAAAGGAATAAGTGACGTTTCAGGTCGAGACCCTTCTTCAGTCTTGACCCAAAACGTCACCTATTCCTTTTCTCCAGAGACACTGTCTGACCCGTTGAGTTACTCCAGCTTTTTGTGTCTAACTTTGGTTTAAAACAGCATCTGCAGTTCCTTCCTTCGCCTTTGATCCTAATGGTCTGGATGGCTGATGTGCTCTCCACATATTAGACAAGACACATGATTTCTTATAACCAATCTTCCCCAGCTCATTTAGATTGACATTTATCAATGGTAACTACCGATGCAAATTCTGATAAAATGCTCCGTTGTTAGAATTGCTCCGCCTTCAATCAAGGGCCTCATGGATTGCCTTTCTCTTTGCAGAATTAATTTTAGTTCATAATTATACCTTTATATTAATGTATTATAAAAGCATTCTTATTTCAAATCCCATAATCTCACGATTCGCAGGCAAGTGGGACTAGTGTAGATGGGACATGCTGTTTGGTGGAAGCATTGGGCCGAAGGGCCTGTTTCTACACTCTATGACTTAATGGCTCTATGATTCAAAATTAGTGGAATCATGTATGTATGTATGTATGTATAAGTGCTAAATGTTTGTAGTTAACTTGGGTTTCCTATCTCCAAAATAATATAGAGATAATTTGAGTTGTTTTTGCAAAAATATTTGGTCATATATTACTGAACTCAATATAACGAGAAGTATCGAACAAGTTGAATGAAGTCAGAGAACAGGGTTTAATAAAGATGCAAGCCTTTCATCAAATATGGAAGAACTGCAATCAAATTCATACCCAGAGGCTTAGTTTCAAGTAATATTAAGTTCTCTGAAGATTTAAAGTATCCTTTTGCTAATATTCTAAATGGAAAATACATTTTCCCTTAGGGCTGGTACTAGATGCAAGGATAGGGCGTGTGGTCAATTTAATATATTATATTCACTTTAAATTATAAAATGCATTACAATGGCAATGAATCTAGATCAAAATCTTAAATTGGCATTTAACCTGGAATCTAAGAGAGAAATCCTTGCTTTATGAAGAAAGTAATTACAGTCATTACCGCAAATTCTGTAAAGCGTTTTCTTTGCAGTGAATGGATTGAAGAAATCTGGCTGTTTAAATTGGACTTTGCACGTTAGCACAGGCATTAAGCAATGTTACAGTATACTTTCCCACTACATAGAACAGGAAAGCAGAGTATTACCTGAATGGTGACCGATTGGGAGAAGGGGAGATGCAACGTGACCTGGGTGTCATGGTGCACCAGTCATTGAAAGCAAGCATGCAGGTGCAGCAGGCAGTGAAGAAAGCGAATGGTATGTTGGCATTCATAGCAAGAGGATTTGAGTTTAGGAGCAGGGAGGTTCTGCTGCAGTTGTACAGGGCCTTGGTGAGACCGCACCTGGTGTATTGTGTGCAGTTTTGGTCTCCTAACCTGAGGAAAGACGTTCTTGCCTTAGAGGGAGTACAGAGAAGGTTCACCAGATTAATCCCTGGGATGGCGGGACTTGCATATGAGGAAAGACTGGATAGACTGGGCTTGTACTCGCTGGAATTTAGAAGACTGAGGGGGGATCTTATAGAAACATATAAAATTTTTAAGGGGTTGGAGAGGCTAGATGCGGGAAGATTGTTCCCGATGTTGGGGGAGTCCAGAACCAGGGGTCACAACTTAAGGATAAGGGGGAAGTCTTTTAGGACCGAGATGAGAAAACATTTCTTCACACAGAGTGGTGAGTCTGTGGAATTCTCTGCCACAGAAGGTAGTTGAGGCCAGTTCATTGGCTATATTTAAGAGGGAGTTAGATGTGGCCCTTTTTGCTAAAGGGATCAGGGGGTATGGAGAGAAGGCAGGTACAGGCTACTGAGCTGGATGATCAGCCATGATCATATTGAATGGCGGTGCAGGCTCGAAGGGCCGAATGGCCTATTCCTGCACCTATTTTCTATGTTTCTATGTTTCTACATGGAATGGTGGATAGACACAAAATGCTGGAGTAACTCAGCAGGACTGGCAGCATCTCTGGAGAGAAGGAATGGGTGACGTTGTTCCCTGTCCCGCTGAGTTATTCCAGCATTTTGTGTCTATCTTCGGTTCAAACCAGCATTTGCAGTTCCTTCCTACACATGGAATGGTGGAACAGGGTGCCAAAGAAGGTGATTGATTGGGGGGTTGAATCGACACATTTATGGGATCAATCTTGTTAATGAAGATTGAAAGTAATAGAGACATTATTGATTATTTTTCGGTATAAACAGAACCTCACTGTTGTTTAAAGAAAAGTGATGGTTTGGGAATATCAATGCTTCATGAGAATAACCACATTCTCATGAATGGAATGAACACACTAAATGGAGTGGACAAATCAGTAAGAATGGCCTCTCTTTTTGAAATGAATATCTATAGAGCTAAGGAATTGGCTGGACCTATTATTATCTAAGATAACCTATTACCTCCTAATCTGACAAACAAAAATATCAAGGATGTCATTCCACAATGAGGCCTTGCACTATTTCTTATTGTGCCAAGGATCCAAATTTAATACGAAAAATATTGAATATTAAGTTGTTTTATGGTTCAGTTGTTATATATGTGTGTTATAATCAATTGCTGAACAGTCAGACTACATTTGAGGCAGGGTGATGGTGATCCTCCAGCACAGAAATATTTTTGGCTCCAGGCTTAACCAAAACTATTCATTCATAGAAACATGTGTATTTCAATGAAAACAGCCACAATTATCAGCATGGTACAAGGGATTGGGATCAAAGTTACAAATGTTCCTCATTTATAACATTTCTGATGCAGTAAATTATTCCAATATCACATATACATTGTCAAACAAATGTTACCACCCAGCTGCTGGTGGGAATGTTGGGGCAAATACCTGTAGCCGAATGCTCGGATGAAGAAGGAGATTTGAAAGAGTTCCTTCAAGGCGAAAAGAGATATAACAAGGCAAAGGAAATTAATGCTTCGACAGTGGAAAATCTGACCATCAATGACGGAGCAATTACTTTTGGAGTGCTCAAGAGAATAAATTGGGGGGGGTAAAAATATCTTGCAAGGTTATGCGACAGGAGGAGATTACAATCAGAGAAAAGGCATTTGAAAATAAACATGAGAATCTTAAAGTGTAAGAATTTCACCTAACCTTCTAAAAGTGGTGCAAAGGTAAATCCTTGCTCTTAAGGGAAAAGTGTCAATGTGATTGTGGATGATGAGAGCATACTGGTTTTTAAGAGAGAGTTAGATTTAGCTCTTAGGGCTAAGGGAATTAAAGGATATGGGGGAAAAAGCCAGAATGGGGTACTGATTTTGGATGATCAACCATGATCATATTGAATGGCGGTGCTGGCTCGAAGGGCCGAATGACCTACTCCTGCACCTATTTTCTATGTTTCTATGATGCATAATACGAGAGGACCAAGAATAGAGGGACACCAGCAGTAATTGTCTGAGAGTGGGAAGGGAAGACATTGAAGATGGTATTCTGACAGGAATACAATCAGGCAATTCCAGCATCACCCACCTAGCTGGAAGAATAGAGGCGATGAAAGACAGATCAAGAAAAATACTGAAGGAAAATGTGTCTGTTAAATTCATGCATAGGATGGCATTTGTGTTGCTGAGAAAAAAATCATATTGGTAGATAAGAGCAGAAACCGTATTAGAAATGTATATACATACATGATCTAAAAGACAGGCTGGACTCCAGCCAAATGGGGAGATTGTTGATGGAATCATGCCCAGCATGAGAGGTTTTGTCAACACGTGCAAAAACTGTTAGAATATGGAATAGAGCACAGGAACAAACCCTTTGGTGCACATTGTTTGTGCTGAACTGTTGTCCAAAAAAATCATTAAATTTATAGGAATTGCACAGATAATTGCACAGACAAGTGTGTGGGGAAAGGCGATGTTATCTGGATGGATTTCAGACCAGGAAATGGTTGATTTCAGTACTGTGTATGTCCACAATCTTTCTCTGGAAAAAAATCAGCTTTGTCTGAAATAATTAGAAAATAAATATGTTCTCAATTGTACAAGAGAGCATTCTGCAAACTGACTTTAGCAGCTCAAGGCAAGAAAATTAGTTGCTTCCCACTGGTTTGGCATGAAGACATTTGGCAAATACTAGTTATAATGTCTCTCGAAATAATTTGGGCTCAGGCTTGTCAGATCAGACACAACTGTATGTATCAAAGCTTTATCTGTGACAGACTTCAAAATGAACTAAGCAACATTCCCTTCTACTGAAAAGCAATTGTTTATAAGACTGAAGACAACAATCACAATACTGGATTCTGTCCAGGAAACTGCTCCAATTGAGGCCTTCCCATCACACACTCTCTAGCTCATTGTTTAAGTCAAATCTCACTATATATTATTGCTTGCCATGGAAATCATGGGTATATAATCAGGATTCTCCATTAGCCAGTTCTCATATTCTTTAATTCACATAAGGGCCCCATCGCAGAAGCATCCACATCACGGGGCTAGAAACTGGAAGTGTCCTGAGCTAATTTTGCTACCACCATCATCTATTGCACAAGTGATGGCTCCCACTGATTGTCGCCAAAAGCTTACGTCCTTTTCAGGATGGACTATGACAGTGATGTAACATTTGAAACATGGATGATGGGCAGAAAGAAGAGGATTCACATGAAAAATTAGACTTTTCTTCTTGCAGTTGAACACTTTAGACTTTGCATCTCTAATTTACGGCAATAATCTTACAGATCTGTTTGCAATAAAAGAATTTCACTGTACCTTGGTACAAGAGATAATAAAGGAATTATTCAACCATTATCACCCAGTACCTTTTTTAAATAGTTTCATGGAGTAAAGGTAGCTCCCAGGATTTTAAATGTCCTGAAATGTTATTAAATGCAAGATTAATTGATTTTGAGTATCTGGATTTTCCCCAAATAGTAAGATAAGAATGCAGTTTTCATATTACATAAGACGTCATTATAATACACTTTCATGCCACTGCTGTTTAGTACTCTGGATAGGCAACTCACTTCTGGAGGGCAAGGGAGCAATTTTAGGTGACTTTTTGCGCAAAGAACATTAAAATAGTTTGCGAATTGGAGGAGAAAATGTTTGCCACCAGGGCCTCCAGATATTAAAATGAGAAGACCAACAGCAGAAAGGTAGTCCACTTGCCCAGGCAAATTGTGCAGACACAGTGGAGAAAGGTGACTGCTCATGTTAATGGAAGCTGAATTGCTCATAGAATCTGGAGTCAATGCAGGGGAAAAAACAATGACCTTATAGAAGTTTATAATATCAGAACAGATCGGGTAAAAAGTCCTCGTCTTTTTCAAAGGTTAGGGTTGTCTAAAACCAGCGGACACAAGTTTAATGTGGGAGGGAAAGATTTATGGGGATCTGAGGAGCAAGTTTGTTCATAGAAGCTGATGGTTACATGGAGTCAACTATCAGAAGAAGTAGAAGGGGCAGATAAAATTATAGCATTTAAAAGATTAGACAGGTACATACGTCGGTACAGGCCATGCATCTTGATAACAGATAGATATGCATAAGAAAATAACTGCAGCTGCTGGTACAAATCGATTTATTCACAATAGATAGATATGCATCTTGATTAGCATGAATGAGTTGGGCCAAAGGCCTTGTTTCTGTGTCAACTAATTCTGTGACTTATTGGAGCCACAAAGATATGACGTTCATTTACACCAACCATCCAGCACCAGCAGTGCTATATTCTTCCCTCAATACTACCCTTTATTTTTCTTTAATCATACCAGGAAACTTCACTGCACTTCCTTTAACATGATGTGAGTACTCAGGATTTGTTACTGTTCGCACAACAACTTCCCCGTATCCACTGTTTCTTTTTATTCCCATGAATTGTCTCACATATTGCGCAGCCTTGCAGTAAAATATCCTTCTCAGAATGGAGTTTGCACGAGCTGGAATGAGTCAGGACAATTGCTAGTTTCAATGCATTCACATTAATGGGTGACAGAGAACCCGACTCATGGCACTGCCCAGACCAGGTGCTGCACTTGTCCTCATGTGTTGAACTCCCGCCCTTATACACTCCGCCTGGCAATTTAGTGGGACAGAGCATTATGTCTCATTGTAATTGCTTCCCCTTTCCTCACTAACCCTGGCAAATCACACCTTCTCCCAGATCCATCAGAGCTCCCAGAGAAAGCTGCAGCAAATGTTGGGGTCCAACTTCAAAAAACACCAGTTCAGAAACTGGCAGCCGGGTAATGTGGGCTGAAGGCAGAGTGTTGTTGTGGACGGCACAGATGGACAACTGTCAGAGCCTAATCAATAAAAGAAAAAGAAAATCTGGTGCATCTGCAGCTGCTTAAATTGGAATTACCCACCAGGGTGACAGTGTACAATGTTAGTCTGCGTGAAGGAGTTGCCCTCTAACATACGCACAGTCACCACATGTACCTTTGAATCACAATTGTCCACGTAAAGCATGTTATCACCAATAATCATGCTGCAGAAGAGGTTTGACCTGTGGAGCCTGTGGTTTAAGCTATGATGAAGTTCGAGCAGCTGCCTACTCAGGCTGTGAGCTCAACCCAAACCATCAGTTTGTCTTTTGATCATTCGTCCTTAAATATGGAGACCAAAACTGTATGCAGTAATTTACTTTAGGTTAGAAATACAGCATGGAAACAGGTCCGGCCCACTGAGTCCGTGCCGACCAGTGATCCCCACACACTAACACTATCTTACACACTAGGGACAATTCACAATTTTACCAAACCAATTAGCCTACAAACCGAGATATCTTTGGAATGTGGGATGACACTGGAGCTCCCGGAGAAAACTCATACAGGTCACAGAGAGAATGTACTAACTCCATATAGACAGCGCCCATAGTCGGGATCAAACCCAGGTGGCTGGTGCTGTAAGGCAGTAACGCAAACTTTGTGCCATCATGACATCCACTTCAAGTACTTTCTTTTACTTTTCTTCATCACTTGTACTTGCAAACCCCCTGTGTTTCATCCACTAGGATACACTGATTACACTGCACCATCACATTTACTCATTTCACAAAATTTAAATAATTATTAGCTCTTCCATTCTTCCTTTCAAAGTGTATAGCCCCTCATTTTCTCCCACATTATAATCTTTTTGCTGGCTCTTTGCCCATTTATTTAACCTATCTAAATGCCTATGCAGGATCATTTTGTCATCCTGATAACTTGCCTACTCACCTTTCTTTGCATCACCAGCAAATTTGACTGCCTTCATTCAAGTCATTAAGTCAAGACTGTGGATTGTTGAGTCAGCACTGATCCCTGTGGCACCCCATTAGTTACTAATTGGCAATCTATAAATGAGCCATTTATCTGGCTCTGCTTACTGCGTGTTAGTCAATCCCCATCCCTCCCATTCCTGTGTGCTTTCAGAGCTATTCCAGATTTGTCAACTAAGCGCAACCCACATGTAGACAAATTGTTAATCAAAGTAAAAGTTTGGGCAGATTAATTGAAATCTGGAGCTCTAAATCTAATTTTATATCCTCATTAATAGATCAGAGGAGAAGAAAATGAAACCGGAGATATTGCAGAGTGAGAATAAAAGTAGCAAAAAATCACAACTACATCATCCCCTGGGGGTTGAATCTGGTCATTTCTTCACCAGAAATGCTTTATTAATTGTCTCCACTGATATTGAGGCCGATGTATACTCAAGCAGCTCTGTGGGTCAGGACGTATCATTTGCAAGCCTGACACCAGGATCGTGAAGCAGCCACGCCATTCTGGATTTTACACGCAGACTTTGGACGGGAAGGCCACAAATGTCCGATAATCAGTGTCGGTCCCTGTGATGGGGACAGAAAACTAAAATATGTTTCTGATCAGCGTCCATAACCCTACTGAAAATATATGCCTTTGTATGTTACAGTAGTTGATGGCCCACTGCAAATTAAACTATAAGTCGCAGAATTATGTGTGAGCTGCTATTCTTCAAACTGACCAAGAGCTGTGATGAGATACAGTGCGATACACTGTGAAACACTGTGATACACTGCGACACAGTGCAATGCAATGATACACTGTGATCCGTGCGATACACTGTGATACACTGTGATACTGTGCGATGCACTGTGATACACTGTGATATAACGATACAGTGCAATACACTGTGATACACTGCGATACACTGTGATACACTGCGATACACTGGCACGGGAAAGTATTGCACAGAAAACCCAAAGAGTTGTAGAATTATGTTTCTTCTCCAAGATGCATTGGTTTCCCACAAAAGCCATTCACATGTCCGTTTTTATTGGTTCGCAGCTCCTTGATTTTATATACTTAACCTATGGGTTCCTATATGGCGACTTTAAGAATGGACCCCAGTGATGTCCCTTGCTAAGTGATCCAGCAAGTCTCATTTTCTCGAGCAGTTTAGCAACTGATTAGTTGAGTTACATAATCCTCCAATGAACATGAGCTATCAGTACAATGAAAGTCATGGGAAAAGAATTTAAAAGCATCAGCAAGCTGTGAAGCAAATGTGCTAAACCAGAATACCTAGCCTCCATTCACTCTGTTCCATGTATATCAAATATCAACATACGGAAATGAAGATAGCATAAAATGAAAAGCATTTTACTTAATTCATATAATAATATCGAGTACATATTTCGATAGCTATCCTAAATCTATCGCGGAGAGAGTTTCAAATGCCCCGACGCGGGAGTTTCAATCGCTCCGATGCTGAGGCTTTGACCGTCGGCTGCGGGGGCTTTGATCACCCTGACTGCGGATGGTTCGACTGCCCCGACCGCGGGAGAACAAAAAGGAAGAAGCTGGAAATTTATTGCCTTCCATCACAGTGGAATCCACTGTGATGGATGTTTATGTTAACTTTTATGTGTTTTGTTGCTTTTCACTTAGTATGGCTGTATGGTAACTCAAATTTCACTATACCTCAACTGGTACATGTGACAATAAACTGACCTTGAAACCTTGAAACCTTGAAATCTGTGTGGAACACCATTTCAACATGAGCTGGAGTGTAACTTCCTATATTGGGCACCACACTTTAAGGAAGATATGAGGCTTAGAAGTTCCAGTTAAAGTTTAACAAAATGAATCCCGTGACGGATGATTATAATTACGTGGATGGACAGGAAAACCTGGGGTCCTCCCAGGAGCAAAATAGATGAAATATGGTGGAGGTGTACAAAACTATGAAGGGCTCAGAGAGAGCAGAAGGAAGCTTTTACTCTTTACTGAAGAATGGTGAAAACTTCAAGAAATAGAGGCAAAATGGAAACAAAGTCTTTTTTACAGAGCAGCTAGTTATTGGAAATCCATTGCTTGATAGGGGCTCAGGATCAAAAGTAGTTATAGTTTTAGTTATCTTTTAGTCATCTGGAAACAGGCCCTTCATCCGCACCAACCACGATCACCTGAACACTTGTTCTATCCTACACACTCGGGACAGAAGCCAATTAAATTGCAAACCTGCACGTTTTCGGAATGTGGAAGGAAACTGGAGCACAGGGGGAAAACCTATGCAGTCATAAGGAGAATGTACAAACTTTTTACAGACAGCACCCATAGTCAGGGTCAAACCCAGGTCTGTAATGCTGTAAGGCAGAAACTCTACAACTGCGCCACCGTGCCGAACGGTAACATCCAATGTGAACAGGATAAGTACTCGAAGGGCAATTGCTGGATATGGGGAGAGGATAGGGAAATGGGCTATTTGGATGACTTGAATGGCCTCCTCCTTATTGTATGATTCTGTGATTGCTAGGTTCATGCTTGAGTGATGTTTTGTGTTTCCCACCTCCCACACTACCCCTATTCTACCCACAGTAACATGGCAACATGACAATGTTCAAGAGGGGGCAGTGGTGAGAGGGGACAGTGACAATACTAGTCTTTTTGTTTAGGAAAAAAAACTGCAGATGCTGGTTTAAATCGAAGGTAGACACAAAATGCTGGAGTAACTCAGCGGGTCAGGCAGCATCTCAGGAGGGAAGGAATGTGCGACTTTTTGGGTCAAGACCCTTCTTCAGACTGATGAAGGGTCTCGACCCGAAACGTCATACATTCCTTCTCTCCTGAGATGCTGCCTGACCCGCTGAGTTACTCCAGCATTTTGTGTCTACCTAGTCTTTTTGTTGCCAGATAGCCACCATGAAATGTGTTATCAACCTCCGTGGTTCTGGACCTTTGCCTAATTACTTTGGGGAATCTGAAAATTTGGAATTATTTTAACCTGAATTAGCCCCAAAGTATTCTTCTATTCTTTTCCCTGCAGTGAGTAACAGAAATTGTCAGTGGGTTTAATCTCCATTGCCTGGATGATGCAGGCTTAACAAGCTTGATAGTCTTCTTCAGCTCTCCACAATGTTGAAATACATTATTGTAGTTCAGTGTTTGTCAGTGCATCCAAGAAACTCAAATGACAGGTGTTAAATTCAGAATTAAAGTAGTTTGAAATATGCTGATAAATGTTTTATGACTTCATGGCCGGTGACCATGACCCCTACAATTTCCATGAATTACACAGTTTCACAAAAAGTGACAGATATGGAATTGAACAGTTGTCAAAAGGAGCCTGCGTCGTTTGTATTGGCATGAATATGATACATTTACAGAAACTGTAGATTGTTGCAAATCTGAAATGCAGAACACCGAATCCACAAAATAATAAGGAATAAACAAATTAAAGTTGAAAATGCTTGCTGTTTGTCAGAACTGCACATCTAAATGTCGAGCCAATGCTTCAGAAAACTTAGAGGGGGTAAAACCGAAGGGAAAGAGATGGAGAACACAGACCCTCCTTAAAATGTGTCTGAATATGTTGGTTGGAAACACTGAGACCCCCATGCTTGTGCACTGATGGGTGTAGCTAAAGAGCCCCCATTTGTCTCCTTCGTTGTATGAAGAAGGTAATCATTTGTTTTCTAGCTCCAATAGACTTTGAGACCGTTTTATTTGCAATAATATGCTCAATTGGTCAGGGTGTTTCAATCCATTAGCTGTGAGCTCTGCTTGTAATATTTGTTACTGGAGTTTTGCTTTTCCTTGTCTGCAGATGATCCGACAGTACAGGAAATGAATAGGAACATGCCACTACAGACGGGAGAAATGATCATTATTGTGACCGTTCTGATTATGTGGGCAGGTACGTAACTCCTGAGAATCTTTGGTCACAGTAACTAATTCAGTTATTCATCTGTACGTTATTGTATTGGGTTTATTTAACAAATTGACGGGGCAAACAGTGCTCAGATGCCAGCATATCTCATGGAAGCTGTCCGTTTTTAATCACTGCTGGGCAGGAGCTCAGAGCCCCCAAGCACAGGGTCTGCCTTCTCCTCTGGGTGAGACCGACACAGCTTCCTCAGATTTCCCAGTCCTGCTGACAGACCTGGCACCAGGTCACAGGTCCATTGGGACCGCGTGGGGAGAAGTGGCTGCTGAGAGAATGGAGAATCAGCTTTATAAAAGAATATATATATGAAGAAGGGTTCCGATCCGAAACATTATCTGTCCATTCTCTCCACAGATGCTGCCTGACCCGCTGGGTTTCTCCACCACTTTGTGTTTTACTCAAGATTCCACCATCTTGGAATTCCTTGTGTCAATAAAATATATATTCTGTTGGTTTAGTTTTGAGATACAGCGCGGAAACAGGCCCTTTCGGCCCACCGGGTCGGCGCCGACCAGCGATCCCCACACATTAACACTATCCTACCCACTACGGACAATTTTTTACATTTACCAAGCCAATTAACCTACAAGCCTGTATGTCTTTGGAGTGTGGGAAGAAACCAAAGATCTTGGAGAAAACCCACGCAGGTCACGGAGAGAACATACAAACTCCTTACAGACAGCACCCATAGTCGGGATTGAACCCGGGTCTCACTGCATTCACTGTAAGGCAGCAACTCTACCGCTGCTCCGCCCTTGGCTTTAAGAGTTTGTGTAAATGCTTTTCTAGTGTTTAATATTTAAGTTATTTTAATAATGTTATATTTTAATATTATTTTTATTTTCTAATAATTCTTTGTTTTCATGGTGATTCAAAGGGTTATACAGCATGGAAACAAGCCCTTCAGCCCAATTCGTTCATGCCAACTAAGACGCCAACTGACTATGCTAATCTCACTTGTCTATGTTTGGCCCATGTCCCTCTGAAGCTTTTATACTCACCTATCTGTCCAAATGCCATTTAAACTTAATGTTTTTGACAATTTGTAATGCGATTCACAAACATTCAATCTCTGTGAAGCTTTGACTGCTTTCAACATCATGCAGTTGCTGTTTACTCCCACTCCTGCAGAGAGTCCCAGTGCCCGTAAAGCCATCTCTTATCTACTATGTGCTGGCCTGCCAGTGGTAGCCTCTGCACAGGACCATGCTGCCAGAAGCAGATTTCCCCCAGGGCAATGACTGCACAGATTTGGTGCACTAATTATTCACTAAGTAAGTTAATTGCATAGTGGCATCACGATGAAACTCTTTGATGATTAATTTTAAGTAAGATGTCGAAGGTGAAATCTTCCCATTACAGAAAGATAATATGTACCCTCAGTCACGTTGCATATAGTTAAAAAAGTTCACTAGTGCTGTTGAATAATTGGAAGAAAATGTTAATTCTTTATTGAAATAATCCCCAAGTTTAGGGCTTAAGATATAAATCACGGTTGCTCACCAAGTGTGTAAAATGTGCAGTACACACCAGGCCACCACAGGTTTTATTGTCAAGGCCCAAGTGGTGCCAAGTTCTATCATGCATCATGCCCTCATGGCATGGAGGGGAGAAAGGATCTTCAGCACCATCGAAGTGGGGTCAAAAATTCAGGTTTGGAGGGCTTGTGCTTTGGTTGAGAGGTGATGAGGTCAGTCAATGGGAAGGAGAGATGGATCAGCAGTTTAGTTTAGTTTAGTTTAGAAATACAGCGCGGAAACAGGCCCTTCGGCCCACCAGGTCCGCGCCAATCAGCGTTACCCACATATTAACACTAACGTACACACTCTCGGGACAATTTTTACATTTACCAAGCCAATTAACCTACAAACCTGTACTTCTTTGGAGTGTGGGAGGAAACCGAATGATGGTGTTGTGGTAACATTTGGCATTGGAGGTCTTGTTTGACTACTGTAATGGTGGAACGGGGGTTGGGGTAGTTGTTGGTGTGGGCAGGTGATCGAATGAGAACAACAGAAATTTTTAACTTGCATTAGCTAGTTCCCATTGATAGCCAAAAATTATCATGAGAACAGCCTCTCATTCACAGTAAGAAGATACAGAGAAGATTTATAAGGATGTTGCCAGGACTCAAAAACCCTGAGCTTTAGGGAGAAGTGGAGCTCTTAGGGCTAATGGAATCAAGGGATATGGGGTGAAAGCAGGAACAGGGTACTAATTCTGGATGATCAGCCATGATCATATTGAATGGTGGTAATGGCTCGAAGGGCTCAATGGCCTACTCCAGTACCTATTTTCTATGTTTCTATGTTGTGCAGGTTACGACTTAGTGCTTGGAGCACAGGAGGATGAGGGGTGATCTTATAGAGGTGTATAAGATCATGAGAGGAATAGATAGGGTAAACGCACAAATACTTTTACACAGAGTAGGGGAATCAAGAACCAGAGGACATAGGTTTAAGGTGAGGGGAGAAGCACTTAATAGAAACCTGAGGGCAACTTTTTTCCAAAAAAGGTGATAGGTATATGGGACAAGCTGGCAGAGGAGATATTTGAGGCATGTACTATCACAACATTTAAAAAACATTTGCACATGTACATGGATAGGATAGGATTAGAAGGATATGGACCAAACACAGGCAGGTGGGACTATTGTAGATGGGGCATGTTGTTCGGCCTGGGCATGTTGGGCCGAAGGGTATGTTTCCATGGTGTATGACTCTCTGACTCTATGACTCTAACTCATTTGGATAACAGGTAAAAACCAACCAGAATGCTATTGACGTGAAATTATTTACAGACCTGAGTTGTAACACCAGCAAATTCCCTTCCATGAATGATGCATCTGACTCCATTAGGGGGTAAATAATCTCCTAATTGCATTTTATCATCTCAGAGGAACATCTCAGTATATACCATGCAAATTAACCTACAAATCTGTACGTTTTTGGAGTGTGTGAGGAAACCAAAGATCTCGGAGAAAACCCAGCACACATAGTCGCTATCGAACCCAGGTCTCTGGCGCTGTAAGCACTGTAAGGCAGCAACTCTACCGCTGCTCTAATGGATTAGTTGAAGCATGGATGTAAATCGATGTTGCATCCACTGAAATAAGCAGAAGGTTTGAGCTCACATGAAAAATTGGGGGCTGTTGCCAATTGTAAGAATTTTCTGGTACTACTCTGCAAATAATATACTTGCATACATTCTAGCAATTTATACCAGTTAGTGACAAGTCTAACCAGTGGTTCTTGAAGTATTTATTGGGGACTATACCAAAATGGCAGCAAATACTTCTTTCAGCCCTAAAACAACACTGAAGCCCTTTTTGTGTGGCTCTGACACAGACCCTCTCCTGTGTTGAGCTCCTTCGCCAATTTGACCTTGCTTGCCCATGGTGTCGTCAAGCCCCCAACACACACACACACACCAGTGTTATGATGAGCTGCCTGCCAGTATCCACTGAATATTCAGCGACTCAGCAGCATTAGGCCAATGAGATCTGTAGCTGTAAATGGTTATAGTTTTGCAACCATAAAATCTTTCACTTTTTAGTTTAGTTTAGTTTAGAGATACAGCGCGGAAACGGGCCCTTCGGCCCACCGAGTCTGCAGAGAGCAGCGATCTCCACACATTAACACAATCCTACACACACTAGGGACAATTTACATTTTTATACCAAGCAAATTAACCTACAAACCTGTACGTCTTTGGAGTGTGTGAGGAAACCAAAGATCTCGGAGAAAACCCAGCACACATAGTCGGGATCGAACCCAGGTCTCTGGCGCTGTAAGCACTGTAATGGCAGCAACTCTACCGCTGCACCACATGCCGCTGTGCCAATGACTTGTCTTGGGCTGAAGTAAGAAATCACTTGTGCACTTCAGTTGATGGAATATGGTTTCTTTAGCTCTTTGAAAATGTAATGTTTATTATGCTATACATTGGATGCAATACCAATTGGGAGTAAGGGAGGGTGTAGATAGCACACTGACTCGGAGGAAACCCAGCAAGGTCTGACGCTAACAGCAGACTGTATAACCAACTACTTGCTACACTCACCCCATTTGAGAGCAGCCGGCCTTGCTGCAGCCTGAGAGCACAATCTGGAGGCAGGAGCTGACAACAAGCAGGGGACCTGTGAGGAACGTCTACAGCACTTTGTAAAGGCTGAAGACCCTGCCAGCTTGAGGGTATGTGTGTGAAAGGGAATCAGTACAGTACAGAACAGTACAGAACTTTATTGTCATTCGGTACAGATACCGAACGAAATTACAGCAGTCACAGAACACAACAAAAAAGAAAAGAACACAGGACACACGACCCCAACACAAATATCCTTCACAGTAACTCCAAACACCCCCTCACTGCGATGGAAGGCAACAAAACTTCCACTCTCTTCCCCCCACGCCCACGGACAGGCAGCTCGACCTCTACCGAGGCGACCGACATGCACAGCCCCCACAAGGGGATGGAAGGCCCCGCGGCCGAGCCGCACCGAGCACTGAAACGTCCCGCGGCCGCGCCGCGCCGGCGATGTTAAGTCCAATGGCCGAGCCGCGCCGGGCGATGGAAGGCCCCGCGGCCGCGCCAGGCGCTGAACCGTTCCACGGCCGAGCCGCGCCGGGCGATGGAAGGCCCCGCGACCGAGCCACACCGAGCGCTGAAACGTCCCGCGGCCGTACCGGGCGATGGAAGGCCCCGCAGCCGAGCCGCACCGGGCACTGTTAGGTCCCGCGGCCGAGCCGCGCCGGCGATGTTAAGTCCATCGGCCGAGCCGTGCCGGGCGATGGAAGGCCCCACGGGCGATGGAAGGCCCCACGGCCGAGCTGCGCCCCGGGGAAGAGACCTAAAAAAAGAAAGGCTTCCCCCACCCCACCGTCCCCCGCCCCCCCCCCCCCCCCCCCCCCCACACATACACAGCCAAAAACAGAAACAAAAACCATCCCAACACCGACACACAAACAAAAAAAAAGGAAAAAAAGACACAGACAGCCAGCGAGACGCAGCCGTTAGACAATAGACAATAGGTGCAGGAGTAGGCCATTCAGCCCTTCCAGCCAGCACCGCCATTCAATGCGATCATGGCTGATCACTCTCAATCAGTACCCCGTTCCTGCCTTCTCCCCATACCCCCTCACTCCGCTATCCTTAAGAGCTCTATCCAGCTCTCTCTTGAAAGCATCCAACGAACTGGCCTCCACTGCCTTCTGAGGCAGAGAATTCCACACCTTCACCACTCTCTGACTGAAAAAGTTCTTCCTCATCTCCGTTCTAAATGGCCTACCCCTTATTCTTAAACTGTGGCCCCTTGTTCTGGACTCCCCCAACATTGGGAACATGTTTCCTGCCTCTAATGTGTCCAATCCCCTAATTATCTTATATGTTTCAATAAGATCCCCCCTCATCCTTCTAAATTCCAGTGTATACAAGCCCAATCGCTCCAGCCTTTCAACATACGACAGTCCCGCCATTCCGGGAATTAACCTAGTGAACCTACGCTGCACGCCCTCCATAGCAAGAATATCCTTCCTCAAATTTGGAGACCAAAACTGCACACAGTACTCCAGGTGCGGTCTCACCAGGGCCCGGTACAACTGTAGAAGGACCTCTTTGCTCCTATACTCAACTCCTCTTGTTACGAAGGCCAACATTCCATTGGCTTTCTTCACTGCCTGCTGTACCTGCATGCTTCCTTTCATTGACTGATGCACTAGGACACCCAGATCTCGTTGAACTCCCCCTCCTCCTAACTTGACACCATTCAGATAATAATCTGCCTTTCTATTCTTACTTCCAAAGTGAATAACCTCACACTTATCTACATTAAACTGCATCTGCCATGTATCCGCCCACTCACACAACCTGTCCAAGTCACCCTGCAGCCTTATTGCATCTTCCTCACAATTCACACTACCCCCCAGCTTAGTATCATCTGCAAATTTGCTAATGGTACTTTTAATCCCTTCGTCTAAGTCATTAATGTATACTGTAAATAGCTGGGGTCCCAGCACCGAACCTTGCGGTACCCCACTGGTCACTGCCTGCCATTCCGAAAGGGCCCCATTTATCCCCACTCTTTGCTTTCTGTCTGTCTGTCCCATTGTACTGCATGGAAAGGATAAACATGTTTACATTTTGTTGTACCACAACCTTAGAATAGCATTTGCCTCAACACTAGTGTAACAATTTTTCAATTTTATTCTTATGTTCTTACAAATTTTGTTAGTGAGATTCTTGTGGTTTCCATGTAGGCTAGTTTTGTTGTGTGCATACATGCCAATTTGAATTTCAAGCAGACAACTGAATCTCTTCATGATATTTTCATTCTTTTTTGGAAAGTGACCATTTCTGTTATGGCCAACATTTATTTCTCAACACAACTTGCCCTAAAGAATCTGATAGTGATCTGCCCCCTCAAGCTGTTCCATTACCTCTGAAGAGGTACTCCCACAGTGTGGGTAGGCAGAGATTTCCTGGCTTTCACCCTCCAATTGTTATATATTTCTAATTCTAGTAAAGTTTACTTTAGAGAGAGTGCAGAAACAGGCCATTTGGCCCACCAAATCCACACCAACCAGCGATCACCACACACTAACGCTATCCTACACACTAGGTATAATTTACATTTTATTGCAAAGTCAATTAACCTACAAACCTGAATGTCTTTGGAGTGTGGGAGGAAACCGAAGACCTCAGAGAAAACCCACGCAGGTCACAGGAAGAACGTACAAACGCCATACCATCAGCACCTGTAGTCAGGATTGAACCCGGGTCTCTGGTGCTGTAAGGCAGCAATTTCTGGTACTGTAAGGCTGTACATCAGGCCCTGGGGATTTATCAGCCTTCAGTCCCATCAGTCTACCCAAAACTATTTCCTGCCTAATGTGGATTTCCTTCAGTTCCTCCATCACCCTAGGTTCTCCGGCCCCTAGAACATTTGGGAGATTGTGTGTATCTTCCTCAGTGAAGACAGATCCAAAGTAACGGTTTAACTCGTCTGCCATTTCTTTGTTCCCCATAATAAATTCCCCTGCTTCTGTCTTCAAGGGACCCACATTTGCCTTGACTATTTTTTTCCTCTTCACGTACCTAAAAAAACTTTTGCTATCCTCCTTTATATTATTGACTAGTTTACCCTCGTACCTCATCTTTTCTCCCCGTATTGCCTTTTTAGTTAACTTTTGTTGCTCCTTAAAAGAGTCCCCATCCTCTGTCTTCCCACTCTTCTTTGCTCAAACACGTGAATCAAACTAATCTGAGTGAGAACAGGGGCTGTTCACTGCTCCTCCTGTCCCACCACAAAAGAAAGGATCCAGTTTCCACCATTATCTTGCTCCATTGATATCTCCATCTCAGATCCACTGCCAGATCTCCCTTCACTGTTGAAACGTGTGTCAAAAATACAGAAAATTAAACCCCCAACTGACTTTTGCTGCAGTTGTTGCGAAAGGCCGATTTATGTTTAATACAACAGTGGGAATTAAAACGAAGCAGCGGGATTCTTATCTCCAAACGAGGTGTATGCTATTTGGAGAATCATAGTCCAAAAGAATTTGCAGGTGAGCTGAGAATTCTTGAGTTTGAGTTGAATTATGTTAGCAGGATGGAGTGGATAAGCCATTTCCCTGTTTGAAGATTGTGCCCATCCAAACTTACTCAGAAAACGAAAGCACTTGCACATTTGGCTGTCTGAGATAACAAAGCACTGGAGTCTTCCATGACGAAAGCATGTTTTTATGAAATGAGGTTTCTGAGGTTTTCATTAATGGAGACAAATTAAAAACAAATACTCTATGTGAAGAATTCTATTTCTGACATCACTATACAAATGTCATGGTTTCTATTGAGACATATTGAACACATGCAGTGTTTGCTAACATTCTTCAAAGCACTTGATGGCACATCTTGCACTGTAAGTTGCTCAAGCCCCAGATGAAGCTTTCTCATGTGGGCTTCATTATTGCTTAGCTGCTGATCAGGCCCATGTTGTTCATACTGGGCAGATCCACATTAGATTTATTGTCACATACTGTATATAGCAGGGTGCAGTGAAAATTCTTGTGAACATGAAGCTCACAGAGTAAACAGTAAACATACGGTAATGGTAAAAAGAACAATGAATACAATGTTAAGTGTGAAACAGCTGAATGGTGTGAAATGGTAGTGCATGCCAAAGTATCCCTCAAAAATATTTAGACTTTACTTTTTAGAGATACAGCACAGAAACGTGCCGTTCGTCCCACCGAGTCCGCGCTGACCATCAATCACTCCGTACACTAACCTACACACACTAGGGACAATTTGACAACTTACCAAAGCCAATTAACCTACATACTTGTCTGTTTTTGAAGTGTGGGACGAAACCGAAGCACCCAGAGAAAACCCATGGAGTCACAGGGAGAACATACAAACTCCGCACAGCCAGCACCTTTAGTCAGGATTGAACCTGGGTCTCTGGCACTGAAAGGCAGCAACTCTACTGTTGTGCCACTGTGCCGTCCCAAGGTACACAACGGGATAATCGAATGAGGTAGAGTTAAGAGTAAGAGTACAGAGCAGCACCATCAGGAAGGGATGTGAAAGACGTGAATGGTTCAGTAATCTGATGACAGTGAGAAATAAGTTGTTCTTAAGTTTAGTTTAGTTAGTTTAGTTTAGTTTATTGTCATGTGTACTGAGGTACAGTGAAAAGCTTTTGTTGCATGCTATCCAGTCAGCAGAAAGATAATACTTGATTACAATCGAGCCATTTACAGTGTATAGATACATGATAAGGGAATAACGTTTAGTGCAAGGTAAAGCCAGCAAAGTCCTATCAAGGATAGTACGAGGGTCACCAAAGAGGTAGATAGTAGTTCAGCACTGCTCTCTGGTTGTGGTGGGATGATTCAGATGTCTGATAACATCTGGGAATGAACTGTTCCTGAATCTGGAGGTGTGCGTTTTCACACTTCTAAACCTTTTGCCTGATGGGAGAGGGGAGAAGAGGGAGTGGCCAGGGTGCGACCCATCCTTGATTATGCTGCTGGCCTTGCTGAGGCAGCGTGAGGTACAAATGAAGTCAATGGAAGAGAGGTTGGTTTGTGTGATCTGGGCTGCATTCACAATTCGCTGCAATTTCTTGCGGTAATTCTGGACATCCAAGCTTTCAAGCTCCTGTATCTTCTCCCAGATAGTAGACAAGAGAAAATAACAATGGTGACAGGCATCTTGATGATACTTCCAACCTTCCTGATACAATACCACCATGAAGATGGACTGGATGGAAGGAAGCAACAATTCTGTGATGGAATGGGGAGTGTTCATCATTCTCTGCAATGTTCATGTGGTCAGGAGCAGAGCAGTTGCCATACCAACTTGAGTATGCATTCCGCCAGAATATTTTCTATAACATGTCTGTAGACATTTGAGAGAATGCGAGTGGACATGCCGAACCATTCAGAACCTAAGAAAATAATGATGCTGATGCACTTTCTTGATCATCTCATCAATGTGAAGGGACCAAGTTAGGTTGCTGGTGATATCAGTATATTAAACTATAATGTGTTGACCATCTCGACATAAGCTCAGTTGATGAGGACAGAGTTGTGTTCACCCGCCCGCTTCCTTAGATAATTAACCAACTCTTTTGTCTAGTGATGTTAATGGCTGGGTTACTGTCTTGACAGCATGACACAAGGTTCTCGATCTCATTCCTGTATTGCGTCTCATCATTGTTATAGATCTGGTTGGCAACAGTGGTATTGCTGGCAATCAAGATAAAGTTGGAGCTGTACTTGGCCACACAGCCACTGGTGTACAGAGAGTGCAGCAGGGGACTGAGCACACAACCCCAAAGGGCACCATTCTTGAGCGCGAAGGTGGAGGGAATGTTATGACAAGTTTTAACCGAGTGAAGTCTGCCAGTTAGGAAGTCCAGAAGCCAGTTGCAGATGTCCAGAAGTATAGGAATGTATTTCTTTAGTATCATGATGTGGAAGGCTGAGCTGCAGTCAACAAATATCACCCTGACATGGGTGTTCTTATCATCACGGTGATCCAGAGCAGAATGCAGTGCAAGAGAGATTGTTTCCTCCATAGACCTGCTATTAGTGATGCCACAAGAAACTGCAGATGCAGGAATCTTGAGTAAAGCACAAAGTGTTTTAGGAACTCAGTGGATCAGACAGCACATGTGGAGGGAATGGTCAGATGATGTTTTGGGGCAGGATTCCTCAGAAGGGTCCCAACCTGAAATGACATCTGTCCATTCCCTCCACAGATGCTGCCTCGCCCCCTGAGTTCATCCAGCACTTTGTGTTTTGCTCAATATTGACAATGTTAGAACTGCTGGACAGTGGTCATTTGGACAGTCACTTTATTTTTCTTGGGAAAAGGAATGATGGAGGTTTTCTTGATGCAGATGGGAACAATAGACTGTTGCAGTGACAGGTTGATGTTGATGAAGGTTGTGGTAAGTTGATTGGCATATGATTTGAGGACTGATGCAGGATCTCCATCCAGGCCAGCCACTTTCCATAGGTTTAGCCTTGTGAAAGCAGATCTGAGTGCTGCCACCAAAATGTATAGGAAGGAACTGCAGATGCTGGTTTACACCACAGCAGGTAAACGAATGGTCTATCTGAAGAATGGTCTACCTGAAGAAGGGTCATGACCCGAAACATCACCCATTCCTTCTCTCCAGAGATGCTGCCTGTCTCGTTGAGTTACTCCAGCATTTTGTGGCTGTCACTGAAATGTGTTTGGCAGAGCCAGCAGGGCATGGAGAGACAGGCCTTGGTTGAACTTTGTTTTCCTGTTCAAAGTGGGTGTAAAAGGCTCTGAGCTCACCCAGTTGAGATGCATCATTGCTTGTGCCCTGTGATGGCATTCAGGCCCTGCCACAGTTGCTTGGCATCCACTTTACTGATTTAAGCCTCCAGCCTGTTTTCAAATTCTCTCTTGGCATCCTGATAGACGTGTGGTGATCAGACAATGTTCTCGTACCGTGTGGTTCTTCCTTCTTGAAAGCTGCAGATCTGGACTTTGGACTCTACGAATTCATCCAAGTTTCTGATTAGGGTAGACCCCAATTGTCCCTGTTGACAACTCAATTCTTGTTAAAACTGATAATGATTGAGGTATACTCATTCAGGCTGGATGAGATAGTCTTCAACATGTTCCAGTCCCCCGACCCAAGGCAGTCCTGAAGTAGATCCTCAGGCACTCAGTAATACACCACTGCTGCATTACTCACATCGTTGCTGCTTTGCGTTTCGATCCCCCTCTGTAAACTGGCAAGAACAGCCCGACAAATGATCGGGCTGGCCAATATGAGTGTGAGGACTAAAGCAATAGAGGTACTTAATGCTGGGTTTGATTTTCAGGTTGCTTTGATTTTCTGAAATTCACATAAAATCCCATAATCTGGCATAGCCTAGCCCCTGAATGCAAGGATGATTGGACTAAGAAAATAGTGCGCAGAAGGTTTCCGGGGAGGCATCTTGTATCTGCAGCAACAGCACAGAAATAATAAATAATTTTATATGTATTTCCTTCATTTGCCATTCTTTGGGAACTATTTAAATGATTTGGAAAGGAATTACTGTTGCTTTTAGTATATTAGGTAAAGAAATGTCCTATGTTGCATGTTGCATTTTGGACTGATTTCAATCCATAGAACATTTTTTTCATTGTTTTCCTTTATTCTACAGCACAAATTGCCCAATATAACATATTAATATTTGTTCCTGGTAATGGCCTCATATTACAAAACAGTAGTGACAGGTAAGTGTTTGCTACAGGCCATACTAATTTGAAGGACATTAAGCCACAGTATCATTTGGCACTTGCTGCAAAATTGTACATATAATCTGCCTCTCCACATCTTTTCAGAGAACTGCATTTAAAAATTGTGGGATCCTGATGCAAAGGGAATGAAAGTAAAAAATACGTTAAGAATTTGTTACATATTTCACATAATATAAGGGAATTTCACACGAGAGTGAATGGCTTCCATGAAAAGATTCTGGATGGGAACAATACTATAACAATTTTATTTCTGAAGAGGTCTGTTTAATTATTGATAAGGACATGATGGTCGTGCTCTTAGAGGAGTCTGTTTATATTGGATATTTCTTGTGTTTATTTTAGGAGTTGAAGGCGCAAATTCCAGTTTTATCATGCTTCATTAAATCACATTGTCCCTGCTTCTCCAGAACTGAAAGACTCAGTCTGAAAGTACTCCACCAAATAATTAATTTAAAATCATTGCTGACACTGTGACGTCCTAAGTATTTCTTGTTCTTCACTGAGCCAATGCACTTTTAGAATGAACCTGTAACTCATTGGAATGTAAATATCATTCATAAATGAAAAAGACCATATCAGGATTGAGCCAGCGTGTCGGAAAATGTCTTTCTCACTTTCAGATTGTGCTTTATCTTCCTTAATGGGTTTTTCATTCTCCCAGCAAGTCCTGTGCATATTTTGCATGGACACCCATGAAAACAAGTTATGTTCATTTAAAGATAAAATAAATTGGGAAATTGCAGTGGAATCAACACACATAACTAAACATGGTCTATGGCAGTTGTCATATAACGTCTGAGAATGACAGCAATTACAAATTGCAATCAGTGGGGTTTCTTTCATGTATGTGTAGGTAGAATTTGTCAATGAGAATCAAGGATGAGTGTTGTTTCGAATTTTTAGTGAAAGCAGCGGCGGCCAGTAAATTAACCCTTCAGTTGAAGACTTGTTTCATCCTTTGAAGTCTAGGTGACTGGGCAAGGAACAGCACATTTGAGCCTATCTTATTCTGACATATCATTGAATCTTCTCTGCCAACTCCATCTGACAGATGTTCATTGTTAGCATTCAGGAAGGAAGACCTGCTTTTGGATGTTACTGTTATCTATTCTCTTTCATGGCTGATTCCATGTAAGTCATCAGTCTGAATATCGGACAACAAGGCAAAATTCCCAACACTGAAGTTGTAATACAAAATAAAAGCCATTGAGGAGATGTTGATATAATGTGGTGATGCCACATGTGGAAATTATCAATCTCTTACATAACATTCTCTGTGTCAGGAGAGCATTGTTGTGGACATATTGAGTCCCAGTTTTGTTTTGTGACTATCTTGAATTGTTGGTGACATTGTTGGATAATTTGAGCATTGCGATACGTTCAAGTAATGAACTGACTGACATAAGTGCATTCATCAATGTTAGAATTATAAATACAAGTTTCAGTCAGAAAATGTTGATCCCCAATTAACAAGCACAAATATGCAGTCAACAATGCTGCATTTGGACACAATTTTTGTATCTTAGTTCGTCATGAATTATTAAACAAAAAGCAGAGGATTTTCTATGCTTCAAATGCCTTTTGAATTTAAGTTCAACTCTTACTCTGAAATGTATTTCAAAATAATTAGACCAGACCAAGCTCATATAAATTGATACATCTATCAGAAGGTTAACTGAGACCAGCATTGGCCAGCCATGATCACATTGGATGGCAGGGCAGGCTTGAGGGGCCTGTTGGTCTACTCCCCTCTTATTATTTTGTGTTTTAGTTTTAGTTTTAGAGATACAGCTTGAAAAACAGGCCCTTCATCTCAACGAGTCCACACCAACCACCAATCACCCCATTCATTAGTTCTATCCTGCATACGTGACAATTTATATAAGCTAATTAACCTACAAACCTGCAAGTATGTTTGGAGTGTGGGAAGAAACCGGAGCAACTGGAGAAAACCCACACGGTCACAGGGAAAATGTTCAAACTCCGTACAGGCAGCACCCGTAGTCAGGGTTGTACCTGAGTCTCTGGCGCTGTGAGGCAACAAATCTACTGCTGCGCCACTGTGCCACCCATCTCTTCAGAAATAAAATTATTATAATATTGTTCCTGGCCTGCTGAATTTCTCCTGCAGTTTGTTTTTTCCATGGCATTTTTAAATGCTGTTCACACAATTAAGGGTTTTTAGTGCCAAATGCCTTATATCTCATTTTGGCAACTTTAATCATAGAATTACACAGCACATAAGCAGGCCCTTCAGCCCAACTCGACTATGCTGACCAAGATGCCCCATCTAAGCTAGTCTCATTTGAGTGCATTTGGCCCATATCCAACTAAACCATTCCTATCCATGTATTTCTTCAAGTATCTATTAAATGTTGATATTGTACCTGCCTCAACTACCTCCCTTGGCACCTCATTCCATATACCTACTGCCCTCTGAGTGAAAAGGTTGCCCCTTCCTAATAAATCTTTCCCCACTCACTTTAAACCTATGTCCTCTGGTTATGGATTCCCCTACCCTAGGTAAAAGACAATGTGCATTCACCCCATCAGTTCCACTCATTATTTTATACACCTCTATAAGATCACTCCTTAGCCTCCTGTACTCCAAAGCATAAAGTCCGAGCTCGCCCGATCTCTCCCTGTAGCTCAAGCCTTCAAGTCCTGGCAACATCCTTATAAATCTTCTCTGCACACTATTCATGCCACGACATCCTTCCTGTCGCAGGATAACCAAAACTGTAACATAACATCCCACCTTCTATACTCAATACCTTGGCTGATAAGGACAATGTACCAAAAGTCTTCCTTACCACCCTTTCTACCTGTGTCGCCACTTTTAGGGAACTGTTTACCTGTAGCCCTAGATCCCTCTGCTCATCATCGTAAACGTTTGGGAATTAGTTTCATTGTTTCAAAACAGCAGCAAATATTTACTGAACAAGCTCTGGCTGAGAAAAGAAATTCCAGCCACAAGGAACTGCAAATTCTGGTTTACCAAAAAAGAAATAAAGTGCTGGAGTAACTCAGCGGGTCAGGCAGCATCTCTGGAGAACATGGATAGGCAATGTTTTGGTAGGTGTGAATTGTGTTCTTACCGGTTAAGAATGGATAGAATTTCTGCCTTACAGCATCAGAGACCCAAGTTCAATCCTGACTACGGGTGCTGTCGGTATAGAGTTTGTATGCTCTCCCTGTGACCACGTGGGTGTTCTCCGTGTGCTCCGGTTTTCTCCCATATTCCAAAGACCTGTAGGTTTGTAGGTTAATTGCCTTCTTTAAATTGTCCCCAGTGTGTAGGATAGAACTAGTGTTAGAGTGATCATGGTCGGCATGTACTTGGTGGCTCAAAGGATCTAGTTTCATACTGCATCTCTAAAGTAAACTAAAAGAGCAGTCTCTCCAAGGTTGTAATCTCTAATATCCCGTGCTAATGCGTAAAGGAATAGAAAGGTGGGTCAAATGAACATGGGGCTAAAGGGATGATGCTGGAGGGATGGGTTTAGATTTCTGGATCACTTGGACCATTGTGGGGATATCAAGGGTTGGGTGAAGAAGAGACCTCAGAATAAAAGGACGCACCTTTAGAAAGGAGATGAGGAGGAATTTCTTTAGTCAGAAAGTGGTGAATCTGTGGAATTCATTGCCACAGACGGTTGTGGAGGCCCAGTCATTGGGTATTTTTAAGGGGGAGATTGACAGATTCTTGAATAGTTGGGATGTCAAGGGTTGAGAGAAGGTAGGAGAATCGGGTTGAGAGGGAAAGATAGATCAACCATGGTTGAATGACGGATGGAATGGCCTAATTTTATTCCTATGATCTATGATCTTATGAAAAGTCCATTTTATGAAGTTTTGCTTATAGTACACTGAGCAAGGCATTTGATCCTTAAATAGTGAGTTTAAAGTATATTGGAGACACTAGAAACTGAAGAAGCTTGAGCAAAAAACAAATTGTTGGAGGAACTTAGCGGGTCGGTCAGACTGAGGGGGAGACAAAGCTGGAAAAGAGAGATGGGGTGGGGTAACGTCTAGATAGTGATAAGCATATAAAGGTGTGGGGGTGATTGGCAGATGGGTGGAATAAGTGACAAAGGCTGGGGGTGAAAAAGCCAAAAGTGTGTCAGATAAGGAAAGAAGAGTAGGTGTGAAATGTGAAGCCGGAGAGAGGAATATGGGTGGAATGGGACTTAGGGGAAGGAAACAAGGGGAATAATAGGGAAATATAGCACTGGGGGTTGGAGTTGAGCATACGGAGGAGGGGATAGGAGTAGGGTGATTAAGGGACATGGTGGGAGAAATATGTGTGGCATCAGTGTGGGGTTAGGACAGGGGAAAGAGAGGTAGGGGGATATTACCTGAAATTCGAGAATTCAATGTGCATACGGTTGGGTTGTATATGAGGTGTTGTGCTTCCATTGTGTGACCTCACTCTGACAATGGAGGAGACCAAGGATAGAAAGGTATGGAAAAGGGAAGAGCTGTCAACAACTGGGAGATCCAACAGGCCTAGGCGGACAGAGCATAAGTGTTTGACTAAATAGATAACTAGTCTACATTTTGTCTCACCAATGTCAGGGAAATGTATTCCTTTTAAGTGCACATACTTTTGACTGAAAGTATTTTGGTTATCTTAGTAAAGCCACAGGGACTAAGAGTGCCTTTTCCAACTCTATGTTAAAACATCAGTCCCCGTACACACCAGCATCTACCATTTGATTTTGTTGACATTTCCCAGCCCAATCTTTCTAAGACTCTTTGGCTTTGCTCTCTCTCCAAACTTTCCATTGGCAATTTAATAACGTGAATGATCAATTTGCGATTGTTTCCCTCTGGCTTCATCCAATGAACCACACTGAGATTTGATTTACATGTAATCCAAGTTCTGGAATCTATTAAGCCAAAAGACCAAGGCTCTCCGCTCATAAGTTGTATATTTTAACAAATAAAATTACTCTACAAACTTGCTATTTTTTGTCAGGTAAAAATCATATTACATTTCCTAAATGTAAAAGTGCATAAAAATGTATAAATATATTCTGATCTGATTTTGTTGAAGAGCCATTTTACACATATTAGGTCACACCAGCAAGCACTTCCAGCTCAATTAGCAATCATCAGGCATTTCCAGCAGTGATTTTATGTGAGCATATCTGCGATTTTTCAGGCATCTAATGTACATCATATGAAATAATCCAGCACGCATGAGCCATTTCCATATTTTTAATGCAAATTGGTCATTAAAAGCACAGGTTAAGATTAATTAATGAGCTCACCATGAATACACCGGTACTTTGCAGTGATCCTATTTTGATTCAACTTCACACTCTGTTTTTGAAGAAGCAGTTTCAAGACAAATGGATTTAATAAAGGAGGACATTAATTAGGCTGAGAATGAAGAGCTCACTGCATTGAACTAGCAAATTTGGTTAAGGGATCATTCAATTGCAATGGCGTAGCAAATGTTTAAGGGAATCTTTCAGAATACATACAGTAAGCACATACCAACAAGAAAGAAAATATTCAAGTAGATGACCCACAATTAAATAAAAATGTTAAAAGTAATATAAACTTAAAGAAAAAAAATGTAGGAGATGGCAGGTTACAAAATATAAAAATAGCAATAATGAATAAAAGATGACCAAGGAAAGAAAAATTTAAATATGAATATAACCAGAAATAGAAAAAGAGATAGTGAGAGTTTTTATTGATATTAAAAAAAAGAAAAGTTAACTAAGTGAGCATTGGTCACATGGAAAGTGAGCCTCAGGAAGTAATGATGGAAACACGAGGGAGATGAATTAAATATTTATTTTGCATCAGTCTTCACTGTAGAGAATACAAGATATATCCCAGAAAGAGATGTAATTGAGCGGGAGGAACTCAAGCGAATTACAATTGCTCGAGGAGTGGCATTGAACAAATTGTTGGAATTGCAGACTGACAAGTCTCTGGGTCCAGTTGGACTTCGTCATAGGGTCTTAACATAAGTGAGATAGTTAATATGTTAGTTTTAATATTCCAAAATTTGCCAGATGTGATAGATGTGAATAGATTGTACTGGATTGGAAAATGATAAAATGAAGGAAACCGAAAACTGTAAAATACAAGCCAGTTAGAGTTTAGTTTAGTGTAGGGTTTAGTGTTTAGAGATACGTGCCTCACCTCAGTAACCTGGGATCAGGCTCTGAGGATTTATCCACCTTATTGTTCTTCATTAAATCCAACACCACCTCCTTCTTGATCTCATCATGCCCTATATTATTAGCGTACCCCATACTGATCTCACTATCCTCCATGCCTCATTGATGAATACTAATGCAAGCTATTCGTCTAGTAATTCATCCACTTCAGACTGAGGGCATAAATTCTCTCCTTTATCTTTGACTGGTCCTGTCCTCTTTCAAGCTACACTCTTGTTAGGGGTGAAATCTGATGTAAGTAACTAGTAGACAAAGGCGAGGTCATGGAGAAAAATATTATGGTCAGTCATTGAAGATTGTCTTTGATGGTAGATGGTATTGCTGGGTTTGGTCCAGCTGCATTGTTACTGATCTTGTATAACAAGCAGCTAGCTCTACAAATTGGTTCAGTGAATCGAGGATGACAGCGCACATGCCGGTAATGGCAGCTGCAATCCAAATGCACCCACAGATAAATAGCAGCTTGAGGCATTTGTGCAAAACACAAAACTAAATCTATTAAAGAGCAGTCTGACATCTCATCAATGGTCATGTTGTAAAGATGTGTTTTCCATAGAGGAGGTAAACTGACCATAATAGTGATAATTTTATATCTTAACAGTTCCAGCTGAGATTCTCATTGGCATAAATGAGAAATTCAAGCTCACACTGATTTAATAGTTAGGATATTATGTGCATTCCACAGCCAGGGCCAGATTTCAAACTGTAAAGGCTGCTGGTGAAGCTATTTGAGAATATAATGCAAGTATAGGAAACATCATGAGATTAATATAGATTTATTGTTTCCATAACAACAATCTTTTTTTACTTTCTTAATTCTGATTCAGTTGTGAAGCATAGAGGAATGATAATGCGGTGCAAAGGAATTATAATGCAATGGAATTCATCAGTCCTTTGCATCTCACAAAACTAAGTCTGTGTCTTTGAAAGTTATTACAGTGCGAAACAGTAATATCAAATGATTCCAGTTTATTTTCCCAAGAAGTGTTATTGCTCAATGGGTAAATTAACATTAAAAAGTCACCCTTGAAAGGCTATTGATGAGGAGTTTTGTCCTCCAGGCACATTTATCATTGAGAGTAGTATGTTCATTAGAATCAATTACATTGTCATCAGCCTTCTGAAACAATCACCACTATCATACTACATTCCATGAGCTGCTGCCACATACTCTTACCCTTAACTATACCTCATTTGGTTATTCTGTTATTATACTTTAATGTTGTTATGCACTACTTTGTGTTGCTCTACAATCTTGCATCATTCTGCATTTTTGCACTTGTTGTATTTATTGTTGTATTTACTGTTGTATTTATCACTACTGTATGTATACCGTTTACTCTGTGAGGTTCATGTGAAAAAGGCATTTCATTGCACCCTGGTATATATGACAATACGCTAAACTAAACTAATCTAATCTAATATGACTGCACTGGCTTATCTGATACCACACGTGCATCTGCTATGGACTGTTCTTGGTTTGAGTCTTACTCAAGGAACTTGAGCATAAAAATCTAAGCTCAAACTTCAGGGGAATATCAAGGGAGCATTGTCCATTGGACCTACCTTTTGTTGATTGAGATCTATTTGCTCTCACAGGTAGTCATAAAACCTCCTGAGTATTTCTGATGTCTAGAATATTTATCCCTCCCTCCTTCATCACAAAGATGAATATCTGGTCACTTTCTCAGAACACAGGTTGTATGCCATGCTTCCTGTGACTGCATTGCAAAGAAGTACATCATGGGCCACAAAGTACTTTGTGGTGATCTGAGGCTGAGGTAAACCCTCAATAAAGGCATTAATCCATTTTTTGGTGCAATCTCTTGAATAATATAATACAACATATCAAAGTTAAATAAATAGGAAACATCATCAAAGGCACAAAGAATACATATATATATATATTAATTTATTTTCCAGTCAATACAGCACACCAGATGGACCATACAGTTGTGAAAGTTAAATAGTGCAAAATCATTGTATCAAAAATAAAACAATATAATCATACATGATATTTTCTGACCGAAAAAAAGGTGTAGGCAGAAGCCTAAGCTTATTGTGCCTACCCTTAATACTTAACAAAATGTAATTTTAACAAACACATCATAAGTCAGAAGCAGATAAATAAAACATAGAAAGAAACACAAATATAGTCGTGAACCATCATTTCTATCATGTCTGTCATTTCTCAGTGCTGATCACATATTTTGTATCTTTCAAATATAATATTTTTGAACATTTTCTTGAATTTACACATATTACTACACTCTTTTAATTCATTGTTGCAACTATTCCATAAATTGACCCCTTTAACAGTCACACATCTATTTTTCACATTTGTTCTTACCCTCATTTTTTCAAATATATAATTACCCCTGAGTGGATTACCTGCTCTCCCTCACTGAAAACAAACCTTGGATACAGTCAGGAAGTGTTCTTTCTTTTGCTCTAAAAATTATTTGTAGAGTTTTAAAGTCTACTAGGTCCATAAATTTTAGGGCATATGATTTCATAAATAATGGGTTGGTTGGGTCATTATAACCAGCCTTATTGACAATTCTTATAGCTCTTTTTTGCAATATAAAGATTGAATTAGTGCTAGTTTTGTAGGTGTTTCCCCATACTTCCACACAGTATGTAATATATAGAATAATGAGTGAGCAATATAACGTAAATAGTGAATTTTGATTCAAGATGGCCTTAGTTTTGTGCAGTATTGCAATGGATTTAGACAGTTTTGATTTGATATGTTTTATGTGAGGTTTCCAACAGAGTTCATGATCTATTATCACTCCCAATAATTTATTTTCATACACTCTTTCAATTCCTATATCATTAATCATAAGTGTTACCTCCAAATTTATTTTTCGATTTCCAAATACAATACATTTTGTTTTACTTAGATTTAATGACAATTTATTAGTATTAAACCACTTCTTTAGGGGTTCTAATTCCCCTTTAACTGTGTCCAAAAGTTGCTTCATGTTTTTCCCTGAACAAAATAAATATTGTAGGCTTGAGGAGGTACTTTAGAAGAACAAAATATCAAGGTGAAAGGAATTAAATGGTTAACGGGGTTTAAATTCCATCCTCATTCCAGATCGAAACTCGCAGCAGCGGCTGAAAAGCATAATACAAATATGTTCATGACCTTGGTTACACCTTTTTTCACAGGATGGAAATGTCAAAAACTAGATTACATAACTTTAAGGTCAGAGGAGGAAAGTTTAAAAGAGATGTTTGGGATAAGTTTTTTACACAGAAAATGGTGGGTGTCTGGAACCCATTGTCACAGGCTGCTGGTGGAAGCAGATAGGATACTGGCGTTTCAATGTATATATTGTCCAGATTCAGGGACAATTTCTTCCCAGTTGTTATCAGACAACTGAACCATCCTACTGCAACCAGAGGGCAGTCCAGAACTCCTGTGTACCTCATCGAGTACCCTCAGACTATCTTTGATCGGACTTTACTGGCTTTACCTTGCACTAAATGTTATTCCCTTATCATGTATCTGTACACAGCGAAGGTATTGTCTTTCCGCTGGCTGGTTAGCACGCAACAGAAACTTTTCACTGTACGTCAGTACATGTGACAATAAACTAAACGGAACTGAGATGATTTTAAATGGATATGCAGGGAATAGTGGAATATGGATCATGTATAGGAAGAGAAGATTAGTTTAACTTGGTATCATGTTCGACACAGACATTGTGCGCCGGAGCCTGTTCCTGTGCTGTGCTATTTCAAACTTAGAAACATTTGGTGCTAACAGGGGCTAATTATTCCAATATTCTTAAAGAAACTCAGGTCATCAGCAGCGACAGCATTTTGTTTGAATTGATATGTAAAACAAATTCCCTGAAATATGTTAAAGGGCTTAGTATCTAACGGTTTGTTCAGCCCATTGTCTCTGTCTCAGATAAGATTCGGTTTCATTAGTCGAAAAGGGCTGTAAAAGCATTCCAATTATTTGGTCTGATTTGATTTTGCTTGGAGGAACAGGCAGAAACTGTTAGAATCTATATGATAGAGTGTATGTTTGTTGAAGTATGTCATAAGGTACACTTCTCTGTTGTATCAGGGCAAGCTCTCTGACTTGCTTAAGCCTCTCCTAGATAAGAAAATGCTTTTATGATGAATTCACTCAGGCTAAATCTGTTGAGCAGGTGGCGCCAAGTTGAAGCGAGTGACCTTGCCTGAAATAACACAAGAACTCATCCGGTGAGGTTAAGGTTACTTGCGTCTTTTTGCAAAGACTTGTCAAAATGTAGATCTTGTTCAGTAAAGTTCCGTAGACACAAAACAAAATGTTAGAATTTGATAAACCCAAGCAAATAACAGTGGAGATTCATGGAACTTTCCTCAAAACCTCTTAGACCACCCCCCCCCCCCCAACTTTCCACACCCATTCCCCGTTATATCGTGTTCAGTGTAGATTATGTCCGTGGGAGATGGGGAGAGGGATGGGGGAGTGTTCTCAGATTACATCAAAGCCTCTCCCCACTTTACCTTGTTGAGAATTGCCACAGAAACCAATATTTGAAATGCTACAGAAATTGAACAGAGGATAGTTATTGATTCCAAAGCTATTTTCATTTTACTACAGTTAGAATGACCGTAAACCAGTTTTGCGGAAACCTTTGCCCTCCTCTGCTTGCGGCACCAAATCACTAGATTTCTCCACTGGACAAAGTCTACCGCAGTGTGATCAATTGTCTGTCATTGCAGTGGTTCCACGAAGTAACACGATGTCAATCCCTACTCCTTGTTTAGCATTCTGATGTCCCAGGTAGTCCCAGTGGTCTCGGTAGCATCTCATTACGTTCTATCTCTTTAGTAGCCTTTGGATGAAAGAAGTAAGTGGAGATCAGACCCCACTATACCTATGCCATCTCTAAATAGTCTTTCGATTTCCAATTACATTTGGTACATCTCGAGGAATTTAACAAAGTATTGACAGATTTGTCACAGTCAGAGAAAGATAAAGCACAAAAAAGGCTCTTCGGCACACTGTGTCCGTGCCAGCTATTGAGCACCCATTTTTACACTGAACCTACCCTTACCCACTTTATTGTCCCCACATTAACAGCCACTCTCTATCACCCTCCCAAAGATTTTGCCCTTCAGTACCAGTAGAAGATACTTAATGCTTGTGAGCTGGGCTGTCATAAACAATTAAAGTTCATATAAACAAAGAACAATTTTTAATCACAGTCGATACAGAGTTGAGAAACCACACCTCTGCAATTCAATTGCAGCAGCGATATGAAAATCTATAACCACATTATTGAAAAATGTCAATCCCCATCCACAAGGTTAGTTTGTCATATGGTAATTAACCCAGAAGTGGTAATTCTTGCAAAGCACGCACGGTTATTCTGTTCTAGCCATCTCTTTTCATGAGTCAACATTTTTGCTCAAGAAAACCCACAATGACATTTAGCTTAGTTTAGTGTAGAGATACAGAGTGTACTTGGTGCCCAAAGGGCCTGTTTTCATGCTGTATCTCTAAACTAAACTATAATTAAAGAGCAACTTTTCCAAGGTTTAATTTAGTTTAGTTTTGTTTCGAGATATAGTGCGGAAACAGAACCTTCGGCCCATCGGGCCGCACCAACGGGTCTGTTCACTGCACATTAACAATATCCTACACACATTAGGAACAATTTACATTTATACCAGGCTAAGTAACTTAAAAAACTTGCATGTGTTTGGAGTGTGGGAGGAAACCGAAGATCTAAAAAAAAACCCACGCGGGTCACGTGGTGAACGTACAAACCATGCAGACAAGCCCTCGTAGTCGGGATCGAACCCGGACCACTGGCGCTGTAAGGCAGCAACTCTACCGCTGCTGCCCGGTGAATTCTTAGCATTTCAGTCAAAATATTTTCCTCTGCTCTCTTTCAGCTGTCATCGCGCTCTTCTGCAGACAGTATGACATCATTAAAGACAACGACTCAAACAACAATAACAACAACAAGGAAAAGGCCAAGCCCTCATCAGAACACAGCACCCCAGAGCGTCCAACAGGTGGATTACTGCGCAGCAAGGTGAGCCCTACTACTGCTGGTGGAAAAATATTAAAGAGACACCATTAATTTCATTCATGTATTTGATCCTATCTGAAAGATCGAAATTCAGAATCAGTGGGATTATGCCTTCATTTTATTTTAGTTTGGTTTTAAATCGTCCGCACTTAAATTGTATCAAAGTTAATATCAAAGAAGATACATGATACAACATGATGAAGGTGTCACTTGACAGCAGAAAATCTTAATTATGGCAAAAAATAGAATTTGATATAACAATCGACTGGACTTTCAATCTAGTTAAATTTTAGATCCTTGGTTAGAGATTGGAAGTTTGCATTAATATCAAGGGAATTACTATGTGAAAGGCCCATACTTCGCTGTCATGTGTTGGGGCAGCAGGGCGAAGGCGGTGGACACCAATAGGATTAACAAACTCATCAGGAAGGCTGGCTCCGTTCTGGGGGCGGAGTTGGATTCATGGGAGGTGGTCTTGGAGGGGAAGATACTCATCAAACTGCGGAGCATCTTGGACAATACAGCTCACCTCCTCCATGACACACTGGTCAACCAGAGGAGTACCTTCTGCCCCAGTCTGGTTCCACCAAGATGCAGGACAGAACACCACAGAAGATCCTTCTTCCGTGTGACTATCAAACTGCACAACTCGTCCCCCTTCTGTCGTGGGGTAGACTGGCTCCCCCCCCCCCCCCCCCCCCCAGTCTTTGCACATCCCAATCCTTTCCACTCATCACTTTAGTTTAATGTATTTTGTGTTTAATGGCTTTACCTTGCACAAAAACATTATTGCCTTATCATGTATCTACTGTATACACTGTAAATGGCTCGATTGTAATCATATTTTGTCTTCCTGCTGACTGGTTAGCATGCGAGAAAAGCTTTTCACGTGACAATAAACTAAACTGAATTAAACTGAACTGAACTCAACCGAATTTCTGCCTTCTCCCCATAATCCCTGACACCCTTATCAATCAAGAAAGATCAGGTATGCATGTGAGAGTAGTAAGAGTTCAAGGTATGCATGTTTCTGTTGGTGGGCAAGGCAGGTAGGAGAAAGGACTGTCTCCTACCTGAAAGGATGACAAGAGAAATGAAGGTGAGATCAAGTGTGTTGAAGCATAGGGGATTGAGGAGGATACTTAAGAAGGAAATCGTGTCAACAAAAAGTGGCGACTTTATTCACTCAAAGAATGGTGTATTTAGGGAACAGGCAGCCAGAAAAAGTAGTTGAGGCAGGTACAATGACAACATGTTAAAGACATTTGACAGATACATGGATAGAAAAGATTTAGAGTTATGGACCAAATTGGGCAAATGGGCTGAGCTGAGATAAAGCATTCTGGTCAGCATGGACGAGTGGCCAAATGGCCTATTTCTGTGTTATATGAAAATACAATACAGTGCTGTATGACACTCATTCTCTGTGCCTTATCACCTCTGGAAAGCAGAAATGAGCCAAATGGTGCACAGTTATAACAGCCTTTCACTCCTTTACCGAATAGGTGACATTTCATAGCCAATTTTATGAACATATTTTAATTTCACTAAAGTTTCAGAGAGAATTGTTTTGCAAACTAAATTCAATAGGTCCCATGGGATGCAATTGAAGAAGAGACTAAAGGGAGAGGAACATCATGTATTCATTGGGGGAGCACAGTGACGAATGGTAGAGAGAGTGAGAGGGACCTCCTGGGGAACATGCTGCCATCCAGAGCGGCACGGTGGCGCAGCGGTAGAGTTGCTGCCTTACAGCGAATGCAGTGCCGGAGACTCAGGTTCGATCCTGACTACGGGCGCCGTCTGTACGGAGTTTGTACGTTCTCCCCGTGACCTGCGTGGGTTTTCTCCAAGATCTTTGGTTTCCTCCCACACTCCAAAGACGTACAGGTATGTAGGTTAATTGGCTGGGCAAATGTAAAAATTGTCCCTAGTGTGTGTAGGATAGTGTTAATGTGCGGGGATCGCTGGGCGGCACGGACCCGGTGGGCCGAAGGGCCTGTTTCCGCGCTGTATCTCTAAATCTCTCTAAAAAAAAAAATCCTTCTGTACATCACTTCAGTTCAGTTCAGTTCAGTTCAGTTTATTATCGTGTGTACTGAGGTACAGTGAAAAGCTTTTGTTGTGTGCTAACCAGTCAGCGGAAGGACAATACATGATTACAATTGAGCTATCCATATGATAAAGAGAATAATGTAAATAATGTTTAGTACAAGGTAAAGCCAGTAAAATCCAATCAAAAATAGCCTGAGGGTCATCAATTAGGTAGATAGTAGTTCACAACTGCTCTCTGGTTGTGTAGGATGGTTCAGTTGCCTGATAACAGCTGGGAAGAAACTGTCCCTGAATCTGGAGGTATGTGTTTACCTTTTGCCCGTGCTGCCATCCTTCTGTTGGTGAATCGAACTTTAATTGAAATCTCATTTCCACACTTGAAAATTAAACCCTGTTAAGTGAAATCGCCCTCCACAGGTTTTGTGTGCAGGCTATGGCCATTTTCTAAAATGTTTACATCTTCACTCGAAAATATTTAATAGAACACCTAAAGATTTATTACTATCCTACCAGCAATGTCAAGTAATGTTGACTGATGATGGTTTGGCTTTACAAATTTTGACATTGGGCTCAGATTTTAATTTTACTTTTCTTCTTGCTTTTAGTTCCAAAATAACACGCCAGCCATTAACATCATTGAAGTTTGACTGCTACACGATGGCACTGTAGATGGAGCAACAATACAGCTGACTGAAGGAACATTGACTAAATCTTAATTATCCATACTTTGCATTTTAACACCACTTCTTTATGCCTGAAAGCATGTCGTAGCCAAAAGTTTCTTCACTCAGAGACATCTGCATGGGAACTGAAGCCATGCATGTTGGAATACTTCTTCAGTACAAAGGACCATCAAAGATGACCTGTGCAGACATTGTCCAAGGCCCAGTGACTTGCAGTAACAGCCTGACTCCAATGTTTGCTCTGCCAGCTTCAGAGTTCCCCACTCCTTGAAAATCCAGATCCGATTTGCTGGTCTGCCAATTCTCAGATCTGTTCTTTCCTCGTTAGACAGCAGTGGATTGCCAGAATGATTAGGTTGAGGACACAACAACAGAAATGGTGAGATAACACAGTTCCAATCTGCAGGTAATTCCCATACACCTGCTGGAATGAAAAGGTGAGAGCGTGCCAGCCAGATGAGGCTGAGGATAAATTTTGAGATTTTAAAAATGTGCCCATGTTATTCAAATTAATCATATTTTTTTCCAATCTGATTCAGGAACTTCAGATAAGATTCTTATATCAATCTACACAGATGTCGTCTCTGGTCGGTATTGACATTATACAAATTTAGAGCCTCTTTTTCAATTGCTGTAGGATTCATTGCAGACACAGATCCAAACACATGTACATGTTACATGAAGAATTAATTCCACCTTACTTACTTTCACTTAAATAAAATAACATTTTTATTTTCATTAACATTCAGCCCATTAGGTTGATTGGTAATATTCCCAACAGAGAGATTAACCACAAAAGAGAAACAGACCTCTCTTAATTACTGTAGGACTCTCATTTAATACCATGGTTAGCAATTGATATTACTGTATTCATTACAATGTAACATTCTGTGTAATAATATGATTGTAATTAGAAATAGTAAAATTGACGGAGAAAAATGTTACCAATTTCTGAATTTTCAGAGTTTGCTGCTTTAAATTTAAAGAGGAAATCTACTATTCTGTTCAAATGTTTCTCCGTGGGTGGATTTCTTTTTATTTTGATTGCAGAGCCAAAGACAGCAACATCCTTTGCAAGGGATGAAATGCCTGATATTGAGAATTGTTTTATATGCCATGCCTGTGGAATAATGGAAAGTGGTATGAATGGAATAGTATTTCAGTGATATTACTTTTCTAAGTGTTAACAATTACAATGAATTAATATGCAAGCTGAACAAAGTATTTCTTTGGCCTCTTATTTCCTTTTGTTGTTCACCAACAACTGTGCTGTTCTGTGACAAAGAGGAATATTGAGACAGTGTTAAAGATTGTGATGAGAAGGTTATTGGTTACCTTGGGAAAGTCCTGCGATGATTTTATTTCCCCACCTCAATGAAAGTGCATACCTGCTAATTAAGTGGTTCCACCTGACAGCATGGCCAACAGAATAGTACGTGCATTTTAATTTTCGAAGACATCTTAGGCAGTGCGTTAAGCCATCTATAAACATTGCCAAGAAGTGCCAGAACTGTTTCTATCCCAATGTACAAAAGCAGCACAATTTATATGTATAACATGGATTACTTTGTAGGTTAATTTGTAGGTTAAATGTAGGTTAATTTGACTGGGTAAATGTAAAAAATTGTCCCTAGTGTGTGTAGGATAGTGTTAATGTGCGGGGATCGCTGGGCGGCGCGGACTTGTTGGGCCGAAAAGGCCTGTTTCCGCGCTGTATATATATGATATGATATGATACTTTGTCCTTCAGTCAGTCCCTACCACAATATGTATTGCCAGATGAGAAGAAATGTTTTCTCTTCCACCTAAACAGCAGAAAGGTATTATGCTAGGGGTTGTGTTAGGACTACTGCTTACAAAGCAATGATATTTCAAAGTGCATTTTCATGAAATCAATACCCCTTCAAAATTTGTTCAGTCTTTACTGATGTGTTAATCTATTGCTGATGGGCACACGACCACCTTGTTAATTGTGGGTCCACTGCTGATAAATTCAGAAACACTTCAGGTAATGCACAAAGGAACACATTATAAACTAGCTGTGCAATTGTATTCAAGGGTAGAAGGAAAGAGGTAGGGGAACAAGGCTGGTATGTGCAGGGCTGACCAAGTGAATTGAGGAGAGGGCAATTGATCAGTAGTCCATGATCTTGGAACCTACAACTGTCAGCCATGCAGGTAGGAGTTGTCATTGAGCCAGGTCTTGCTTATTGTTTGGGAGTGGGTAGGTAGTCACTGACTTGATGGGACAGGGGAGATGTGATCATCAGTTGAGGAGAAATTTGGAAGAGGTTTATGAGTCAAATGGATGATGGCTGAGTTACAGACGCAACATGTAGCTCTATGGTGCTGAGATTGGGTTCTGAGCTTCACGAGCTTGGTGCTTAGGGGTTGAGTGATTGGGACCTGGGGGACAGGAAATCATGGAGTGAAGGGCAAAGCTGGGTGCACTTGGGGAGGAGTTGTGATTGCCTTTGAGAGTTGGTGGGTACAGAGACCTGCGAGAAAGCAGTGAAGTAAATGAATTAAAAGGAAACTGGCAGAGTTACCAGTTAGGAGGCCTCACTTAAATTGCACTAATGTAGAGCACACAGCACGATGAACATTAGTGATGCTAAATGTGACAAACAATAAGCATCCAACAGAATCAGGCGAACTCATTTCTCCTTCATGGAGAGGGACATCACTATGTGTGCCCCTGATTTGTGATAGTGCTCGAATAATTTCTGGTGAATTATTCACCTGGAATACATCAATGTTTTTTTTTTTAATATTATTTTTATTGCTTTTTCAAATAACATACAAAAACATTTAACATAACATAAAATAACATAACATAACAAGGCACATCAACAGCAAGGTCACTTTTAGGCACTAAAGGCACTTTAAATATAAAGGAAGTAAGGCACGTTTCTGCTATAGTACATGTTTATATATATATATATATATATATATATATATATATATATATATATATATATATATATATATATATAAAAAAACTGCTCCCACCTTTAATAACCTAACCAGACAATAATCACAATGAAAATAAAGACAGTCAACAGTTCACTACAAGGCCTCAGTAAAATCTTTCCCCTCCTACATCAATGTATTGATTTTCACACAAAGCACTGAAGAAGCAATACTCTGTAATTGAATTTCTAACATATTTCTGTGTTACTACCCTTTGTGCCAACTTTAACTGAGGCGTTAAGTTATTTAAACCAGGTCAATTAATGCCTCATATATAAAGAAGCAGAGTGCGGAGGTGTGCTGAAATGTAATAAATTAATAACCTGCTCAGCCTAATTTAAAGACAAACAGTTCCCATTGAAAGCAGCATCACATTGAAATAATTGCATAATAGGATCAATTGGATAATCTCTGTAAACGAGATTACTGCTCTCTTCAGTATTTCCAACCTTTTTTTAAAAAGCATTCCCAAAGGTGAACTTGAAGGAATTGCCCCTTCCCCACCTCCTCCTCCCCTCCCCCTTCCCATCCCCCTCCATAACTTAACTTTTCCATAACTTAAAGAGTGGAGTAACAATATTGCAGAATGAGTTATTATTACTTAAGGGAGTTCCAGCAGAAGTATGATGGGTGACACATGGGTGTCCCCCATGGTTGTCCCGTGGAATATTCAGACTGTATTTTAGAAATACTAAATCTAATGTGCCTTTTGCAATATGTCAATGCCTCACAAGATAATGGAGCAGTTCCTATGGATTGGAGGGGAGCTAATGTTATTCCACTTTTCAAGAAAGGAAGGAGAGAGAAAGCAGGGAATTATGGACCAGTTAGACTGACATCGGTGATGGGGAAGATGCTGGAGTTGATTATCAAAGATGTAATAGCAGTGCATTTGGATAGCAGTAACAGGATCAGTCCAAGTCAGCATGGATTTATGAAGAGGAAATCATGCTTGACAAATCTTCTGGAATTTTTTGAGGATGTAACGTAAAATGGACAAGGGAGAGCTGGGACCGCAGCTATTTACAATATACATTAATGATTTAGATGAAGGAATTAAAAGTAACATTAGCAAATTTGCAGATGACCCAAAGCTGGGTGGCAGTGTGAACTGTGAAGAGGATGCTATGAGGATGCAGAGTGACTTGGACAGGTTGGGTGAGTGGGCAGATGCATGGCAGATAATGTGGATAAATGCGAGGTTATCCACTTTGGAAGCAAGACCGGGAAGGCAGATTATTATCTGAATGGTGTCAGGTTAGAAAAAGGGGAACTACAATGAGACCTGGGCGTCCTAGTGCATCAGTCACTGAAAGTGAGCATACAGGTACAACAGGCAGTGAAAAAGCTAATGGCATTTTGGCCTTCATAAAGAGAGGAATTGAGTATAGGAGCAAAGAGGTCCTTCTGCAGTTGTACAGAGCCCTGGTGAGACCACACCTGAAGTAATATGTGCAGTTTTGGTCTTCTAATTTGAGGAAGGACAGCAGCTTAGGTTCATGAGGTTAATTCCCGGGATGGTGGGACTGTCATACGATGAAAGAATGGAGCGACTGGGCTTGTATTCACTGGAATTTAGAAGGATGAGAGGGGATCTTATAGAAACATATAAAATTATTAAGGGATTGGACACACTAGATGCGGGAAACATGTTCCTGATGTTGGGGGAGCCCAGAACCAGGGGCCACAGTTTAAGAATAATTGGTAGGCCATTTAGAACTGAAATGAGGAAAAACTTTTTTGCACAGAGAGTTGTGAATTTGTGAATTTCACAAATTGAGAGTTGTGAATTTCTCTGCCTCAGAAGGCAGTGGAGGCCGATTCACTGGATGCATTTTTTTAAAAATGAGATAGAGCTCAAAGCGGAATCAAGGGGTTTGGGGAGAAGGCAGGAACAGGGTACTGATTATGGATAATCAGCCATGATCGCACTGAATGGCGGTGCTGGCTCGACGAGCCGAATGGCCTCCTCCTGCACCCATTGTCTATATATCTATCTAGATAATAGTACTCTCAGAAGTGAGAGATCTGCAAAGGGCTAAGCAGACCTCAATATTTCTTGAGCTATTGATTTCTCATATATCAGAAATACTTTCCCTCAGAATTTATTTCTTTTACAGTAATCTTTTGAAATTTGCAACTTTACGGTCTGAAAGATAAAGTATATGAAGGGCAAACATGCTTACAACCCAATGGTATGAATGTTGAATTCTCTAATTTTAGCTAACAAAACCACACACACTCTCCTTTCGTCCCCCACCCCCTCTTTCTTCCTCCCTCCCTCCTCCTCCTTCGAGTTTCTCCAATACAGTCTTTATTCATTGCTTACTAATTGGAAAAGTGTGAGAGCACAAAGTTTCATTTAACAGCACTATCTTCAATGTGAAACCATTCCAAGTGCCAGCAACAGACTCATTTAAGCATTATATTCACCCGTCAATGATCAGAGAACTACACTCTGAGGAATTAAATTCCAGCACGAGTCACTGCTTTCAGGATGGAGGAAGCGAAACGGGAAACTCGTAGGAAAATGAAGACAAATAGCATAAAGATTAACAAAATTATTAAATTAAAATAAATCTGTGCACCCTAAGGAGATGGTTAAAGTGAAATAAACAAAATCTAAATAATATTTTAATAATATCATCACACACTATCACAATCCAACACAGTAGTTACTTTATTATTTTTAAATGCAAATGCTGTTTTGAAGGAAGCCATTAACACATAAGTTATCAATTATGTTGGCCTAGATGGTTAAAGTTAAATATCGCCACAATACCAGGATAACACTCTACTCCAAAAAATTCTAAGGTAGCATTAATGTACTCAGCAGCACTTCAATTTGTTAACTCCGTGTGACAATGTAATGCTGCTTTTGAACTTCCTAAGTAGCTATCACAAGTTTTTTAAATGCTGAAGTGAGTTGGAAAGCCATAACTTTCCTTGAAGCCAATGTACTCTGAGTGAGCTGTGGCCAATATCTACAGGCTTGGATGGCTATTTTGAGTTTATCCCCTACCTCGAAATTCTACCACAATGCAGAAGATAATCTTTAGTGTTCTGAACTAAACAATGTGGCAGAACCCAATTGGAATAAATATTAGCTGCTACTTATGTGTTGCCCATGGTGAGTTTTACTGTGCAATTACCGATTTACATTCTAATTATGTTTCATGAACATTGCAGTTTATTCCATACTTTAAGTCTTGGAATATTTTATTCCCAATGAAAGATGTTGCATAAATACAAATATTCCTTGCAGCATGGTAGTCACCACAGTGGAAAACTAAAAGTATAATTCAAATTTGGACTAGAATTACCACTAAATTTACATATTTTGTCAGCAATGCATCAGTACATGTTGCAGAGGGCTTAATATGAATAATTATAATTAAAATTTTATGCAAAATAACAAGAGAAAAAGAGACTAAAGTAGTTTAAATGTTGGCATGATCTGAATGGAAAATGCTGGGCGCATTAGCCACGTAATCTGTAAATATCTCTCTAATCGGCAAGCATAAAACATTGTCAACTTCGAGTCAGAAAAGTGGTACAGTGTGGAAAGAGGCACTTTGACCCAAGTTGCCCACACCAGCCAACATGTTCCGGCTACACGAGTCCCACCTGCCTGCGCTTGGTCCATATCCCTCCAAACCTGTCCTATCCATGTACCTGTCTAACTGCTTCTTAAACATTGGGATGGTCCTTGCCTCAAATTCCTCCTCTGGCAGCTTGTTCCATACACCCACCACTCTTTGTGTGAAAAAGTTACCCCTCAGATTCCTTTCTTTTCCCCTTCACCTTGAACCTATGTCCTCTGGTCCTCAATTCCCCTACTCTGGGCAAGTGATTCTGTGCATTTACCCGATCTATTCCTTTCATTATTTTAAACACCTCTATAAGATCACCCCTCATCCTCCTGTGCTCCAAGGAATAGACCCAGCCTACTCAACCTCTCCCTATAGCTCACACCCTCTCGTCCTGGCACCATCCTCGTAAATCTTCTCTGAACCCTTTCAAGCTTGACAATATCTTTCCTATAACATCGTGCCCAGAACTGAACACAATATTCTAAATGCGATCTCACCAACATCTTATACAACCGCAACATGACTTCCCAACTTCTATATTCAATATTCTGACTGATGAAGGCCAATGTGCCAAAAGCATTTTTGACCACCTTATCCACCTGCGACTCAATCTTCAAGGAACCATGCACCTGCACTCCTACAACACTCTGCTCTACAACACTCCCAAGAGGCCTACCATTCACTATGTAGGTCCTGCCCTTGTTAGATGTCCCATAATGCAACACCTCACACTTCTTTGTATTAAATTTTATCAACCATTCCTCAGCCCACCTGGCCAATCGATCCAGATCCTGCTGCAATCCTTCGCAACCACTCTCTGCAATTTTTGTATCCACCTTTGTATAATCAGCAAACTTGCTAATCTTGCCCTGTTTGTTCGCATCCAAATCATTGATGTAAATCTTGTAAAACAGTGTGGTAAGATTTACCAATGCACTTTACAGATAAAGGACAAACGTCACTTCCAAGCAAGAAAAGGTCTGTACATGATTTCTTAAATTTAGCCATGCATCGTCAGGTTAAAGCATAGATACGTAATTGATTCCATGTGGAAGGAACAATGTAAAACCATCACTACAATGCTCCTTTCACCTCTTGACCGTTAATTCATGAATGATGGAGCCAGAAGTGTATAGTAAGACTGGCCACAAATAATATCTGAAATAGGGCCCATTTATCAGAATTATAGGGATTGTATGATTGCCTCAGATGTATTATTACTTATTTTATTTCCAATTTATTTTAGCTGAAGAACTTTCTGCTGTATTTAACACAGTGATTGCCAGTGTAATGAGATGTTAGTAGCTGGTATCAAAGAACTTGTTAAAGAGTTCACGCACAGATATCTTCCGCTGCTCAGAAAAGGAGTGGAGACAAACATCTATGACTCTGAGGGATTGACTAAAAATATGAGTTAATGTAGAGGGCATAGCGATTCTGTGAATTCTATGAACGATTATCATTTGTAACAATTTTGCCTAATACAGTCAACAGTTTATATAATTTCACTTCAACGCAAAACTAATTGCTTGTGGCAGTTGCTAATGCCATATTAATCAGATAGTTAATGGATAAATTCTGACATGTTTGTTTCTCATATCATACTGACTATTGGTAAGTTATTAGTCTCATTAAAACAGTGTAATTTATACTTTCCAGAATTCATTGGATGCTCCAACATCTGCCTTTTGTTGCTGTGCATTTTCTTGGCCTGTAATATCATCAACGTAAAGTGGACTATTATGCCACTCTGATCTGGGATTTTGCAGGAAATTGAAATGTAGGTGACCAGTCTTCAAGCTGCTCTTTGTTTGAAGCTCGATTGCAACTGCCATTGCAGCTTCAAACAAATATATAACAACAAAGTCCAAATCAGTTCTGAGTGGATTTTGAATCTTGACCAAGTATTTGAGGAGGCCCTTATTCCGAGAGACAGTATTTTTTCAAGGCTTGAGGGAAGAACACAAGGATCCTTGGGCAGCATAAGTCACCTCATAGATCTTTATTGAACAGTTACAGAATTCAGATTATAAAGGTAAGGATCTCCTGTTACAGTATGTGTATGGCACCAAGGGATTTCCCCTGAACGTTGACAAGGACTTTTGTATGCTCCTAAATTTCCAAAGGGAAACTTGGAAAACTTGTTTATCCCCAGAGCCTTTTTTTTACTACAGGTGATATGAGTGTGGAGTGGAGGATGGAGGGTAGAGAGAAGAAGGGTTAAGGTAAGAGAGTGGGAGGTAGTTGACCAAAACCTACTTTGATGGAATAAACTGCTTGATCCTGTATTTTTCCTGGGGGTTTTCTTCACATTCAAGATCTAATAGGGACCTGTGGAGCAGCTTTTTCGCTCACAGGCTGGTATGTATATGGATTGAGGTGCCAGAGGAGGTAGTTGTAGCAGGTGCCATAACAGCATGTAAACAACAGTTGCACAATTATATGGAGAGACAAGGTGTAGAGGGATATAGGCTAGATGTGGGTAATTGGGACTAGCATAGATGGGGCATCTTGGTCGACATGGATGAGTTGGGTCAAAGGGCTTGTTTCGGTGTTGTTTGACCCTATGACTCTATTCCCCAAATTTCCATAATTTTGCTTTTTAATATCACACCTTCTTCCCTCATTCACCATTGTACATTAACGGTGGATCATTTTCTGTGGGGAATTCTCCCACCTCAGCATCACAATGTCATTGGAAGATGTATGCACTCTGGAAGATTGCTTGAACAACATTTCTGCCAGGTTTCCAGATATTCTACACTATTTCCACCAAAAATGCAGCAGATGAATATGTGAAGCATTGCCCATCAGGATAGTATGAAACTATTCTGTCCATTTAAATATCTGTCATTTTAATAAGCCAGATTCCGCTAGTGGAACCAGAATCTCAATCATGTGAGGTCTTTAATCCACCATGAATATTGCAAATCACACTTGAAAGCAGAGGTGGGGCTTCCCCAAACATTCGTCACTCAGTGCCTGATGTACGATTGTCAATAAATTCACCAAGAAACATGAGACAAACATGGACAATCGTTCCACCAGTTTCCTTTGCTCTTTCACTGCCTCTGCCTGGTCAGGCCGCTTGTCTGGTTTTCAATTTTAAAAGAACAAAATTTCATTCTGTTAAACTTTGGGAAGGATATAGACATTGTCTCTGCCCCTTGCCATCAACTATAATGACAGCCAATATTTCCACTGCCCCATTCTTCTCCAAACATTGACTTTAAATCATATCTCCCCCCAACACACTTCCAACTCTGTATCACCACTTAACATCTTACTCCCTCTTTACGACTGAAGAAGGGTCTTGACCCAAAATGTCACCCATTCCTTCTCTCCAGAGATGCTGCCTGTGTCGCTGTTACTCCAGTGTTTTGTGTCTATCTTCAGTTTAAACCAGCATCTGCAGTGCCTTCCTGCACAAAAATAGATAGATCTTCACTTTATCTTGGCGGATCTCCTCCGTTATTGTACTACTTGTCATCTGTGCACATTTGCTCTAGCAGGCAAAGACAGAGAAGAACAGCTAAAGGCTTATACAAAGACTGCATGTCAAAGTGAAAAGGGAGGACAAAGCAACGAAAAATGAAGTGGCAAAAAAAAAAGTAGGAAAGGTCAAAGGAGATAATGAATGTAAAGGCAAGAGTTCAAAAGCAAGGAATTGTTATATTCCCAGTTATAATACAATAATTACTAATATTTCATGGCTCATTCACCCATCTCCAGAAATTAGCGAAGAAGATGCAACACTAAATCTGGTGCTTCAAAATTACCCTGACGAAAGGTAATTTGAGTTACATTGCTGTGGCGAACATATCTCAAGTAATACATATACGTAAATATTTTACTTTGGCCCTTTATGTATTTCTTGCTTCCAATGCATTTTCTTTGACAGGAATAATTGTGGCCTCTGGAAATTCACTTAAAATGTAGTACAACTGTAGACTAAGCTTATTTCCATTAATAAGCAGTCTTACACGTCTTGCACAAAAAGCTTGAAGCTACGCCATTCCAGACGATTAATATGTCTTTTTTTTTGTCGAGCAATGGGTAATAGCTGTAATTTAGAGGTAGAGGACCAGAATAATTCAAGGATATTGTCTCATGATTGGAACTAAATTAAAGCCTTTGTCTGCTTCACTTCTATAATTGCTTTATCCTATGCATATTCTTTCTTCCAATAATAATTAAACAACAGATGGAATCCAGTAATGAAAGAATCAATCTTGATATTTTTGCAACAAAATACAAAATAGAACAGTGATTGATTTGGTGTTGAATAAGTGAAAAGAATGCTCCCCAAAAGACTCAATGAATTAGGCATAGCATCATGCTATAAATGGCACTGTAGGGAAGCTAGATAGAGCTCTTAAGGATGGTGGAGTCAGGGGGTATGGGGAGAAGGCAGGAACGGGGTACTAATGGAGAATGATCAGCCACAATCACATTGAATGGTGGTGCTGGCTCGAAGGGCCGAATGGCCTACTCCTGCACCTATTGTCTATTGCCTCCTTGCTTGCAATAAACCAGGTTGAATAGAAAGGTCCCTGCTCCCTGCTCACTTGGCTGATGTCAACGTGAGTGGTGATTAGAGACATGCAAACAAAAACGTTAGAGTGACACCACTTAAACTGCCACTAATCCATCTTTGCAAGGAGGCAGATTCATAGGCAGAGCACAAATCAATACTTTTAGAAGAAATGGGGAGATGTACAGTGGAACAGAAAATAGTATATTCTCAATTTTGATACCAGTTCAAGGAAGGCAAAGCTCCTGGCACATTAGACTGAAAGTACTGAAAGTACTGAAAGTGAGTACAAAAGTAGATTATTTTGTTGTATTGATTCACCAACTTTTGTTAAAAGTTATCTTCCCCAAGATCCAAGTGCATCTTTGAGCAATTTCATTTGATGGTGAACCAGGCATTCTTTTTAATGGTCAGATAGCTAAATGTATTTATATCACTAAGAGAATCATTACGTTGTTTATGACGATAATTCAGAAATGCATCATCACATAAATTGCAGGAGATTACAACATTGAGAATTTGAGAGTGTGCGACATTGAGGATCTATTATTTGAGATTCTGTGAACTCACGGTTTTAAGGAATGCACCAAATGCAGTTCAAATATAGAACGTGGAGGACCTGTGTGGATTCAGCATGTATATATTACTTTGAAGCATGACTTAGTGAAATGTGCAAAATATTGAAAACTCTAATAGAAAGTGATATTCTGCCATTGTTGGAGATTGCCCAGAGATCACTGAAATGCTGACAGTGAGCCCTGCTCACAGGAACAGTGAACCGCTTTAAAGGCTCAAATGTTGGGTTTGAAAGTGAAGTATAATTTGTCACTTTGTGTATCTATCTAGCATGCTGTAATGTGTTTGTATTTTTTTGTGAGAAGTTTTCTGAACAATACAGTGCTCTCCTGGGGTGTAGTTCTTCCTGTTGATATAAATGGAATGAGCAATCAATCAGTCAAGCTGAATTTCAAAAGTGGAGCGTAACCTCAAATACATTGGTATCACAGGGTTGGCTCATGCTACCAACAATGGGTGGCTACCCTTTTCGTTCCATGTTATCATGGTCACAAAATTGGAAATGTTGTTTTGTTAAAGGTTAGGGTCACCTTGTCGCCTTCTTCTTCAGGTGACTTGGAAATGGGCAATAGGTATTGGCCACGTCAATGATGCCCACATCCTAAGAATGTAATTTTAAAGATTTTATTTTCCAACAAAACTTTCATATTTGCCAACATTCTTGATTCTGAAGAGCAAATATATATTTTGGGGGTGGTAATTTTCGTTGTGAAAGCCACCTATCTTATAAAATAGGGAAAAGTTTGAAAGGAGCAGCTAACTTTAGTTGTTTCAAATTGGAATAATGTGTCTTCATTGCCCCAAAGGGAAATGTGGAAGTGTGGTGCCTTCATAGACATAATAGTACTTGTCTTTCTAAAATCGGTCAGAATCTAGGTCAGCAAATGAGTTATTTGAAAGGCACTGCCTCTGTTTTTCCTGTTTATTGAATGTTGGAAATGCTAACCTCATTGTGTTGGCACATTATTCAGAATCAGAATCAGAATCAGAATAACTTTTATTGTCATCCAAACAAAAACAAGTCTTTTGGACGAAATTCTGTGACCCACAGTCCAACAATAAGAGCAATAAAAATAAGCAATAACACACACAATCACAAACCAACACAAAACAAAAAAAAGAAACATCCATCACAGTGAGTCTCCTCCAGTCACCTCCTCACTGTGATGGAAGGCCAGAATGTCTTTTCTCTTCCCCTGCCGTCTTCTCCCGCGGTCAGGCTGCTGAAGTTGCCACGTTCCAGGCCGCGCCGGACGGTGAAAGGTGCACTTTCTTTTGACCTCCGGAACTAGGTTTGATTCCAACATTATCCAAACAAAACACAGCTTCATTTCTGTGCTTTAGAAGTTCAATATCAGACAAGTAATAAGCTCATAGATTCATTACTAACAGGAGCAGAATTAGGCCATTCGGCCCATCAAGTCTACTCTGCCATTCAATCATGGCTGATCTATCTTTCCCTCTCAACCCCATTCTCCCGCCTTCTCCCCATAACCCCTGACACTGGGCATTGTTAACTGAGATCTTTGCGGGACCAAAAGTTGGAACATTTTAATTTGATGTTATCTGGTATCTCATTATTATTTGAAATCTCAATCAGGCAATGGTTATTTTCTGAACTGAGATAATATCCTTGTTTATGTGGAGTGAACAGTGACCTGAGAATAAGTGATTCTACCAGTGGATTCCCAGACGTCAATCATTATAAGATGGATTGCAATATTAAATTGGTTCACCGCCACCAATGTCTGCTCAGCAGTACAATTAATCAATTATGTAAAATGGTAAAATTTCAGATCAGCTGTTTGAATTAATAATTTTCATTTATTAGTTTTGCCAAGTCCATCTGTGAGAATAATACATTTTGTTCAGAGAAATCAATTAAAGTTCAGTCCAGAGGTAAAATTCATAACATTGCAGAAGCAACTTTAATATTAAAAGATGCTATTAATATTACTTTCTGTAGTCTTAACATTTATTCTTACTGAAATTGTAAGTTCTTGAGACAAGAAATATTTGCAGATGATGTAACAAAGCATTGTTATCATAAATTTTAATTTCAAATTCTTTTATACAGCTATAGAAAAAACTAATAAAAGTATGATATGTTTTACAAAGATTTTTGTTTTTGTTTACAATATCAAATTGTGGCATTGAAAAACAAGAATTAATTAGCATCCTTAGAAGTCATCTTTAGAACCTCATCCTTAGAACCTCAACTTTCAAATGTTTGTTCCACCAAGCTGAAAATATTATAGGATTGTAGTGGGCCAAGTAGGCCAAAAGAACGACAAGTAGGCAAGGTTAACAAAAGCGTGTTTACTGTATCTCTGGAACTCCAAAAGGGAATGAGAGTCATGCGGTCCTTGACCTTTATACTCCCGGCCGAAGTCCGCCTCCTTGGCTCGACCCATTCCCGTGCCGAGGGGTCGTGAGTGGTATGGCCCGACCCTCGGGAGCCGCCACAGGACCCCCCCCCAGAACCAGAGGCACGAAGCGCACCGGTGGTCGCACTAGTCGACCGAACCGTGTACGGTACCCGTCCGACGGGGGGTCTGGCGGGGGCTCAGCTGAAGGGACAAACGGGGGCGGAGAAGGGGGTACAAATACCGGTCGAGATGAGGGGATCGGCGGGTGCGGTGTTGGAGGCACTTGTAAAGGGGGGCGCCCGCGCGGCCGAGGCTGTGCAACCCGCACCGGCTGGTCAATGTCCAAGTGCGCTGGCTTGAGGCGATTAATTGACACGGCCTCCGGTCGGCCCCCCATGTCCAACACAAAAGTTGTCTCACCGTGCTTCAGCACCTTGAACGGGCCCTCATAAGGTCTCTGAAGCTGTGCTCGATGGGCGTCGCGGCGGAGAAAAACGTAGGCACAATCTCGAAGGGCCAATGGGACGTGCGGGTGGAACGTCCCATGGTGAGACGTAGGGACGGGTGCCAGTTTTCCCACTCGCTCACGAAGGCGCTGTAGGGTGGACGAGGACGGTTCCTGCTGCCCCGGCGATGAGGGCACGAACTCCCCGGGCACGGTGAGCGGCGACCCGTAGACGAGCTCGGCTGATGACGTTGCGAGGTCCTCCTTGGGTGCCGTCCGGATGCCTAATAAGACCCACGGCAGTGCGTCCATCCAATCGGGGCCGGAGAGTCGTGCCTTCAACGCAGCCTTGAGCTGCCGGTGGAACCTCTCCACCAGGCCGTTAGCCTGCGGATGGTAGGCCGTGGTGTGGTGAAGCCGAACCCCTAACAGCTCAGCCATGGCTGACCACAACTCAGAGGTGAACTGTGGTCCCCGGTCTGATGTAAGGTCCACCGGCACCCCAAAGCGTGCGATCCAATTTGCAGCCAACGCTCGAGCACACGTGGCCGTGGACGTGTCGGTCAATGGTATGGCCTCTGGCCACCGGGTGAACCTGTCAACCACCGTGAGGAGGTGAGTAATGCCCCTCGAAGTCGGGAGGGGACCCACAATGTCCACGTGCAGGTGGTCAAATCGGCGGTTTGGCAGGCCGATTTGCTGGAGAGGCGCCCGGACGTGGCGCTGGATCTTCGCCGTCTGGCACGCGACGCAGGTGCGGGCCCAATTGCCAACCTGCTTGCGGAGACCGTGCCACATGAACCGTGTGGCCACCAGTGCGACTGTCGTCCGGATGGATGGGTGAGCCAACCCGTGGATTACATCGAAAATCCGCCTGCGCCAGGCAGCAGGCACGATGGGGCGTGGTTGGCCCAATGACACGTCGCACAAAATTGTCGCTCCATTGGGGCCGAGAGGGACATCCTCAAGGCGGAGGCCGGAGATGGCAGTCCGGTAGGCGGGTATCTCGTCGTCCACCAGTTGAGCCACCGCCAGGGCTGAATAGTCAATGCCAGGCGCCACATCCAAAACCACCTCGACGGCGGGGCGCGACAACGCGTCGGCCACCCGGTTTTCTTTCCCCTCCACGAAACGGATGGAGGTTGTGTACTCTCTGGAACTCCAAAAGGGAATGAGAGTCATGCGGTCCTTGACCTTTATACTCCCGGCCGAAGTCCGCCTCCTTGGCTCGACCCATTCCCGTGCCGAGGGGTCGTGAGTGGTATGGCCCGACCCTCGGGAGCCGCCACAGGATCAGGGATTATTATCAATTCTACTTTAATATAAATGTATCTTATAATGAAAAGATAATATAATACAAAAACATATAGGAAAACATTGACGTCATCAAAGCCACACAGGCAGGTTTTGCCAGCTGGTCTTAAAGTTTTTAAATGTTTCTGAATATCATTAACATTTACAGTTATCGAACAACTACTTAAATCATTTAAACACATGAAAAAGTATATATATTTTAAAAAGTAACAGAAGTTCAAATTCAATTACAAACTAAGCTCTAAAGTATAAACAAAGAAACTTCTGAAGGAATGAGAGAGGTGCCGTCTATGGCTGTTGTAAAAAGATAAATTGAAAGTATGTTCGACATGAATTGAGTAGCATTTAAATAAATAATATTTAATAAACCTACCACAGTTCTTTGAGGCTGTGACAAGTACAAAGAATAGGGGAATCAGTGGATGGGGTGTATTTGGATATTTAGGAGGCTTTCAGTAAAATGCCATCAGAAGTTTGGCACATAGAATTGGAAATAAAATACAGATATGGATTGGGAATTGTTTATTGGATAGAAAGCAAAGAGTGGGAATAAACTCTTAGATTGGCAGAAGATAGACACAAAGCGCTGGAATTACTCAGCAAGTCAGGCAGCATCTATGGAGAAAAAGGATGGGTGATGATTTAGGTTGGGACCCTTCTTCAGATTGAAAGATGAGGTGAGGGAACCCGTTCCCTTTTTGGCAGGCTATGCCTGGTGGGATATTGTAGGGATTGGCATTTGTGCACATATTATTCATGGTCTACATCAACAACAGTATCTAATGTTGTATTTCTAAGTTTGCCAATAATATAAGAACATAGCAGATGCAATACCAAATGAAATAATATGAAGTTATTAACTTGGTTGCACAAAAACCAAGGGTGGCACAATGTTAGAGTTGTTGCCTTACAGTGCTTTCAACGCCAGAGACTCGGGTTCAATCCCGACTATGGATGATGTCTGTACTGAGTTTTGTATGTTCTCCCTGTGACCACGTGAGTTTACTCCGAGAACTTCTGTTTCCTCCCACACTCCAAAGACATGCAGGATTATAGGTTAATTGGCTCGGTAAAAAGAAAATTGTCCCTAGTGTGTGTAGGGTAGTGCTAATGTGCAGGGATGGCTGGTCAGCGCTAACTCGATGGGCCGAAGGGCCTGTTTCCACGATGTATCTCTAAACTAAACTAAACTAGAACTAAAAAAGAAAACAGAGTATTATGTAAATGTAATAGAGGGAGTACAGTGAAGATTCAATAGCCTGCTTCCAATAATGGCGGGTTTGCATATGAAGAGAGAATCAGTTAATAGGGCCTGTATTCTCTTGCATGTAGAAGAAAGAGAGGATATCCATTGAAACTTGCAAAATTCTTATAGGGCTCAAAAGGTTTGATGTCTGTTTCTCCTGCTTGAAGAATCTAGGAGCAGGATAGGAGTCATTAACGATTGATAGCAAATCTTTGGAATTCTTTAGCCTAGAGTTGGCTCAGTCAATGCTTTCATTCAAAGCAGACGTCATTAGATTAGAGTTGAGGACATCGTAGGATATGGGGATATTGAAGGAAAATGACGACAAGGTAGAAGCTCAGCTGTGAGCTTGACAAATGCTAGAGCAGGCTCGAAGGGCCAAATGTCCTACTTCTGCTTCTAGTTTTGGTCTCATAATCTTATATTACTTAATAAAAACACAAAGTAATCTTAAATATATCAAAGCATGTATTTAAGGACAACTCAAAACATCAAATGAAGCTCAATTAGATCAAAAATTAAAAGAAATAATTTCTACATGCTGTGAAGCTCATTAAACAAAAAACACATAACTAATATTTGAAGAGTATAATTGGTTTTAAAATTGTTTTCCCAAAAGCCAAACATAGGATGCAACAAAAAGTCAAACAGCGACTATAGTCATCCATCCTGTGGTGAATGTGCATTCCTGCAGCTAAATGTTCCTTCCTACAGCTAAATATTTTGATAGATGCATTCCCTGCTCATATAGAAGCAGCCTCATTAATAGAGAAAGGGAACCAAATGTTTGAACGTATGGAAGCACGCATGAACTAAAAGGAACAAAGACAATACATGAAGTTAATTCTCACAGTGAAATTGCATTGAAAGAATTTCCTAACAGCTCAATTAATTCTTCCCTATAATTGCACATGAAGGCACTCACCCCCACTGGCCAATCTCTTTCCATCTCATAAAGTAAGTTAAAACTAATTTGAAACCAGAAAAAAATGGCCTGATTTCATTGTTTAAATTTTTTAGTTAAAAAAAATCCCAGTGCCTCAGGGATCCCAACATTCCAACTGATGATCCAGGAGAAAACCCACACAGGCCATGGGGAGAACGTACAAACACCGTCATTTCAAAAGATAATGTAAATGTCTCATTAAAGGTGGTCCCATTTGGCCCATATCCTGCTAAAATATCTTTATCCATGTACCTCTCCAAGCGTCTTTTAAATGTTCTTTTACCTGCCTCATCTACCTCCTCTGGCAGCTCATTCCACATATCCACCACCCTCTGAGTGAAAAGTAAATTTCCCTCAGGTTCCTAAAAAAATATTTCCTCTCTCTCAATTCCCCTCATGATTTTACACACCCCTATAGGATCACCCCTTAGCCTCCTGCGCTCCAAGGAATAAAGTCATAGCTTATTCAACCCTATCCCTATAGATCAAGCCCTCAAGTCCTGTCAACAACCGAATACATCTTCTCTGTAATCTATCCAGCTTAATAATATGTAGTTATTTATCTGTAACAACGTCATTGGAAAAATGTTGTTTATGGCCATCATGAGGTTTAATTAATCTCTGGGCATAGTTTGTGTATGCAGCCATATATTTTTGTAAAAGAATGTTGTGGTATAAGTATGCTTTGCAGTATGATTTATTTTCTCTAGAGTATTGATTTATGGAAAATAAATTGAGTCAAACATCTTTGTTTCCATGCATTTCAATTTCCTTTGACACCATGTCTGGGCTGGACTAGGGGCCCTGTCCAAGGGCATAAGACAGCAGAACTCTGACAGCTAACACTAAAATGAAGACAGGACTAAAAATCCAAAGAAGTAAATTCAAATCCTTTCACAGCAGCTGGGTACATTTAAATTCAGTGAATTAATTAAAACTCAGTATCTACAATGATGACCTTGAAACAAACAGTCATAAAAGCCCATCTGCTTCAGTATTGATTTGCAGGAAGAAAATCTGCCTCCCTAACTTAGGCTGGACTGTATGTGAATCCAGACTCACAGCATGAGGTCACTGGCTCTTAACCGTCTTTTGAGATGGTGGAATAAGTCATTCTGTTATGCCAAACATCTTGGAGCAAATCTACAAAGGGTTTCACCTTTATCTGCTTAAGGCCATTAGAAGCTGGTCATCTTGCAAGCATGATAACCAGACAAAGGCTAACCTGTGGGAGGTGCCTGATATTGATTGCGACTCATGTAAGGAGATTCTCTTGCCAGGAATTTCCTCCAGGGTTCTCCAAATAATACCATAATCCGAGCAGAAAATCATCAAAAGCCCCACAATATTTTGGGAGTTCTACTGAGAAAATTCTTGATGTAGTCCACAAGATGCTGGTGAGGCCGCACCTGGAGTATTCTACTCACTTCTGCTCACCCTGCTTTGGGAAGTATGCTGTTAAGCTGGAAAAAGTACAGAAGATTTATGAGGATATTACCAGGACTTGAGGGCCTGACCTCTAGGGAGAGGCTGGTCAGGCTACGATTTTATTCATTACCTTAAATACAGGCGAGGTGCCGATAGGACGTATTGGCGGGTGTGGGCAAGTTGGGCCGATCGGCCTGTTTCAACATTGTATGACTCTATGACATGAGGGTGATACAGTAACGCAGCTGGCAGCATTTTTGCCTCTCAACGTGAGAGACCTTGGTTCAATCCCAATCTTGGGTGTTGTCTGTGTGGAGTTTGCATGTTCACGCTATGATTGTATGGGTTCCTCCAGGCGCTCCAGTTTCCTCCCACATCCTAAATATTTGCTGATTTGTTGGATAGTTGGCCTATGTAAATTGTCTCTTGAGTGCAGGAAGTGGATGAGAAAGTGGGATAACATAGAATTAATGTGAACGGGTGATTGATGGTCGGCATGGACTCAGTGGGCTGAAGGGCTTGTTTCCATGCTGCACTAAACTGAACAGAACTAAACTAAACCTTAAAAAGAGTGCAGAAGAGATTCACCAGGTTGTTACTTGGGATTGCATGCTTGAGTTATAGGGAGGGAATGATTAGGCTGGGAGTTTTTTTCTTGGGAGCATAGGAGGCTGAGGGGTGATGTTATTAAGGTGTGCAAGATTATGAGGGGCATGGATAAAATAAACGCTCACAGTCTGTTTGCCAGGATAGAGGAATCTAAAGAATCAGTCTGAAGAAGGGTCTCGACCCGAAACGTCACCCATTCCTTCTCTCCCGAGATGCTGCCTGACCTGCTGAGTTACTCCAGCATTTTGTGAATAGAGGAATCTAAAACTAGAGAGCATAAGCTTAATAAAAGTTTTGAGAGGGACCTCAGGGGCAACATTTTCACTCAGTTTGTATCTGGGATGAGCTGGCAGAGTAAGCGAAAGTAGCAGATGCAATTACAATTTTAAAAAGATATTTGGAAAGTTATTGGGATAGAAAGGGTTTAGACACCTATGGGTCAAATGCGGGCAAATGGGACTAGCCCTGTATGCCATACTTGTCGGCATAGCCAAGATAGGCCAAAATGCCTATCTGAGTGGTGTATTACTCTTGTCTTTATTAAGGCAAATGACATTAGTGCAGGTTGACAAAAGAGTTGGATTGGTTGTGGTGGGCCGACTGGTCCAGGCTCATTATTGGGCTGCATGACGATATGAACTCTAAAGCTAACAGATGTCTACAAATTCATCCTTGTGTAGAATACTGTTGTCATAAAATTCTTCAAGATCATGGGACAAATAAATCATTAGGTTATCTTCAGTCACAGGAAATGTAATTAGAATTGGGCAACAGTAGAGTTGCTGCCTTACAGCGCCAGATACCTGGGTTTGATCCTTGCCACAGGTGCTTGTCTGTAGAGTTTGTACACTCTCCCCATTACTTGCGTGGGTTTTCTCCGAGAACGTTTCCTCCCACACTCCAAAGATGTACAGGTTTGTAGGTTAATTGGCTTGGTATAAATGTAAAAACTGTCCCGAGTGTAGGATGGTGTTAACGTACAGGGATTGTTCGTACTCGATGGGCCGAAGGGCCTGTTTCGGCACAGTATGTTTAAACTAAACTAAAAGAACTGATAGGAATTAATTATTCAATTTTAAAATGTCACAGTCTGTTTGCCAGGATAGAGGAATCTAAAACTAGAGAGCACTCCAAAGACGTACAGGTATGTAGGTTAATTGGCTGGGTAAATGTAAAAATTGTCCCTAGTGGGTGTAGGATAGTGTTAATGTACGGGGATCGCTGGGCGGCGCGGACTTGGTGGGCCGAAAAGGCCTGTTTCCGGCTGTGTATATATGATATGATATGATAAGCTTAATAAAAGCTTTTTAAAATTGTAATTGCATCTGCTACTTTTGCTTACTCTGCCAAACCCATATGTTATTTCTATTGCAATTTATTCTGGGCATAAAATTAATGTAGAATTGAGAAGAATAATTCTTGCTTGACTTTTTATGAGGTCACTAGCATGAGAGAAAATAAAATGTCAGTGGATGATATCTATAGGATTTTCAGAAGGCATTAAAATAAATTATAAGCAAAACTTATATCACAAAGATTTGGAAGTAACTTATTAGTGGGCAGTAATTAGTTGGGTAACAGGACTGAGCGAGGAAGAATAATGAGTCCATCCTTTGAATTGCAGAAAGTGACCAAATGATCTTGTCCAGAGATGGCACTGAGGCTTGATTAATGCCCTGAAATCAGGAATGCAGAAACATCCACTCAGGTACAAAGGGCTTGACTTTAATCTTGCCATGCATTGTGAGTTTTAGCATGAGGGAAAACACAGCAGTAATTACAGCTGAAGATAGACACAAAAAGCTGGAGTAAGTCAGCAGGTCAGACAGCATCTCTGGAGTGGTAAAATTCACCCTCAAATTACAGCCCACACTTGCAGCTTTTAAATCAGTTACTTCCACATTTCCCATCCAGTTACTTCTCAAAAGAGAACAAGAGCATTTAGTGGTTGCAGATACAGCAGTGGAGTGTCCACAGCAGGGTGTTGGTTGTAGGTTGATGGTGGGGTTTGTGAGTTTGTGGTGGCGTTAGAGAAGCCAAGGAGAGTAGCTGCAGTGCATTTTGTAGATTACACAGGCTACATACATTGTGCGTCAGATGTGGTGGAAATAAATTTGTAGGATGATATTTGGGGTGCTAATCACAAGGTCTCATGCAATCCTTAATCTACCTCAATAACAGAACACAATGAATCACCTCTTGCACTACCGTGTTCCTGTTTTCCAAATTGTATTTATAGACAATAGACAATAGACAATAGGTGCAGGAGTAGGCCATTCAGCCCTTCGAGCCAGCACCGCCATTCAATGCGATCATGGCTGATCACTCTCAATCAGTACCCCGTTCCTGCCTTCTCCCCATACCCCCTCACTCCGCTATCCTTAAGAGCTCTATCCAGCTCTCTTGAAAGCATCCAACGAACTGGCTTCCACTGCCTTCTGAGGCAGAGAATTCCACACCTTCACCACACTCTGACTGAAAAAGTTATTCCTCATCTCCGTTCTAAATGGCCTACCCCTTATTCTTAAACTGTGGCCCCTTGTTCTGGACTCCCCCAACATTGGGAACATGTTTCCTGCCTCTAATGTGTCCAATCCCCTAATTATCTTATATGTTTCAATAAGATCCCCCCTCATCCTTCTAAATTCCAGTGTATACAAGCCTAATTGCTCCAGCCTTTCAACATACGACAGTCCCGCCATTCCGGGAATCAACCTAGTGAACCTACGCTGCACGCCCTCAATAGCAAGAATATCCTTCCTCAAATTTGGAGACCAAAACTGCACACAGTACTCCAGGTGCGGTCTCACCAGGGCCCGGTACAACTGTAGAAGGACCTCTTTGCTCCTATACTCAACTCCTCTTGTTACGAAGGCCAACATTCCATTGGTTTTCTTCACTGCCTGCTGTACCTGCATGCTTCCTTTCAGTGACTGATGCACTAGGACACCCAGATCTCGTTGAACATCCCCTCTTCCTAACTTGACACCATGCCGATAATAATCTGCCTTTCTATTCTTACTTCCAAAGTGAATAACCTCACACTCATCTACATTAAACTGCATCTGCCATGTATCCGCCCACTCACACAACCTGTCCAAGTCACCCTGCAGCCTTATTGCATCTTCCTCACAATTCACACTACCCCCCAGCTTAGTATCATCTGCAAATTTGCTAATGGTACTTTTAATCCCTTCATCTAAGTCATTAATGTATATCGTAAATAGCTGGGGTCCCAGCACCGAACCTTGCGATACCCCACTGGTCACTGCCTGCCATTCTGAAAGGGACCCATTTATCCCCACTCTTTGCTTTCTGTCTGTCAACCAATTTTCTATCCATGTCAGTACCCTACCCCCAATACCATGTGCTCTAATTTTGCCCATTAATCTCCTATGTGGGACCTTGTCGAAGGCTTTCTGAAAGTCGAGGTACACCACATCCACTGACTCTCCCCTGTCAATTTTCCTAGTTACATCCTCAAAAAATTCCAGTAGATTTGTCAAGCATGATTTCCCCTTCGTAAATCCATGCTGACTCGGAATGATCCTGTTACTGCTATCCAAATGCTCAGCAATTTCGTCTTTTATAATTGACTCCAGCATCTTCCCCACCACTGATGTCAGACTAACTGGTCTATAATTACCCGTTTTCTCTCTCCCTCCTTTCTTAAAAAGTGGGATAACATTTGCTATCCTCCAATCCACAGGAACTGATCCTGAATCTATAGAACATTGAAAAATGATCTCCAATGCTTCCACTATTTCTAGAGCCACCTCCTTAAGTACCCTGGGATGCAGACCATCAGGCCCTGGGGATTTATCAGCCTTCAGTCCCATCAGTCTACCCAAAACCATTTCCTGCCTAATGTTGATTTCCTTCAGTTCCTCCATCACCCTAGGTTCTCCGGCCCCTAGAACATTTGGGAGATTGTGTGTATCCTCCTCAGTAAACACAGATCCAAAGTAACGGTTTAACTCGTCTGCCCGTTTAACTTTGTTCCCCATAATAAATTCCCCTGCTTCTGTCTTCAAGGGACCACATTTGCCTTGACTATTTTTTCCTCTTCACGTACCTAAAAAAACTTTTGCTGTCCTCCTTTATATTATTGGCTAGTTTACCCTCGTACCTCATCTTTTCTCCCCGTATTGCCTTTTTAGTTAACTTTTGTTGCTCTTTAAAAGAGTCCCAATCCTCTGTCTTCCCACTCTTCTTTGCTATGTTATACTTCCTCTCCTTAATTTTTATGCTGTCCTTGACTTCCCTCTTACTCCCCTTAGAGTCGTTCCGCCTCTTTGGGATAAATTGATCCTGCAACCTCTGCATTATTCCCAGGAATACCTGCCATTGCTGTTCTACCGTCTTCCCTGCTAGGGCCTCCTTCCAGTCAATTTTGGCCAGCTCCTGCCTCATGCCTCTGTAATCCCCTTTGCTATACTGTAATACCGACACTTCCGATTTTCCCTTCTGCCTTTCCATTTGCAGAGTAAAACTTATCATGTTGTGATCACTGCCTCCTAATGGCTCTTTTACCTCTAGTCCCCTTATCAGATCAGGATCATTACACAACACTAAATCCAGAATTGCCTTCTCCCTGGTAGGCTCCAGTACAAGCTGTTCTAAGAATCCATCTCGAAGGCACTCTACAAACTCTCTTTCCTGGGGAACATTTCCAACCTGATTTTCCCAGTCTACCTGCATGTTGAAATCTCCCATAATACAATACAATACAATATATCTTTATTGTCATTGTACCCAGGGGTACAACGAGATTGGGAATGCGCCTCCCATACGATGCAATAATTTAGGTAATTTAGACAGCAGCAACCCAACGAAACGAAACAGTTGTAACAGTTTTGGACAGGATAAAGTGCAAGTTGATCTATGCGTTGTGGCCATCCGGCTCAGCAGGACCGGTTCATAGCAGCTATGGCCCTGGGGATGAAGCTGTTCCTGAGTCTGGAGGTGCGGGCGTAGAAGGCCTTGTATCGTCTGCCCGATGGAAGGAGTTCGAACAGACTGTTGCAGGGGTGTGAAGAATCTTTGTGGATGCTGGTGGCTTTTCTGAGGCATCGTGTGTTGTAGATGCCCTCCAAGTCTGGTAGCTGTGTTCCGATGGCCCTCTGAGCTCTATGGACTACCTGCTGTAGAGCTTTCCTTTCTGCCTCCGTGCAGCTGAGGTACCACACAGGGATGCCATGCGTTAGGATTCTCTCTATGGTGCAGCGGTAGAAGGTCGTCAGCAGCTGTTGGGGTAGACCAGACTTTTTCAGTGTTCTTAAGTAGAACAGTCTTTGTTGTGCCTTCTTGACCAGCGCAGCAGTGTTATTGGACCATGTTAGATCCTCCGAAATGTGAGTGCCCAGAAACTTGAAGCTGGACACTCTCTCCACACTGTCCCCTTGATAGAGATCGGGGCATATTCCCCGTTATGTGACCTACGGAAGTTGATGATCAGCTCCTTGGTCTTGGTGGTATTTAGGGACAGGTTGTTATCCGAGCACCAGTGCGCCAGGTTCTGCACCTCCGCTCTATAGTTTGTTTCATCCCCGTTGGTGATCAGCCCGATCACCGTTGTGTCATCTGCAAACTTGACAATGGTGTTGGTGTCGAATGCAGGAACACAGTCGTGTGTGAAGAGGGAGTAGAGCATGGGGCTCAGAACACAGCCCTGTGGTGTGCCGGTACTCAGGGTGATAGTGGAGGACAGGTGCGGGCCCATTCTCACTGCCTGCGGTCGTTCCAGCAGGAAGTCCAGGATCCAGTCACATAATGACGAGCTGAGGCCTAGCTGGTGGAGGTTGGTGATGAGCTTGGTGGGGATGACCGTGTTGAAGGCGGAGCTATAGTCTATGAATAGCATCCTCACGTACGTGCCCTGTCTCTCTAGGTGAGTCAGGACAGTGTGAAGAGCCAGAGAGATGGCGCCATTACCACCGTAGCATTACATTTGTGACACGCCAATTTTATCTCCTGATTCAACTTGCACGCTATGTCGAGGCTACTGTTTGGGGGCCTATAGATAACTCCCATTAGGGTCTTTTTACCCTTACAATTCCTCATTTCTATCCATACGGATTCAACATCTCCTGATTCTATGTCACCCCTTGCAAGGGAATGAATATCATTCCTTACCAGCAGAGCAACCCCACCCCCTCTGCCCACCTGTCTGTCTTTTCTATACGTTGTGTACCCCTGAATATTCAGTTCCCAGCCCTGGTCCTCTTGTATCCATGTCTCAGTGATCCCTACAACATCATACTTGCCCATGACTAACTGAGCCTCAAGCTCATCCACTTTATTTTTTATACTATGCGCATTTAAGTACAACACTTTAACTTCTGTATTTACCTCCCCTCTCACATCGGTCACAAATGGCCCTGCCCTTAATCTCTTTTCCCCTCTAGAACTTCTGTTCCCATTCTTCCGAGAGTCTTCTGCAATATCTCCTGTATTCCCTTTAACCTCATCTTCATATTCCCAATTTGTTAACCCCTCCCCCCCACTACTTAGTTTAAAGCCACAGGTGTTGCACTAGCAAACCTGCCTGCCAGAATGTTTGTCCCCCTGCTGTTAAGATGTAACCCGTCCCTTTTGTACAAGTCACCCCTAGCCCAGAAGAGATCCCAGTGGTCCAGAAATCTAAATCCCTGCTCTCTGCACCAGCCCCTCAACCATAAATTCATACCCTCTATCTCTCTGTTCCTGGCCTCACCAGCACGAGGTACCGGTAGCAGTCCAGAGATAACCACCTTCGACGTCCTACTTCTCAGTCTTTTTCCTAACTCTCTAAACTCCCGCTGTAGCACCTCCTTCCTCTTCCGCCCGACGTCATTCGTGCCCACGTGCACAACGACTTCAGGTTGATCGCCTTCCCTCACTAGGATTTTCTGAAGCCGGTCCGTGATGTGCTGAACCCTGGCACCAGGGAGGCACAGACCATCCTCAAGTCCCTCCTGCTGCCACAGAATCTTCTGTCTGTCCCTCGGACGATGGAGTCACCCACCACTACGGCTCTTCCTGACTTCGGTCTCCCCTGTCGAGTATCCTTGCCAACAGGTCCGCCACTCGGACTGGAAACGTCTTCTGCCCCGACAGTTCCCAAGAGGGTATACCTATTTGCAATAGGCACAGCCACTGGGGTCTCCTGTAGTCCACGTCCACTCCCCCCTGAAACAGTCTCCCACCTTCGCTCGACTTGGACCCTTGGCGTGACAGCCTCACAATAGGTCCTGTCGAGGAAACTTTCGCATTCCCGGATGGCCCTGAGGTCATCCAACTGCCTCTCCAACTCCACCACACGTCCATTCAGGAGCTGCACCTGGACACAGTTCTTGCAGGTGTAGCTCCCAGAAGCTCCAGCGACGTCCCTATCTTCCCACATCCTGCAGGAAACACACTGCACCAACTTTTCCGCCATTACCTTGTGTATATAAACAGTTCAGGCTTAAAACAATTGTAACCTCCTCACCTCAGCCTCGCACTTCCCTCACTGGGCTGCACCCTTTTGCAAGTCTTGCTTATATCACCAATTAAATTGCCTGATTGTCCAATTTACCAGACTTCTCACTTAAATGATCAACCAATCCATGTATTCTCTTCTAACTGACTTATTACCCTGTATTTACCACTCACTTTCAGCCAACGGTGGTCCTCTCTCCAACTTCCCGACCTTTACAGACTGATTAACAGTGCCCTATTGGCGCTCTTTTTAAACTGCCGTTCCTACCACTATTAGCAGGTACTTACTTTCAGCCAATGGTGGTCCTCTCTCCAACTTCCCGACCTTTACAGACTGTACCAATGTCTTATTTTTTATACAATCGTTTTCCCTTTGTTATTGAGCATAATTTTGTTTATAGTTTATGTATTTGTGTGTCTCCTCAGTCTATGTAGCTGTGATACTGCCGCAAGCAAAACTTTCACTGTACCTCACCGTACTTGTGCATATGACAATAAATACTTGATTTTACTTGATTTGATTGAAGTCTTCCAGATATTAAAAGGGACTGATTGTGTCAGAAGAAACTAGAAATTGGACCTATTTGCGCATGATTTTAATGTGGGATTGGCATATAAAAGCCATTTCATGCTCTTCAGGTTGTGCTAGTGACATATCTGGAACAAAGGAGATTAGTTCCTTCAGCCTATCTAGATGCAATTCATCTTAATGTGTCTGACATTTCCCAGTTAGCACAGCAGACTGTGTCGAAAAGAATTTTGCATGGTTTGGGGCAAAATTTACCCTCAAGGTTTATTAAAAAAATGTTGCCAGTTTTCTCAGGGTTTCTTTGCAAGAGACCCCAGGGCAGTGCTTAGTAACCATTTCAAACACACATAATGATCTACTGTGAATTTTGGGGCATTTTGGGGCCAGGGTAATCAAGTTCTATAAGTAGAGAATGGTAGATATTCAAAACTCTTTCTCAAATGGCAGTATGCCAACATGTTAATATTTAATATGTAATTGATGGACTTTTGATAAAGCTGTTAACTAACATGGAGAAAGGAAAGTTTATGGTGTGAGGTCACATAAACCATAATTCATTTGTAACAGAACAGGTTCGAGGAGCTAAACAGCCAACTCCTGTTTTAATGTTCAAATTACCTTGGTGCATTTGCTTCAGTTTCTCTTGCAGTTTTCAGACACCCACAGACATCATATTGGACTCTAAGCAAAGTGTCAATATCACTCTGACTGAATAATATGGAAATTGACAACCTATCTCACCCAAGAGGTTTGCTCACCCACAGCCTAGCGGTTGAGAGCCTTATGTTCCTTGGCATTTATATTACCAATGATCTGTTGTGAACATTCAAGCGACAGCTAAGAAGGCAGCCCAGGCCTCCACTTTCTCGGGAAACTGAAGAAATTCGGCATGCCTATAATGATTCTTACAGCTTGCTACAGATGTACCATAAAAGCATGCTGTGGGGTTGCATCGCAGTTTATTTCGGGTACAGCCCCGCACAACACCACAAGAAATTACAGTGAGTTATAGATGTAGCCCAGTCCATCACACAGACCAGACTGCCCACCATTGACTCCATCTATACTTTACGCTGCCTCAGGAAAGCGGCCAACAAAATCAAAGATTTGTCCCACCGCGATCATTCTTTCTCCCTCCTCCCGTCGAATATAAGATACAGATGTTTGAATGCGCGCACCACCAGAATCAGGAGCAGATCCATCCCCTCTGTTATCTGGTTTCTGAATGGTTCTTCCATAAACTAGGATATTGTCTGATTCACCTATACCCCATTCTAGACATTGGACTTTGTCTCTGGAACTGGTGCGCTGCAATGCTGAGAACTACATTCTGCAGTCTGCATCTTTTCATTTGCTCTTGAGTTTGGCTTGATTGTATTTATGTATAGTATACATGTATAGTCTAATCTGATTTGAATGGATAACATGTAAAACAAAGCTTTTCACTGTACCTCAGCACACATGACAATAATATAATAAACCTAGATCTAATGCACTCCAGTCAAACATGTTAAAATTCTGACCAGATGTGGAAGAGCAAATACATTTTGTGGATAGGAAAGCAGATGGAGAAAGTGATCTGAAAGTTTAATGTCTACTGATTTTCATCTCAAGGAGATTTAAATTAAAAAGTGAGAAAATATTGCTTTCTTCGTGGTGAGCTTTGATCAGATTCCACCTGAAGTGCTGCATTGAAATTCAGGCATCACTACCTAGAAAAACTGTAATTCTTTAGGAGGCCAAAGGAGTAATCTTTGACAAAGCAAGAAATTGCAGATGCTGGTTTACACAAAAGGACACAAAGTGAGAGAGTAACTCACTGGATAAGGCAGTATCTCTGGAGAACATGGATAGGTGACGTTTTTGGGTCAGGGCCCTTCTTCAGACTCGTTGAAGGATGGGACATATATACCTTACCTGTTCCTTTGAGATCTTAAGATGGAAAATGGTTTAATCAATGCTTGTAAAATAAAGAGATGTGTTAGGTCAAATAATATGCAGAACTCAGGATCTTCTTGAAATCGGATCTGGTCCTTTAAGCACTTTTTCACACCTAGGGTAAAGAAACCTTGGAACTCACTTCCCTCTAAAGGCTGCAGGTGTCTCTGCACATTGGATCAGCAATCTCTGCACATTAACACTATCCTGCACACACTAGAGAATGTTACATTTATACCAATCCAATGAATGTACAAACCTGCATGTCTTTAGAGTGTGGGAGGAAACTGAAGATCTCGGAAAAAACCCATTCGGTCACAGGGAGAACGTACAAACTCCGTAAAAACAGCACCTGTAGTCTCTGGCGCTGTAAGCGCTGTAAGGCAGCAACTCTACCGCTGTGCCACCCCTTCCCCAGGGATCTTTCCAAACAAAAAGCAGTATCAGGATGCTAGACACAAAATGCTGGAGTAACTGAGCGGGCCAGGCAGCATCTCTGGAGAGAAGGAATGGGTGACGTTTCGGGTCGAGACCCTTCCTTGTTCACAGTGACAAATAGAGCTGGTGTTGTCTTGCTCTTGTTCGCATTGTTAAGCAGAACACATTCATAAGAGATAGCATCATCCCAGCAATAGTGCCATTTCTGTCCAATGACATTAGAAAGATGCCTCAACATAATTCACATCTTCAATCTTATTTATATTTCAATTCACAAAGTTGTATGCCAGCTTTGGTCAAAGTTTAACTGTCTCTGGCACTAAAAGAAAGAGGCTGATGAATGATAGTAGCTGTGAGTGAGCACTTTATCAGGAGTATCTTCAGCACACGTACTGGGGCAATGAGGAAAATAGCTGACTACTGCTTCTCGCAGAAATATGGAAGGCCATTAAACACTGACCTTGACCGTGTTGCCTGCACTCCATGAGCAAATTAAAAAGTAATGGAGTTACAAAACCCAAATGTGAATACCTGAGCAAAGTCCAGCATGGTCAGCAAGGACCATAATATCATGCCAGGGACTCAGTGACAGGTTGCAGCCATCCTGATGAAATCTGTGCCCAATATTCTCTGGAATTGTGGAAAAAACCATGGTTAGCAGAAAAATGTCACTATAAATGAAAGGAACAAGAAGCAGTGAAAGAAACAGGGAAGGGGAGGAGGGGGAAGGGAGATGAGGGGTTGGGGGAGGAGGGGGAGTGGGGGGTAGGGATTTTTTTTTTAAAGGACTTGATAAACAATAAAGGAAGTGACCACTGAGTCAGAATGCAGAGGGCAAAAAAATAGAAACCAGGCACTACTTCATTGCATTGCATTTTGTAAATCAATTCAAATAGCGTTGTTTTGAGGATGTTAGCAGGGAGTACAGCATTCCTTGCTCTTCTGTACTGTCTATTTCTTTGGTTTGAATACTTGTTTTTCTTAACTTTGCAGACATCCAGAATGTAGCAAGTACATTAAAAAATATTGTGCCGATATGGGTCGCTACTACTCAATGAATCTATGCTGTTAAATCAAAGCAGTAAAATCTTTTCTTAGAAGCCACAATCCCCTTTAAGACACAAAATGTAAATTTATTTCAGAAGTGCTGAGTAAGATATTCTCAGTAAAGCTCCTCTTTTAGAAGTGGAAGTTACATGCAGACTAGTAGGACAGCTTGCACTGCTAACATATTGCTGTGCAATACTAGGAACAGCGCCAACCTCGATCCACAGACCTGCCAAGAACTCAACATAAACAATTGGCATCTAATTTAAAGAAGGAATTTGTCGCAATACTCACTGAAAACCTAAAATGTCCACACTGAATCCTACAGAGCACTTATTGAATTGAATTGAAAAATACAGCATGGAAACAAGTCCTTCGGCCCACCGAGTCCACGCTGACCATCAATCACCCATTCACACTCGTTGTATGTTATCCCATTTTCTCATCCACTCCCTACACACTAGGGGCAATTTGTAAAGGCCAATTAACCTACAACCCACACATATTTGGAATGTGGGTGGAAACAGGGGCATCAGGAGGAAACCCACACAGTCATAGGGAGATCATGCAAACTCCACACAGGCAGCACCTGAGGTCAGGATCGAACCTGGGTCACTGGTGAAGTGAGGCAGCAGCTCTACCAGCTGTGCCACTGTTCCACCCAAAGCTTGAACATCTATGTGCTCATGCACTATTCTTTTTGTAGATGGATATTGGTTGATTATGAAATGTTTTGCCATTTAGGTTAAAAAGATTATATCTGACGAAGATTGGTTTCATAAAACATTATTTGTTTGCTACAATCTTAAAGCACTGGGGAGTACTGTTAGCATTTGGCACTCTTTCCAGTATTAAATAAATCTTTCCTATAAGCATCAGTCAACTGCTGTTACAAATGACACAGAGTAAAACGCTTTGCTCATACAGTGCCAACTGATGACACAGTATAAGATTTGTGGTTTACCAGAAGTATCATTATCATTAAAAGCTTGCTGACTTCTGTAATCATTGCAAACCGATTTGCATGAATAATTGGAAATGAAAAAAACTTACATGTTACCTACTTATTAAATTGGCTGCAAATTTTAACCAGGTAATTTGTAAAAAAACACAACTTCAGTGAGGTGACAAACTCTCTCTTGCCAGGGAATGGTGCCAGTTATTTTATTTATGCCTGAATGTTGCTTCCGTGTCCACTGTTGATGCAACAATGACAATGAAATATATAGTTTTACTTCATTTAATGGCAATGAAATATCATAAAACAAATTTGTAAATTCAAACAGAAGACTCCTGTTAAACCAATGGGTCAGGCAGCATCTCTGGAGAGAAGGGATGGGTGACTTTTCAGGTCGAGACTGTTGTTCAGACCCTTCTTCAGACCCGAAACGTCACCCATTCCTTCTCTTCAGAGATGCTGCCTCACCCGCTGAGTTACTCCAGCATTTTGTGTCTACCTTTGATTTAAACCAGCATCTGCAGTTCTTTCCCTAAACTCCTGTTAAACCTTTGAGTAGTCAGCAAGAAAACTCCACTGCTGATAAGATCCTGAGAAGAGGTATAAACAGCCCTGTGTTAACCTCTTTAATTTAATTAAAAATTAAACTTTTTAAATTTTTGCTCCAATCCTGTGCATAATTTTCCCTTTCCATCCCTCCCTCTCTCTCTCTCTCTCTCTCTCTCTCTCTCTCTCTCTCTCTCTCTCTCTCTCTCTCTCTCTCTCTCTCTCTCTCGCTCTCTCTCTCTCTCTCTCTCTCTCTCTCTCTTTTTTTTTTTTTTTTTTTTTTTCCTTTTCAAAGACTTTATTCAGCACATTCACATGATACATCACATCAAAACCACATTCAGGGGTTACAAGTCATCAAATAATCATTATAATACAATGTTGCCTTCATTATTTACAATGCTCTCAACCCCCCGCGGTGACCAGCGCCCACGGAAGGCCTCCATAGTCCCCGTGGTCTCCGCGTGTTCCCTCTCTAGGGTCACGCGCGCACGGACGTAGGCCCGGAAAAGGGGAAGGCAGCCGACTCTGGCAAGACCATCGACCGCCCGCTGCCTGGACCCGCGAATGGCCAACTTGGCCAGGCCCAAGAGCAAACCGACAGGGAGGTCCCACCCCCCCGAAAGACCCTCCCCACCCCCTGCCTTGTGTCCAAACACTAGAATCGTAGGACTAAAGTGTAACCAGAACTTGAGGAACAACCCCTTCAGATATTGGTACAGGGGCAGTAACCTCTCACATTCCATATAGACATGGAACACGGTCTCTTCGTCACCGCAGAAAATACAGGCGGTCGGCGAGCCCGTGAACCGGCTCAACAGTTTATTACACACCACCGCTCTGTGCAGCACTCTCCACCCCAGGTCCCCGATGTAAAGGGGAACAACTCCCTTATAGAGAGCCCCCCACTGAGGACCGTCCCCGTCTTCAGGTGGTAACACAGACCGCCAAGATGTATCAGGGCGGTGTACGAAAACAAGGAGGTGTAGAATGTGCAGGAGCATTCTGTACAGTGTGCGTCTCTTCGCATCACGAAACAGCACGCTGGGCATCTCGGAAAGGCGGCTCAGGTTGTGTGGAGCCGGCGCCCGGGAGAGATCCCGGAGCCTAGGCCCGATGAGCAAATCTGACGGAGCGGGGGTAAGCTCAGTCAGAACCACTCTAGGCACACGCCTCTCCTCGACACCCGCCATGACAGGGTGAGGACCAGCTGCTCCCGCAGCCACGACGTCCCCCTCCCTTTGTGGAGCAACACGTCGGCTGAAAACAACCAAATTCCTCACTCTAAGCACGTCCCGATAGAAACTAGGCAGACCCCGTAAGGCGGGTCGACTGATGCCCGCCACCGGCAGCCGCGAAACCCCCCGTAGGCAACAACCCCGACGAAAAAAATACGTGGCCAGAGCGTGCCACCTGGGGGGGTTCTCCGTGTACATGTACCTCCGCAGAGTCCTGAGACGGAGAGCCGCCACCTGGGTACGCACGCATACCAAGGATTGGCCGCCCTCCTCCAACGGGAGACTCAGGACTGCTGCGGTAACCCAATGCTTCCTATTTCCCCAGAAGAAGTCCACCAGCTTCTTCTGTAAAGTAGTTGCAAAGATGGAGGGCGGGACAAGAGTAGCCAGCCGGTACCACAACATGGAGGCCACCAGCTGGTTTATGACCAGCACCCTCCCCTGAAAGGAAAGGACTCCAAGCAGGCCTGACCAGCGTCCCAGCCGGGCGACGATTTTCATCTCCAGCTCCTGCCAGTTCGCCGGCCAGGCATCCTCAGTGGGACTCAGGTACACCCCCAGATAGAGGAGGTGCGTGGTGCTCCACGCATACATCGCCATCTCCTCCGGCAGGGAGTCTACCTGCCACTGACCCACTAATAGTCCAGAGCATTTACTCCAATTAATCCTGGCGGATGATGCAGCCGAGAAAGTCCTCTGGCAGTCACGCATCCTCCGCAGGTCACCAGGGTCAGTGAACGTAAGGAGCACATCATCGGCATAGGCTGAAAGAACCACTTCCACCCCCGGACCTGGTAGAGCCAGGCCTGTCAGCTTCCTCCGAAGAAGACACAGGAATGGCTCTACACAGACCGAGTACAACTGACCGGACATGGGGCACCCCTGACGAACCCCCCTCCCAAAATGAATGGGAGCCAACAACACCCCATTAACCTTCACAAGACACTCCGCTGCAGCGTACAAGAGCCGGACCCTGGCTACAAAATGCGGTCCAAATCCGAACGCTTGCAGCGTCCCGAATAGGTAGTCGTGGTCTACCCTGTCAAAAGCCTTCTCCTGATCAAGAGACAGGAAGGCTACTGACTGACCAGTGCCCTGAGATAGATAAATCAGGTCCCTAACCAGGTGGATGTTATCCTGAATGGACCGACCAGGGACTGTATAGGACTGGTCAGGGTGAATCAGTTGAGACAGCACAGAGCCTAGGCGATTTGCCATCGCCCGTGCAAAGATTTTGTACTCTGTACAGAGGAGAGAGACCGGGCGCCAGTTCTTCAACAGGCGGAGTTCACCCTTCTTGGGCAGCAGGACAACGACTGCTCTGCGCCACGAGAGGGGCATCTCCCCGGTCGCCAGGCTTTCCCCCAGAACCTTCATATAATCATCCCCCAGGACATCCCAGAAGGCTCTAACAAATTCTACCGTCAACCCATCCAGCCCAGGGGACTTGCCCCTCCTGAGCTGGTGCAGGGCACGTGTCAACTCCTCCAATGATAAGGAGTCATCCAGAAGATCGAACGCTTCCCTATCTACAGTCGGTAGACCCTCCCACAGGACCCGCTGAGCCTCCCCGCTGCAACCATCTGCGGAGAACAGGGTCCCATAAAAGGACCGGACTAAAGCACTGATCCTCTCTGGATCTGTGACAGAGGAGCCATCATCCGCGAGCAGCTCCACGAGCTGTTTGCGGGCTCCCCGCCCCTTCTCCAGAGAGAAAAAGAAAGGTGACGCTCGGTCCAAATCGTGCAGCATTTGGACCCGCGACCTCACGTAAGCTCCTCGGGACCGCTCAAGCAGCAGGTCCCTCAAGGCTTCCTTCTTCCCCTGAAACTCTCCCCATTCACAGGAGTCCTCACCAATCCGACCCAGGCGAGACTCCGCCCCCGATAGCTCCCTCTCGAGCCTCTCAACCGCTGAGTCCCGCCTTCCGGTCGACCCCCACGTATATTCCTTACAAAAGAGGCGGATGTGAGCTTTCCCCACATCCCACCACTGCCTAAGTGAAGAAAAGCTCCCCTGCCTCTCTCTCCACTTCACCCAACTCCGTCTGAATGACTCCCGGAAACACTGATCCTCCAGCAGCTTGTTATTGAAATGCCAGTAAGCAGACCCAGCCCGCGTGCGCCCCGGATTGAAGTCCATGCGCACCAGACAGTGGTCCGAGCATGGCACCAGCCGCATTGAGGCCGCTGAGACACGGGAGACAAACGCACCGGAGATATACATTCGATCAATGCGGGAACCGCCCCCCTCAGACCTCCGCGAGAATGCGTTTGAGTCAGGGTGGAGGTTCCGCCATGCATCCACTAGCTCAAAAGAATCAAGCAAGCCTCTCAGTTTCTTTGCTACAGCGGGGGCACACTGAGTACCAGAACGATCTCGCACCTCAAGTGTGCAGTTGAAATCTCCCCCCAGAAAGACACACTCTCCTCTTTCAATAGTGCTCAACAGAGCAGTCACCTCCTGAAGTAGGCAGGCCTGCATCGTGCCACTGCTGGGGGCATACACGTTAATAAAATGCAACGGCATGCCATCCAGACTCACAGCCAGATAGAGCAAACGACCTGGCACCACTTCCTGCACCTTCAGGATCTCTGGCTGAAAAGTCGGGGCCAACAGAAAAGCCACCCCGCTCGAGTTTGTGCTGAGGTGGCTCATGTAAACCCCCCCTTCCCACTCCAGTCGCCAGGTGGGTTCGTCACCGACAACAGTGTGCGTCTCTTGCAGAAAACACACCGCGTATTTCCCCTCTCTCAGGACTTGTAAATGCTGAAATCTGCGAAAGCTCGCTCTACTGCCATTTAAATTTAATGTAACTACTGTGAATTTGCAAACACGTTGGAATTATTTCCTCACATTGCTCTTGGTCGCAGAACCATCCTCCTTGAGGAACTTTGAGAATTCCCCAAGCTGATGCCTCACAGACGCAGGAATATCACTATCCTTGCTGCCAAGGATGCTATCAAGATCCTCAATAAATCCTGGCAGCTCTCCCCACCGCCTCTTCGCTGTTTCAACTTTAGTCTTGTGACTTTTAGATGTTTTGAGAAAGTCCTGAATCTCACGGATAAGGGTTGCGTTAAACACAGCCCTGAAGTCTGGGCACCCCGCCAACCCACTCACACCTGGAGCAGCAGCCTCCTCTGCACATCGCTCAAGGCCAGTGTCAGAGTCCGTGGGACTACAGCTTGCTGAAAGCTCACCCACCCCACTGCACAGGCCGAGCCCATCGCTCTCCCCCTCCTCCGGCATGACACCACCCCCAGGATCCATGCCGAGGGAGGGTCCCGATGCCTCTGACAGCAACAAGCTGTCCGGTAAAAGGCTAGGCTCCTGCACTCTCCCATCACACCCCACCTCTGGGTCTGGGGAAGAAAAAACAGCAGGCACCCCCGGGGTCCCAGGTGTTCTTGGAGTCTCCCCTACTACCTCAACCGATGAGGCATCACTCCCCTCATCACTTCCACTGGTTCTAATACAGAGCTCAGAGTGGAACGTTTGATCTCCCGCTCCTCCCCCCTCAGGCTGACTCTGCTCATCCCCCATCCCAGGGAGCACATTTCCAGGGGAGTCAAACCCATCAACCGGCGTGCCATCACCCTCAGAAGGCCCCTGAAACGAGGGGACCTCCTCCGACCCAGCGGACACACTCCCAGGGGCATCAACCCCGCTACCCGATGAGATGACTCCCTCGGAAGGCCCCAGAGATGAGGGGGCCGCCACCAACCCAGAGGACACGGTTTCAGGGGAGGCGATCCCAGTAACACCTGCAGAAGGTCCCTGAAACAGAGGCTCATCCTCCGGCCCACAAGTCACCAGTCCGTGGTCACCGCTCTCGACAGGGGTGGAAGGTCTCGAAATATCCGTCCCCCTTAATTTGGGCCCACGCTCATGCTCTTCCTCGCTTTCCGACAGCCTTCTTTTTGTCCCGGTGGCTATGGGAGGTGCGGTGACCTCCATAGAGGAAGGGTCCTCCACCTCCGCACCACCCGCTGCCCCCTTTCTACTCCCATGTTTGCTCCCACCTGCCCCCTTCCGGTTCACCTCAGCTCCTTGCTGAGCCAAACCAGGTGCGCCCTGGACTTCACTGGGCCCACTGGGCAGGAGCCCATCTGCTGTTGATTGATTCCCTTGGAGGGGCTTATTCTTCTTCTTATCCTTATTCTTAGTCTTCCCCTTCTGCGTCACCCAACCTCCCTCCCCCCCTTCACCCTTCCCCTGCGCCTCGCCATCTACCACCTCCACAGGTTCAGGGTATGGGGGGGGGGGGGGGCCCTCACTGCTCCGGGTCACCAAGGTAGTACTTGCAGCCTCTGATGGGTTGGCAGTGCCGTCCCGGGTTACCGAGACGGAGCCAGCAGCCCCAGCCGAGTCAGCAGTTCCACCCCGGGCCACCGAGGCTTGGAGGGCCGCCCCGGATGGGCCAGCACTGCATTCCTGGGCCCCTGCGTTAGAATTTCTCGCAGTGGCCCGGCTCCTGGGACACTCTCTACGGAGATGTCCAAACTCCTTGCACGCGTGACACTGTGCCTCTCCCCAGCTCCAATACACGCGATTAGAGAGACCCTTATGCTCCACAGCGAAACTCCCCTCGGCACCCAACCCCACTTCCACCTTCATAAACACGCGCCTCTTAAAGCTCAGCACCCCTTTCTCATACGGGTCATTCCCGGGGTGCATGAGCCTAGTAAGTTTAGACCGCACCTCCCCAATCTTCATCAAGTGTGGAAGGATTTTTGCATCCCGGAGAAACGTGGGACAATTCCGTAGGAGAACCGATTTTACATTGGACACCCACGGTTCCACCTGTAGATGGACCCCCTCCACCGTGAGCCCCTTCTCCAACACTTGGGCCACATCCTTCCGGGACTTCAGTATCAACTGAACCTTCCCTCCTGCACTCTCGGAAGAGGCAATGACATCCCTCTTGAACAGATCATGCAAGCCCTTTGCAATTGCAGCCCTGCTCCACGTGAACCCGGTTTGAACCGAGATCCCGTAAATATCCCAGTCCAAGTCAACATGAGGCTCATCCACGAGTGGCCTCGAGGCCGCCGTCGAAGCCGCCACTGCGTAGCTCTGAACCTTAGGCCGAGCCCCCGCCTTCATGACAGTGGCACACCTCAGCTCCAGGGACAGCAGCACCTCAGCTCAAAAGCGATCCTCAGAGACAGTCACAGTCTGAATGAGCAGCAGAAGCAGTTTCCTCCAGCCAGAGAAAGGAAAGTCCCCAAGCTCACCTCCACAGTCCAGAGCAGCTTTTGGATGGCTCTTCAAAGCCCTGACAGAAGCAAAAGATACCCTCTTCACGTTAAGCCCAGGCAACAGCACTGTGCAAAACGGTATTGGGGCAGAGAGTCGGTGCTATAAATGTCAAAGACACCGAAATCATTCCTACCCACGATCTCCAGGCACTCTTGGCAATCCGCCAGCCACGGCTGCTCCCACCGCGGTGCAGAGGAACTCAGGAATTCCACACGAAATGGAGAAATCCTTAAACAAAGGAAAGTTTCCACAGTCCGACGTTCGGTCAAACTATCAAATCTCACTGCAACTGTTCCTCCTCCTTCGACAAGAACCTTGAAAGGTTGCTTCAAAACTTCTCAGTCGCCGGAGCAGAGAAAAACACGACCTCTCTCTCTCTCTCTCTCTCTCTCTCTCTCTCTCTCTCTCTCTCTCTCTCTCTCTCTCTCTCTCTCTCTCTCTCTCTCTCTCTCTCTCTCTCTCTCTCTCTCTCTCTCTCTCTCTCTCTCTCTCTCTCTCTCTCTCTCTCTCTCTCTCTCTCTCTCTCTCTCTCTCTCTCTCTCTCTCTCTCTCCCTTCTCCCTCTCTCTCTCTCAGTGTAGAATATGATTCTCCATATTGTAGCACATCAGTTCCACAGACAAAATCCAATGTTCGCAATGAGGTAGAGGTGAAATGAATGGTACCCTAGCTTATAGAAGGACCAGAAGCCTTATAAAAAAGGGGAAAAAGTTGTTCCTCAGTTTGATGGGAGCTGGGAGCATATGAAATGACCAGGGTGGGACAAGTCTTTGACTATGTTAGTTGCTTTCCTGAGGTAGCGTGAAGTATAGATGGAGTCAATTATAGGAAGTCTGGTCTGTGTGATGGACTGGGCTATATCTACGACTCTGCAATTTCTTCTGGTCTTGGGCTGAGCTGTTCCCAAACCAAGCTGTGATGCAGATGCAACCGGCAGTGTGCTATCTACAGTGTATCAGTAGAGGTTTGTAAGAGTAATGGCAAGCAACCTGCAGGGCTTAAAGGAAAGAGGAGGGGAATAGAACTAACTGGATTGCTCTACAAAGAACCAGAATGGTCTTGATGGACCAAATAGTCTCTTTTTGTGCTGTAATAATTCTGTGATTCTATAATTGCTAGTTGCGACTACACCTTGCCTAGCAGTAGCCATGGCTACCAGAGCTCTGGGAGAGTGGCTCATCAAAGAGTTAGATGAACCAACCTTGCCATTTACTATTGACCAAAATATACCCATCAACAGAAGGGAAAGAGATCCAGTTCTAATTAAATGTTGCTGTATCTTCCTAAAACCCCTCTAGCAAAGTGAGTGGGCATTCTTGTACGTGAAACCAATCAGTGTTGCTTTTAATTAAATTGTTGGATCAGACAGCAGGATGACGACAATAATTTATTTCCAGCACTTACAATATACTATTCTCAGCCTAGTCAATCATGAGTGCGTGTCAAATGCCCATGATGTGATGATAACTTAGAAATTAGAAATAAATCATAAATAGCACTGCACTGCTTTAATTATCTTGTGCTAATCTGAAAGGTGTCAAATTGAAATCTCTTTCTATATTAAAAAGATGGTTGTACTTTGAGCATTGTTTTTCATCCATAAATGTCAAAGGGACAGCTCTGATTTTAGAAGCCAGCTCACCACTACCTTCTTATGGGCAATTAGGGAAGATAAATGAATGTTGGCCTTGAAAGCAGAATCTGTTTGCCATGAAGGAACAAAAATCTGTATTAATAATGCCTATCATCAGTCAGTTAGAGTGCACAATATTTAGTTAATTCAGGTGCTTCACTGAAAGGGCAGAAAGATTGGCGATCGTGCTAAGGTTTCAGTGGAACAACATTAAAGCTTGGAAAATATTTTAATGTAGCTTTTGGCATTTATTGATTTCTAACTGGGTCAATGTGGCATGTTTCCAAGTAATATCTGACATATCAGTTACTTGATTATTCTTCAAAGGCACTGGCTCCCCATGTGATTATTGAATGCAAAATAATTCTATCTTCTAGCGTAATAAATGCTCCTTTCTCTCTCATTCTGTTTATTATTTATCTGCCATTTACAGTCATGCCTACACACATATACGTACAGCCACATATATGTATCCACCCTGACATGCATAGAGCACTCACACGCAGTTCGCAGTTCTTCGTCAGGATCATTACAATGTATAACAGAGAGTATATTTAAACAATTGTACTGTGTGCTCTCAACTGAGAAAAAAATAGAACATTCCAATCATAAATGCATCTTCTGAAGCATATGTTGAGGGACCTCAGGAGCAATGATAATGCGCTTGCTCTTTTGATTAAGGTAGCTGCCAGTAAATAACATATCTTCTATCAATAAACATGACAAGCACATCCACATATGTGGTTACAAAGGAACATTTCCAGTCCACCAAAGTGTCATCCTTGCAGACTGACAGTAATTTTTTCTGACAGCTTTCTATGGTGAGGAGATGACCCAGTTCCCCTTTACCGAATGAGGAGTTGTTCTGTTCACATCCTTCCTGATGAAGGCCGGTAAACTTCACCTCTCTGGGAAACCTATTTAGCAGAAACAATAGATCTAACCTAGGCCTGATTAACAAGAACACCTTTGTAGAAATTTACCAACTATGTCTCGTAAAGGGTAGGCAGAGGATCCACCATTTACGAGGTAAGTTGGAGACCCCTGGAATAGATGGAAGCACCTTGTGTGACTCTGCCATCTCTCCCAGTAGTTTCACCAGATTCTGTTTGCAATTATAAGGGAAGATCATCTACCACACAGAGGGTGGTGGGTATATGGAATGAGCTGCCAGAGGAACTCAGCAGGTCAGGCAGCATCTCAGGAGAGAAGGAATGGGTGACGTTTCGGGTCGTGACCCTTCTTCAGTCTGAAGAAGGGTCTCGACCCAAAACGTCACCATTCCTTCTCTCCTGAGATGCTGCCTGACCTGCTGAGTTACTCCAGCATTTTGTGAATAAATACCTTTGATTTGTACCAGCATCTGCAGTTATTTTCTTATACTATGAGCTGCCAGAGGAGGTCGTTGAGGAAGGTACTATAACAACATTTAAAAGACATTTGGACAGGGACATGGATAGGAAAGGTTTAGAGTGATGTACGCCAAAGGCAGACAGGTTGGATTAGTATAGATGGGGCATCTTGGTTGGCATGGGCAAGTTGATCTGTCTTATATGATGCTATTTAACTCTATGACTCTATTATTGGAAATCTTGAATGATTTGGGGACATGCAATTTGCAGGCAATAAGTAGAAACAGACTGATCAGAACCATGATGATGCAAAGATGTACTAATGTACATGTCATGTCATGTCAAATCTTTCAAATTAGTCAGTTTTCAAATTTTAGCCCTTTAGCCCTAATTAATTATTTTTGGCCTTCTGTTAGGTTGATAAAGGTGGTAAGTATTCAAACCACTCTAAAATAGCATGAGTTCTTGCTTAAACCACAGTTTAAGTAGAATAGGGATCATGGAAGTAATTTGCCTACTTCTCTACAAATCTGTTTGATGCTAAATGCTGGTGATTAGCATTTTACTCATTCATTCATGAAATTTGCATGATTAAGGCCAGTTGCCTGATGACGGCTGATTTCCTTCCCTGACAGACATTAGTGAACTAGAGGTGGTTTCTTTGACAGTTTGATATTTGCATAATTACCATTAAATATGCTCACTTTTTATCCTGGATTTATATAATTCATTCACTGTATGTGGTTTCCCATCCTGATTCTGGAAATAATTGTGTCGGAAGCAACTGCAGATGCTGGTTTACACTGAAGATAGACACAATATGCTGGAGTAACTCAGCGGGACAGGCAGCATCGCTAGAGAGAAGGAGTGGGTGACTTTTCGGGTTGAGACTCTTCTTCAGACTGAGAGTCTGGGGGGAGGAAGATTAGAGATGCGGAAGGGTCCAGCGCGGCCTGGAACGTGGCAAGTTCAACAGCCTGACCGCGGGAGAAGACGGCAGGGGAAGAGAAAATACATCCTGGCCTTCCATCACAGTGAGGAGGTGACTGGAGGAGACTCACTGTGATGGATGTTTCTTTTTTTTTGGTTTTGTGTTGGTTGTGATTGTGTGTGAAATTGTTTATTTTTATTGTTCTATTGCTGGACTGTGGGTGATCTTTCATTTCACTGCATATCTTGTATGTGTATGTGACAAATAAACTTGACTTGACTTGAAAACAGATCAAAGCAGGAAATGATTTTCTAGAGGTGTATCACTAGGGGAATAGATTGGGTGAATGCATAGATTATTTTTCTAACATTAGGGGAATCAAGAATTAGAGGGCTAGGTTTACAGTGAGAGGGGAAAGGAGGTGATGGACATGTTGAATGAGCTGCCAGAGAAAGTAGACGAGGCAGATGTGATAACAATATTTAAAAGACTTTTGTAAAGCTCCATGGATAGGCAGGGTTTAGAGGGATATGGGCCAAATGTAGGCAAATAGGACTAGCTTTATTGGGGCATCTTGGGCAGCATGGATGAGTTGGACCAAAGAGCCTGTTTAATTTAGGTTAGTTTAGCTTATTATTGTCACATGTTCCAAAGTACTGTGAAAAGCTTTTGTTTGTGTGCTATCCAGTGAGAGAAAATACTGTACATGAATACAATCAAGCTGTCCACAGTGCACAAATAAAGGATGAAGGGTACAACATTCAGTGCAAAATATAATATTTAAGTGCTGCACGGATCTTTGACTGTATGACTTTGATGACTCAGGGTTGTTTCAATTTAAATATTTAATTGTCTAATTTATCCTTGTAGTTTTCACTTGTTGAGGTAAATAAGCCAGATAATTAAGTAACCAGCTGGAACTGATTAATTAAGGTAAATTGACAGACAAGTGGAACCTGAGAATGTCTTTGTGTGTTGTTAAGGGCAGTGTGTTTTAGTGCCACGACTACTATGTGCTGTGTTTATGCAGTATGAGTGTTACTGAGGTAAGAGAAATTGTGCAACTATATACTTAAAAAGTTAAATAAAGGTAAACAACTAAACTGTTAACTATAATTAAAACAAACATAGTAGGGATGTTGTTTGAGCTGCAGGATGTGGAAGTTGATGGAACATGGTGTTGTGTCTTCGGTGCGTGAATTTGTGCAAGTTGCTGATAGGTGACCTGGTTCTGAGATGTGGACACTGATGCGTCAGGGAGGGGTCAAGTTACCTGAATGGTTTGTCTCAGAAAGCTGTATGCCCCTCAGATTGTGTACTGTAGAATTGGACATTCAGGAGAGTATCATTACAAGTGAACGTCAGCCCAGTAGATACATGTAGCTTGTGTGTGTGAGACTAAGAACAGAAGAAACTGATCACAGAAAGTTTGGGGATTGGAGTGGTGTTTAGGATGATATAGTAGGAGGCACATATACAGCTGCAGAGTCCAGTACAGGCAAATAAATTGAACGAACAAAGGTTTTTTGAACATTGTAATGGAGGGAAGGTCATTAATGAAACAGCTGAAAATGGTTGAATTGGGACACTACCCTGACCTGTTGTGATGTCCCAAGGCTGAGAAGATTTGTCTCCAACAACTATGATGAGTAATATTCTAGATTATTTTATTGTCTTTGGGTATTTTCATTTATTTATCCTCTTCTCCACCTTGGAAGGTGTTGGCTCCTTGTTTTGATATGGTGTATTGGTGGTGGATAGTCAATGTATATCAAGTAATTGATATGTGTGCCAAGATATTGAATGTTAACTGGCTATTGGACTGCTGAACGAGCTTACAACTTAAGACCACTTATCCTCATTACAGTTAGTGCCAATTACTATGTTTGGGAACCCTAATGGTTTCTTTTGCCCCTTAGCCCAGCTTGCTGGGGCCACTTGTATTGTCCCTCAATCCACCAAGATAAGTAGTTAAACCTGCATGCTCAATGGCTGAGTTACTCATAATTTATTAATTAGTTTAATCAGTTGAATAATCCTGGGTTCTTGGCTTATCAATGAAATTTCTCATTGTTAAAACAAACTACAATACTTAACATTTCAGAGATTCATTTGGTTTGGCAGAAGTTTTTGAAGAAAGTAAGTTAAATATGATAAATCTAAATGATTATCCAAAGCCAAATACATCAGTGAAAGTTATTTTGAGTCTTCATGCTGATTGCAAATCCCACTTGTTATTCCACTTCTAACTCCCAATCACTATTGCCTCAACTAACACTGCAGTTTAACGATCATATCACATTTCTTTTTTAAAGTGATTTCATGAATATTTGAAATAATGGTCTCCTTGCATAGAAGTTTCATATACCAGGTGGCCATAAATCTACATTCTGGGAAAATAGTTTTGGTGGAAACTTTTCCCAAGGTGGAAATATCAAAGACCAGAAGCTTCACGATGAGAGGGGCAAAATTTAAAGGAAATGTGCAGGAAAAGCTTTTTTGGGGTGCTTGAAATGTGCTGCCAGAGGCAGATGTGATAGTGGTGTTTAAGAGGCATTTAGATAAGCACACGGATCACAATGCAGGCAAATGAGATTAGATTATCCTGGCATTATGTTTGATACTGACATTGTGGGCTGGAGGTCCTGTTCCTGTGTTGTACTATTCTATGTTCTGTTCCATTCTTCCAGTACTATATAATTCTCACAAGAAATAGGTGAAAGATTAAGAATTGGATTAATTGTACATGTGCTGCAATGAAATATGGAAAATTCTTCAACTCCTAAGGTAATAAGCACCCACTGCGAATCCATGCTTACATTAATTGTATAGTATCTATCTTTTGAAATAACTTGAGTTTGCTCTTGAAAGTTTTAATCAAATCAGCACTCAGTAGACCGACTGGCACTCTTATGCACCAGTCTTTGGAAAATACCCAACTTTAACATTAACCTAATCCTGGATTTGTGGTGTTTGAAATTTAGACTCTCTCGGTTCTCCCTAACCTACTTAGGATGATGCAGGCTGTCTACACAAGCACACTCTATTCCCTTAATTGTCTTCTAAATCTCAATCAGCTGTTTCCAACATGCTTTTGTTGGTTCACAAGTGGAAGGAAACAAAATTAGACCTTTTATTACTTCTCTCCTTTCATTTATGATAACCCTAATATCATCCACTGATGATAGAAGTGTGCTAATATCATAGTGTTTGAAATAAATGTTAAAAGTAGCACATCATTTGAAAAGTAATAAAAACAAATGTAGGGAACACTTATTGAAAAGCTATATTGAAATGACTGGGGGGGATTCTGTCCATGTGATAAACTTCATCTGTCTTGTCTTTTAGCTGTAATTGCTAATTAAACAGCACATATTAAAACAAGAAATGACAGCTGCTGGATCATAAGTTCTGGGCTGGAGACTAATTTTAACATTCAATCAATGTTCAGAAATTCATGCTTCAAATTCACAATGCATTTTCTGTTGATTAGGTGACAGTCATGTGATGCACTCCCTGACATTATCCCCCCCGATACAACATTATTTACTTGTTTATTTTGATAATCTGTTAGAACATAATTTTTAAGAGCCAGTGGCCTGGTAAAATGAACCTATTTAATTTATTCCACCATTTTAGTTTCTCACATTATTCTATGCCCTTCAGGTTGCAGAAACAGATCAAATTGCCATTAAATTTGGGTCCCAAAACCTATTCCATACATCAATTGTCTATCTTGTACCTCTGACTTCCCACACTGAGTGCCTGTTAGTTTTGTTTCCATCTTACAACAGTGACTGGATGACCCTTGTACTTCATTGGCTCCAAAGTGCTTTGGAATATCATGATAATATAAAATGTTCTGTCTCATTTCTTTATTAAATGGTGGATGTATTTATGGATCACATTAGGTGTGTGATATACAACTGTAAAATTCAAAGAGATGACTTTGAAGTTGGCTCTTCGATAGTCATAGTGATGCAGTGTGGAAACAGGCCCTTTGGCCCAACTTGCCCACACTGACAAACATGTCCCAGCTGCACTAGTCCCACCTGCCTGCTCTTGGTCCATATCCATCCAAACCTGTCCTATCCATGTACCTGTCTAACTGTTTCCTAAATGTTGGGATATTCCCAGCCTCAACAACCTCCTCTGGCAGCTTGTTCCATACATCCACCATCCTTTGTGTGAAAATGTTACTCCTCAGATTCTTATTAAATCTTTTCCCCTTCATCTTAAACCTATGTCCTCTGGACCTCAATTCACTTACTCTGGGCTAGAGTCTCTGTGCATCTACCCGATCAGTTCCTCTCATGATTATATACACCTCTAAGATCTCCCCTCATCCTCCTGCGCTCCAAGGAATAGAGACCCAGCCTACTCAACCTCTCCCTGTAGCTCACACCCTCTAGTCTTGGCAACATACTTGTAAATCTTCTCTGTAGCCCTTCCAGCTTGACGACATATTTCCAATAATATGATGCCCAGAACTGAACACAATAGTGGGAATTCTAAATGTGGTCTCACCAACGTCTTGCACAACTGCAACATGACCTCCCAACTTCTATATTCAATACTCTAACTGATGAAGGTCAATGTGCCAAAAGCCTTTTTGACTACCCTATCTACCTGTGACTCTGCCTTCAAGAAACCATGCTCCTGCACTCCTAGATCCCCCTGCTCTACAACACTCCCCAGAGCCCTACCATTCACTCTGTAGGTCCTGCCCATGTTGGACTTCCTGAAATGCAACACCTCACATACTAATTTACCCATGCACATGCTCTTACTAATTTTCCTTGGCAGCCTTTAACATCTTGGAATCATATCTATAGCAACAATGTTATTCTTGTGACTGGGGGTGTTACAACGTTGATGAAGTTCCACAATAATTTGTGCATGACCAAGTACAGTAGAAATGTAATCACTAGTGTTATTGTCAGATATCCCAAAATGGAATAATGAAATTCTTACTTGCAGCAGCACAACAGATATGTACACTGTAAAACCTGGAATAAACAACAAAAATGTTCAGTGTGTGTATATATATATATATATATATATTCAGTGTGCACAAGAACATAATCCTATAAAGAGAGGGGTTCGAGCATTAAGATAACCAGCGGCTGGATAAAAGGCAGGACTGCATGGTGGATAGGGAGAATGAGCAGCAGTGATGGGCAGCAGCAGTGATGGGCAGCTTCTGCGTACTTGATCGGGGGAGAAATAAACGTATTGAGCAGCCAAAGGCTGAACCAAAATCCTTTGGCAGCTAGCCTTCAGAGTCCGTTTGTCCTTTTGGCCATAAATCATTTTGAATCTGCACTTGATACGTTCCCCAGCATCTGCCCTCTGACAAACTCCAGAGGGCTGAGAACGATGAGAGGTGAGTAACTAGGCCAGGAGCAGCTCGACTGCACTGGATGGGAGTGGAGGTGGAAGTGTAATCTTGTTCCTTCATACTCCACACCAAACATCTTAAGAAGTTCTGCTGCCTTTTAATTTTTACTGAGCCATGGCTTCACGGCACTATACCTGACTCGGAATTACAACTGGATGGACTAGCTTTTTTTCTGGGCTGACAGGAATTCACTCTCTGGGAAAATTAGGGGAGATGGACTGGGAGTCTATGTGAACAAAGGTTGGTGCACGAATATTTCTGTTGGTTCCAGCCACTGCTCTGCAGCGGTGAAATATTTAACATTAAAGTGCCGTCCTCACTACTTACCGAGAGAGATTACAACCGTCATCACAGCCATGTATATACCACCTAACGCAAATGCAAATGATGAACTGGAGAAGCTGTACAACGCCATCAATCGGTCACAGAATTAACATCCTGAGGGCTTCTTCGTCATTGCAGGTGATTTTAACCATGCCAATCTCAAGAACATCCTACCTAAATTTCACCAGCATGTTTCCATTCCAACAAGGGGAGAGAACACACTGGATCACGTGTACACCAACATTAAATTTGCCTACAAAGAGGTCCCACGCCCCCATCTGGGTCACCCTGATTACATCTCTGTACTGTTAACCCCGGCTTACCAACCACGGTTTAAAAAGGAAAAAACAGTCACCAGGAACATCACTGTGTGGCAGGAGGGAGCAACTTCAGCATTGCAAAACTGTTCTGAGACCACTGACTGGTCGGTTTTCAGAGGCAGCCACATGCAGAGGCCACACGGACCTGGAGGAGTATGCAACGACTGTCATCAGCTACATCAGCAATTGTGCGGGTGATGTTGCAACCACCAGAACTATGAAAATACAACCCAACCAGAATCCCTGGCTCAACTCTGAGGTCCGCTCATTGCTCAAAGCCCATGATGCTGCTTTCAGATCTGGGGACAATGTGATGCTAAGAGCAGCTAGGAATTGCCCCACTACCAGTGTCAAAAGAGCTAAAGCTTCCTACGCTCTGAAAATATAAGATCACTTTCAGCAGGATGACCCCGATGCATGTGGCCAGGCATTCAAACAATTTCCAACTACAAGAGAAATAGCCCTGATGCCTGCACAGATGACGATAGCTCCCTGCCAGACACACTAAATTCTTTCTACACGCGCTTTGAAGCCACCAACAACAAGCCAGCCCTGAAGGACCCCCCCCCTCCCCCCCTCCCCCCACCCCCCCCTCCCCCCACCCCACCTCCCCCCCACCCCCCCCCCCCCGGCGACTAGGTACTGTCTGTTACAACAAATGATGTGAGGAGAACCCTGCTGAGGGTGAACCCACACAAAGCTGGCGGCCCAGATAACATCCCCAGGTCGCGTGCTCAAAGAGTGTGCCCACCAGCTGATAGACATCTTCAATATCTCCCTGACCCAAGCTGTTGTTCCCTCGTGCTTCAAATCTGCTACCATCATCCCAGTACCCAAGAAATCCCCAGTAACATGCCTCAATGACTACCGCCCCGTGGCAATGACTTCGGTCGTTATGAAGTGTTTTGAGCGGCTGGTCAAGGCATACATTAACGCCTCCATCCCAAACACACTGGACCCCCACCAATATGCATACAGGCAAAACCACTCCACTGAGGATGCAATTGCTTCTGCCACCCATCTAGTCCTATCTCAGCTAGAGAACACCCATGCACGTCTGCTGTTCATTGACTTTAGCTCAGCGTTTAACACCATCATCCCCCAGACCCTGATAAGTAAGCTGAGCTCTCATGGTCTGAGCACCTCAATGTGCAATTGGATTTTGGACTTTTTAATAACAGGGCACAGATGGTCAGAGTCCACACTCGGTCATCTCTCAGTGCAACTGTGCGGAGCCTCCAAGGGCTGTGTGCTAAGCCCACTTCTGTTTACACTGCTGACCCACAACTGTGCCGCCATACATCAGGCCAACCACATTATGCAATACGCGGATGACACCACAGTCATGGGGCTCATCAACGGCGATGAATCCGCCCACAGGGATATACAAAACATAAAAGCAACACTCTCCAAAGTACTGCTGGCTCAGCTGCAATGACAGCAGTCTGCCTCGGGGTGGTGCAATTGCTCACTTATCACCAACGACCACTGACACTCTTGACCGCAATGAGCCAGGAAATGAGGATCTGTGGCTCGAAACATTGCAGGTAATTCTCGTGCCACTAGAATATCAGCAATGGACATACTAAATAGCATTGGGTAACCACCTACCCTTGGCAGTCAATATCAGCACAGCCCCACCCTCAATATGTTGGGGTGATGACTGACGACAAACTTGATCAGCCAGAGAAATATTGTGGCTACCAGAGACCGAGCAACTTCTGGTAAGTCATTTGCTGCCTAATGCCCCAAAGTCTTTCCACCATTTAATAGCCACATATCAGAAGATGGTGCTATACTCTCCACTTGCCTGGATGAGTGCACCTCCCACAACTCTTATGAAGCTCAACAGAACAAGGCGGCCTCCTCGAATGGCCAGTGGAGAAGTCTGTGTAGGGATGGGATGGGATGGACAAATCAAATTGACAAATGACTGTAGGTCCTCTGCTTGGTGGTAACGATGGTCCAAAGGTGCTCGTGTCCCATATGTAATGTTAAAAAAAGGTAGGGGAGGAATATTTGTTCAGAGGATGGAAAGTAAATATCACATTTTATTCATTCATTTTGTGTATTAAATGCAATGCTCTGTGCCTTTTCTGCTCTGTAAATTAACTAGTTGTCAATAACTACAACGGAGAATCTGTGACCTTTCAGTCGATGCAAGTACATACTGTAGATGGGAGACCATGGCTCGTCCAACAGACTGCTGCTCAGAATCTTTGTTTGCAGAGGACTAAGTGAACATCAATATTATTTGCATTATAGGAAGAGTTACATGCTTGCATTTGTAGGGCACCTTTCAGAATCTTGGAATATGCCACTTTTCTTATGGCTAATGTCTTTTCTAAAGCTGTAAAACTGCATTAAGTAAGAATGTCATTGTTCTATTCCCAGAGTGTATGACAATTAAACACTAGTGTTTTTTTGGAAATGATGTTATTTTGAGAAATTGTAACGGGAGTGTATGAAAAGCACATTGGCAAGCCTGTGGTTCAACAAGTTCAATTTTCTTAACATTTTTTCAATTTAGGACAGTGTCTCAATCTGCCACTGTCAGGTACCAAACTTACTAAAAGGAAAATCTCCCACACAGCGTAGCTTCATCACGGTATGGTCCTCTTGATTTGGTTTAATTTACAGACCAGTGAGCTTCTTGAATATTTTGCTGCATCTTGTTGAATTTATTTTTATTGAAAGATTCCAGTCCTGCGGTCTGAAGAAGGGTCTCAACCAGAAGTGTGACATATTCCTTTTCTCCAGAGATGCAATCTGACCCGCTGAGTTACTCCAGGATTTTGTGCCTAACAGGGGTTTCAACCTCTGGTTAGATATTTTTAATAATGGATTTGTCGGCCACAATCTGCCAATGCCACTTGAATCACTTGGGATCAATACCCTTGTTATTCCCATGAGTTAAGGAACTGAATCGTCTTGTATTTATAAAACTAGTGACACTGATATTTTCGCATCACCTTGCTCATTGTTGACATATTTACTTACAATCTTGCTGGATGCAATATGAATTTTTTTCCCCATGATGTGAGCTCCATCTGGTGGTTTGTTCAAGTATAGGCAAAGAAATGACAAAAAAATAAAGAAGTGGTGTCGAGTTATGATAATAGAGGCAGCCAATAGTAATATGTATAAATAATCTGGATTCAAATCATGAGTGGTTGGGAAAAGACATGCGTGGGAGTTGGGGGATATAGTGCCCCAAAATGTAACCTCTCAGTAGATTGGAGCATAAATGGGGAAATGTCAAGGGTATGGGGCGGCACGGTAGCGCAGCGGTAGCGTTGCTGCTTTACAGCGAATGCAGCGCCGGAGACTCAGGTTCGATCCTGACTACGGGTGCTGCACTGTAAGGAGTTTGTACGTTCTCCCCGTGACCTGCGTGGGTTTTCTCCGAGATCTTCGGTTTCCTCCCACACTCCAAAGACGTACAGGTATGTAGGTTAATTGACTGGGTAAATGTAAAAAAATTGTCCCTAGTGGGTGTAGGATAGTGTTAATGTGCGGGGATCGCTGGGCGGCGCGGACTTGGTGGGCCGAAAAGGCCTGTTTCCGCGCTGTATATATATGATATGATATGATGATGATATTTGAAAGGAACTGCAATTGTCATGAGATTTTAATCTACATTCTCTTTTCTCCCCCCCCCCCCCCCCCCAAAAGATAAATTGGAATTGGAGAATTGGACCAAACATGTAGGGTGATAGCAAATAGCTGTAAGAACAATAGGGTTGTAATAGTAGATCATTTTAACCCTTAATATTGGGATTGCTGTGGTGCTAAGGGTTTTGATAGGGCTATTTAAATGTCCAACAAAGTTGCAATATGTAGGTGGCTCTATTGAAGGGGGCAACACATGACTTCCTCCTGGGAAATGAGACTGGGCAAGTGACTGAACCTCAGTGGGGGAGCACTTTGAGATAAGTAACCATAGGTGACCAGTGACTCTTAATTTTTAAATTGTTGGGGGAAGAGAGAACGGATTGGCCCACAAGTCTAAGAATTAAATTGAGGCAAGGCTAATTTTGATGGTACGAGAGAGGAACTTGCAAAGCTCGACTGGGAGAAGCAGTTAGCAGGTAAAGGGATGTCTGATTAGTGGGAGGCTTTTAAAGGGAGGAGGGTAGTGCTCGGGGCCAACATGGTCATGTTAAAATAAAGAGCAAGAGTGGAAGGATTGGGGAAACGCTAGTTGAAGAGCAATATTGAGGCTCCAGTCTGGAAAAGAGCCGTGTGTCTGGTGCAGGTAGCTGGGATTAAGCAAAGTCTAAGACATGGGAATACACCCAGAAAGGAAATTGGAAGGGCAAAAAGAGAACATTGGATATCCTTGGCTGATAGAGTAGAGTAGGATCTTCTCAGATCCTACTCTACCCTATTAGTAGGTCAGAGTAGGTAGACCACACAATCAGATTTTTGTACCTTCCTTAGCCACAGGTGACAGATGTGAGATAGCTAATATTGTGACTTTATTTAAGAAGGGCTGCAAGACCAAAACTGTGAACCTCAAGATGGGAAAGTTACTGATGGGGATTCTGAGAGATGGCACCCAGCTAGAAATGCAAGGATTAGGCAGTGTAGAACATTGTCTTGAATTATGTGTCCCTATTTCCAGTACCAAATCACTTTAGTAAATGGTACGAACAGCATTTGCATGTGTTTTGCCAATGATGATCTTCCTTTTAAGTCCTGTTTTCTTTTTGAAAACCATTTTTATTCCTGATCTGTGGCTCAACCTTGATATCTTAAATTACAATTTATTGAACGCCTATTTAAAGTCTTTTTATAATTTCCAACAGTTTTTAAGCTAATTGTTAAATGTGACTCGGTTATGGCCCATGAATTGGGAAAAGATTCAACCATGATTTTTTTTTTTTTAAATCACCTACTTTGAAGTTGGAGAGTATTGCATAAAATTTAGTAATGTCCATGGCCTGAAATGTTTGCAGATATCACAGCAGAATTGTCGGCATTCGCTGCCTTGCTCACTGTTTTACAATTAAATGCATAAATCCAGGAGCATCTGTCAGTGATGCTTCACTCCAGCATACTGCAGTTTTAGTCTTTGGTTGAGGGGAGACCTGATAGAAGGATATTAAATTGAAAGGCATTGATAGAGTACAGATTCTGACCCTTCACCCCCCCCCCCAGGTAGTTAAGAGTTGATCTTGGCATTGTGTACAGCAGAGATTGGGCCAAAGGGCCTCTTCCTGTGCTGTACTGTTCTAAATTGAAGAATGTGAGCACGTGTGTGAACTTGTTTCACGTACTATTGATGTAAAAACCACCCAATGTTTTTTTAAATAGTTGGCTTAGTCATCATTGTTACTAAAATTTGAGTCGTGTGAAACTAGATTCATGCACTATTTTATTCCCTCAAGAATTATTTAAAAATTGGAAGAATTTTAGAAGCCTGTACTCTGATTTCTACAATCCATACGCATTCACTTAGTAAATGTTGTAAGATGTATTAACACTAGATTTTTTTTTTTTTGTTGCTACCAGTATGTCAGAATTATTTTAATCCAATTGTTACTAATTTTGAAGATGGACACAAAGGTGGAGTAACTCAGTGGATCAGGCAGTATCTCTGGAGAAAAGGAATAGGTGACATTTCAGGTCAAGCCCCTTTTTCAGACGTTCTCAACCCAAAATGCCACCTATTCCTTTTCTCCAGCAATGCTGCCTGACCCGCTGAGTTTCTCTAGCTTTTTGTGTCTATCTCCATTGTAAACCAGCATCTGCAGTTCCTTCCTACACATTCTGTTTGACGTTTTTGTTGAATGCTGGGTGGTCTTGCAGGGGCCTGGCTGCACTTGTGTCTGGAAAAGGGACACTGAAGGCTCATGACCTGGTTTCTGAAGATTTTATTCCATTGCCTTGTTTCTTTAAATTTAGTCAATAAGGCAATGTCAGTTAGACTTTGTCGGGAGACCCAAATGTGTTTTGAGTTCTGATGCCATATGAAGTAATTCCTAATGAAGGTAGACACAAAATGCTGGAGTAACTCAGCGGGTCAGGCAGTATCTCTGGGTAGAAGGAATGGGTGACGTTTCGGGTCGAGATCCTTCAGACTGAAGAACCATTCCTTCTCTCCAGAGATGCCGCCTGACCCGCTGAGTTACTCCAGCATTTTGTGACAATCTTTGTTGTAAACTATCAACTGCAGTTCCTCCCGATGCATGTAATTCCTAACTCTAGTTTGTTAGATTTAGTGCTAATAATGCATTGCCTTTTGTAGTAATTTGAAGCCCTCTGTTCCTAGTTATTCAAGTCAAGTCAAGTCAAGTCAAATTTATTTGTCACATACACATACTCGATGTGCAGTGAAATGAAAGTGGCAATGCCTGCGGGTTGTGCACAAAAAATAACCATGTCATGTAACATTTTCAAATTGCCTCAATGGTATTCTTTGCCCAAGCCTGCAGCCTCTTCTGCTGTACTTCTGCTTTCTGCTCCAGCTCTCTCGCCAAACAGACTACTTACTCCTTTCTCTAATGTGTCCCTGGCTTTTCCATTTTTCAAAAGCGCGATGGAAAAACTTCCTCCTTAACATGGGGAGCAATCTGCTCAGTGCCTGCTCTAAATAGCAGAAATAAATCTGTCGGTGTGCAGCTATGCCAATGAAATATCTCTCACACTTTGCTCCAGCTTGCATTTGCCCATTCTTTCAATCAAGACAAATCCTAATTTAAAATGTCTCAGGATTTTTATTACATGTTTATTAATAAAAATCACAACTGGTATTTTATCACAATGCATTTGATCCCAAAATTCTGCAGTTGTACAGTCATTAGAATACTATCAAATTGTGAATTACTACTTTAGAAGCTGACATATTTGGTTTGTACAATGCTGCCATTTGTATGACATCCACAGTATTCCCAGACCGGAACTTTATTATGGGTAACCAAACTTTGCATTTTGTGTCCTTCAATACATAGTCTCAGTTGGAATTTGAGTGCGAGGATAAGTTTACATGAATTTGGTAGTATTAATGCAGTATCTGTATTTGGAAGAACTACATTTGCTGTTGTACCGGGGAACAAAATTGCAGTGCAATTTAGTCCAAACCAAATGCTGTAGTGTTTGTATAAAATGCACTCCGAAAGAAAGCATCCTGTTTGCATAGAAACTAAACTGCAAACATTCATTGCTAAATGTATTAATGTCGTCTCAATTTCTAATTTAATTACTTAAAGCTTCATGCTTTGAATTAATGCAAGACTACAAACAAAATCATACGGTTAATATTTTAAGATGTTTTTCCTTTAAATGGCACAGGTCAATTCCAAATAATCCATTCGGTGCTAATTAACCTGAAAATAAGATTTCTATAAACGGCACTAGATGGTAATAAATTATAATATTTGCCATTAAGATCCATAATAATGGAATAAATTATTTTACTTATATTAAATATCCAGTATTCTGCACAACCCCATTCAGTTATTTATCAAAAAATTATTTGTTAACATTTTCAATGCACCAATATAAAGCAGCAAAACCAATAGTGCCAAGACAAAGCTGGGTCTTCCACACAATATCAATTAAATGAAAGTGGGTCAAAATGATATACTAATGTAGGTCTATGACAACTGTAGTTTAAAAAAGACCACCAGTGCCATTTTCTTTTCAAGTTCATTTACTGTTTACTGCAGCATCGATTGGAAAAGTAAAATTCTTAAGCCAAAGTTATGCTGGTTTAAAAATCTGCAGCATTTCCAGTTTATATTCATTTTAAAAACTTAACATTTAGTTGCCATTCAAAATGGAATCCATGAAAGCTGTTGTCTGTAAATTATGCATAATATGTCCAGGGGGTGAAGCTGGTTTATATCACTTCAAATCAGAACTTCCTTAAATGTAAAAACTTGACACAAAGATGACCTAGATTCAAAGTTTTCAATACTATAAAAGATTTTTTTCCACATTGAATATTGATAATGTCAAGATACTATAGTTTAGAAAACAAAGTTGAATTTTGAAAAACATTGACACAAGAGACTGCAGATGCTTGAATCTTGAGCAAAACAAGGAGAAAGAGGAACTCAGAGGGTCGGGCAGCATCTGTGGAGGGAATGGACAGATTATATTTTGTACCTTTCGGACCAAATGGAGTGGAGAGGAGAGAGTTGGAAAAGAGGTGAGTGTGAGGCAAACCGTGGCAGGTGGTGATACTGGTGATTGGCAGATGGGTGAAAAGGAGACAAATGGTGTTGGATAAGGAAAGAGGAGCGAAATGTAGAGCGAGGGAGAAGGAGGGGTGGGGATGAAGAAAGAGGGGAGTATTACTTGAAATTGGCAAATTCAATTTTCATACCATTGAGTTGCAAGTTGCCTAAGCAGACTGAGGTGCTGTTCTTCCAGTTTGCGTGCGGCCTCACTCTGGTAATGGAAGAGGCCAAGGACAAAGGTATCTATGTGAAGGGGAGATAAAATGGTTGACAACCCAGAGTTCTAGTAGGTCTTGGTAGATAGAGCACAAGTGTTCAACCCAACTGTCGGCTTGTCTATGTCAATGTAAAGGAGGCTGAAGTAAAGAAATAATCTGGTTGTTTATTTGGTAACCATAATATTTTAGTAACTGGGACATTACTTTAGCGATCACAATATTTCACAAATTGATGCGAGGGCATGCAGCATTGTGAAAATCAGATTTAAAATGTACAATATATGCTTTAAAGGTGACTTAAATTGCATGATGGCCAAGACTGACCCTCTTTGTACGTACACTTAACAATTAACTTTTTTCAGACGCACAGCATAGCACAATGTATACATCAGTCTCCAATGATAAAGTTCAACAAACACAAACTTAACACCATCTTTTGTAACCAATCTTTGTTTGACCATCATTGTGATACAGAGACAGAAGCTGGAGAAATATACATTTTTGAAAATAAAATGCATACCATTCAAAATCAAATGAAAAGATGTGTTTAGGGATGGGCTGCATTTATCTAAAACTAAACTTCCACAATTATTTCAAACATTTGGAATATTAACCATCAATCTGTAAGCAAGATTGTATTGAATTTGCAGATTAAAAATTAAATGTGTGTAGCTGTGGATAGAAATGGCAGTAGCCACTTTTATAGCTAGATGGCTGTCGCTGCTGTTTGTGTATTTTTGTGCAGGAATACATCTTCGCCTGGTGCTTCGACGGATAGCCTGCCACCCTACTCTTATCATATTAGAGATAAATTGGCTGTCTCCAGTGTCAACTGTACAATTATAAGACCAGTAAACTTAATGGTTAGTAGAAATCATACATTCATCTACAACAAATTTTTGACTTAATTGGTGACGGATAATCTGTTCACTAGTAATACGAGTAGTATTAGGCCATGCGGCCTATCTAGTCTACTCCGCCATTCAATCATGGCTGATTTCTGCCTCCTAATCCCATTTTCCTACCTTCTCCCCATAACCCTTGACACCCATTCTAATCCATGTGCAAGATACATCTTCTGGATGCACTGGGACTCATCCTCAGTGATGTGACCTGGGGTCATCGGGTGTTTCGGGTCTCACAACATCAGACGCCCTTGCCCAGGCGACCCAGCCTGAATCTATCATTGCCTTAAAAATATCCACTGACTTGGCCTCCACAGATTAACTACCCTCTGACTAAAGAAGTTCTTCCTCACCTCCTTTCTAAAGGAGTGCCCTTTAATTCTGAGGCTATGACCTCCGGCCGTATAGTCTCCCACCAGTGGAAACATCCTTTCCGTATCTGCGATATCTATGCCTTTCATTATCCTAAGTTTCAATGAGGTTAAACCCATAACTGATGATAGGTAAACCGGTGAGGTGCAAGTTGTTGGGGGGGGGGGGGGGGAGGGAGGTTCTGACTGTCTATCTTATCTAAGCCTCTCATTAGCGGGGGGGGGGAGGGAGGAGGTTCTGACTGTCTATCTTATCTAAGCCTCTCATTAGCGGAGGTGGGGGGGGGGGTAGAGTGTGAAGTCACCACCTTTCTCCCAGGCACTCTACAATTTACAAATACATGACACAAGTGCAGTATATCCAATTTGTACTTGAATGATCTCGATCAATCTTGGTGTACAGCTCACAAAAAACAGTAGCCATGCAGAAAAATTTATGACTAGAAAGTTCTCGTTACTGACAGTAGGAACACATCAAAAGGAAGAGGTGATGTATCTGGGCATCCATCAGGCTCTCTGCCTGTTCTCTAGAGGACATGTGCTTCAGCTGGTATGCAGCAGCACTTGTTTAACCACCACCTGTGAAATTGTTGACTGGTGGCCGTAAGTGGAATTGCATTTGAATATTCCACTTGATGTTTGACTCTTCTGCAATACAGCTGCTTGTCTGTTCCTGTGCACTCTGCCAGATCCATAGGTGGAAAAGCCATTGTTTCTATTTTGTATTGCTGCTCCTTCCTCTTTGCCTTTCTCAGCACTTTGTCTACAAGCTGCTGAAGTGTCTAGGATTTATTCAATCACGGGCATGGTTGTCAAAAATGCAAATACATTTGTTGCGTGTAAATATTGGTTCAAAGGTAAACACATTTTTGTAAAATATGGTTAGCTATTAAGGCATCAATATGAAGAGGAAAAAGATGATTTTCCAGCAGTACATTTCCCTCCAGCTCTTTCCTCAGCATGTTCTGTGACTAGAATGACATCCAAATCAATGAGAAAGTGGCAGCTCTGCCTGAACCGGTGACAAATCTCCTGTGTCCGAGTCTGTAAGGGACGAGAACACTTTGCTTGTGTCTGTGGCTGACAGGTTTGTCTCCTTTACCTGAGAATCCTGAAGATTGGAGATATTCTTGCGTTGTTTACTTGTTCGAGACTCGGCTAGTCTGAAATTAGAAAAGCGAAACCATTCACATTACTATTCATGAGCTAACATGGTGGTCAGTTGATAAATCTATATTGTCAACAACAGTTTTATTTATATTTATATATATATAGAACATATTGATATTTTTAATCTGTATGATGGTTTCAGACTTGTTCAATGGCAAAACTTCTTGGCTCAACCAACTTAACAGGGAATAAATTAGTCCTTGTAATCCATAAGGTACATGATATTATTGACAAAAATAAAGTAAGGAGGAGATGGATATCAAAACTGGCATTTAAATTCATTGTGATATGATGGACAAATTCCTCCTAACGTCAAACATTGTATTCAGCCATGAGGCTTCTACACTCACAGGGACAAGATCTCTTGACCATAAGGAATTGATATTTGGACTTATCCAAATAAGTCTGCATACCACAGTTAAGGGAAGCGACAGTCTGGAATTGACAATAATTACTAATAGTTTTACCCATCTTGCAATCCATTTCTAATGCAAGGAAGCTTAAACTATAACCGCCTTAGCATATTAAATAAGGACAAATAAATATATCTTGAATCTTGAATCTTGAATCAGAGTCAGTGTCGAGGCATTGTACAGCACACAAACAGGCTCTTCAGCCCACTGTGTCTATACCAACTACTATACAATCTGAATCCCATTTATCTGCCTTAATTCCATATTTATCTAGGCCCTGCTCATTCAAATATTTGTCTAGATGCCTATTAAATGTTGCGAGGAACTGCCTACACGGCCCGTTCTGGCAATTCATTTCCAGATACCAATTTTTTTATTTATGTTTTAAACGTGCCCCTCAGATCTACTTTAAAACTGCTACCTTGCCATCTAGTTTTACGTACTTGGATACCCCTACCATGGGAAATGGACTCCAGCTTGATACCTATCTTATGTTTTTCATAATTTATCTACCTCTATCATGTCACCTCAGTCTCCTGTGCTCCAGGAAAAAATGGACTGTTAATCCAATTTCTCCTTAAAGTCCAGTCCTCCAATCCAGCCAACAACATTGTGAATCTTTTCTACAACCCCTTCCATTCCCTTTGCTTAATCACCCATCTCCTCAAATGTGGCAACCAGAGCTATGCCCAATACGCCACTGCAGCCCAACCAATGCATTGTAGAACTGCAGCATGTTGTCCCAACACTTGTACAGAATGCAAATGGCCATGCTGCAAGAACGCAGATGGTCAGGCTGCATGTGTGGAGGAAATGGGCAGGGGATATTACTAGGTAGGTCCCTTCATCAGACCAATGATGAATGACCTGCTGAGTTCCTTCAGCACACTGCAGATGCTGGTATCATGAGCAGTACTTAATGCCTTGGCTGATGATGGCAAGCATATTTTATGCCTTCTGCACCATCCTTTAACTGTTTTTGCCTCTTTCAGTGAACTATATACTTTCCCCAAGGTCTCTGTTCAACAGCCCTTCTCAACTGCCCTGGTTTAACTTCCTAAAAATACATCATTTTGCACTTGTATAAGTTCAATTCCATTTATCATTCCCTTGCCTACTTTACTGGTTGATCTAGATTCTATTGAAACCTTACACAACCACCTTTGCTGTCGACTATACTGGCAATTTATGTCCACAAGATGCAAGAGCAGAATTGGGCATTCAGCATACATTCAAGTCTACTCTGCCATTCAATCATGGTGAATCTAATTTTCCCCTCTGAACTCTCTTCTCGTTCTCCCTGTAACATTTAACACTCTTAATAATCAAGAACCTGCAAACTTGCTAATCATGCAACCTACATTCTCAACAAATCATCAATATCAGACAAACTAAAGACCCCACACTAGTGCTCAGTCCTCTTCTCTCTCTGGACTCATGACTATGTAGCCAGACACTTCCAACACCATCTTTAATACTAACTAAATTCACCATGATATCATTGTTATTGGATGAATAACGTAATAAGTCACCATACAGGAAGGAAATTGAAAATCTGAATGGCGCCAGAACAACAAACTTGCTCTCAACATGAGCAAGGAGCTGATCATTGACTTCAGGAGGGGAAAGCCGAGGATCCACATGGACTCTGATCAGTGATGGTGAAAGTCAACAGCTTCAAGTTCCTTGGTGTGCATGTTTCCGAAGATCTGTCCTGGGCCTTGCACATCGATGTAATCCCAAGGAAATGTCTTCAATCCCTTAGGAAACTTGGTATGTTGCCAAATACTCTTGCTAGCAAGCTTTCTATAGATGTACACTAAAAAGCACATTGACTGGTTGCTTCACGGCCTGGTTTGACAATTGAAATGCTCAGATACGAAGGAGACTACAGTAGTAGACTGTCTGGTCCATCATATATATTGATCTTCTCACCAAAGGGCCTGAAGAAGGGTCTCGACCTGAAACATCACCCATTCCTTCTCTCCTGAGATGCTGCCTGACCTGCTGAGTTACTCCAGCATTTTGTGAATAAATACCTTCGATTTGTACCAGCATCTGCAGTTATTTTCTTATATTCTCGCCAAAGGGGATCTATGAACGCCAATATAAAAAGACCACACCATGCTGGCCATGCTCACATTTTGCTGCTACAAATTGGGAAGGTGGTATTGGAGCCAGAAAACAGTAACTTCAATCAAATGTTTGAGCAATCAAATTCTTGTAAATTACACTGCTGTCAGAAATGATGATATTCTATGGACTGTCTTTGATTACACTGCAGATAGTTTTTGCATTATTATGGTTATCTAATATTAGTTATTTTATTGTATCTTCAATTATATTGTGTTTACGGGTCTGTTAAGCTACATCAAGTAATTTCATTGTCCCATTATGTATATACATATCACAATTAAATACTTTTTTGGCTATTTGAGGATTTGAGTGAGGATGTAGCAGTCAAAATCATGATAAATTAAACTATTAATATAAACATGATCCTGGACAAAATATATCAACTATTAATACAAACAAGATCCTGCCTTCAAACCAATTCCAAATGTAAACAATAATTGGTTGCAAAATTACAGTGACAGCTGTGTTAACAATGAGTGGAGCAAGCTTGCATCTCTCAGCAGGAAGCCACTTAAGGAATATTCCTAAGAAACAGAGTATAGGTGTTCAATGTGTCAAAGCAAATGAGACACTCGTATACATTGGCCAGTATAGACTAAAGGACAAGGTTAATTGATTAATATTTGAGACCCTAGCTTTCGCTACACTGGTTGGGGGAGGGTGCCATCTGTCACAATGTAGGAACAATAGACAAAATTAGAGGCATTAGTGCCAGAACATCCTGAGCTTTGCACCATTGTACTACAGAGGGATAAAATAGAGACAAGGACACTATGTCTCCATCTCCAGCATGAACTCGTGGGGGGATGTAAATTTGGTGTTTATAGAGCCAGACCATCAGTCCGTCCATCAGATCCAGACATTTCCAAGGGTTCACCCTCATGAAAGATTTACTGACATCAGTCGTGGTGACTGAGATTGTAATACCATCTGGGGCTATGGGTATCTTTAAATGTCATTAATTGTACTCTCATCTTCTACTTGCTCTGGCAACTCCCTCCATATACACACTAACATTTGCGTGAAAATGTTACCTCTCGGGTCCTTTTTAAATGATTCCCCCGCTCATTGTAAAGCTATGCCCTCTGGTTTTAGACTCTCTCATCCCAAGGAAAGAGTTGTGGTTATTCGTCTTATCTGCGCTCCTCATGATTTTTAAAACTCTCTAAAGTCACCCCTCCCCATTCCTAACCTACCGAGCCATTCCTTATAACTCTAACCTTCCAAACATGATAACATAGAAACATAGAAAACATAGAAACATAGAAAATAGGTGCAGGAGTAGGCCATTCGGCCCTTCGAGCCTGCACCGTCGTTCAATATGATCATGGCTGATCATCCAGCTCAGTAGCCTGTACCTGCCTTCTCTCCATACCCCCTGATCCCTTTAGCAAAAAGGGCCACATCTAACTCCCTCTTAAATATAGCCAATGAACTGGCCTCAACTACCTTCTGTGGCAGAGAATTCCACAGACTCACCACTCTCTGTGTGAAGAAATGTTTTCTCATCTCGGTCCTAAAAGACTTCCCCCTTATCCTTATGCTGTGACCCTTGGTTCTGGACTCCCCCAACATCGGGAACAATCTTCCCGCATCTAGCCTCTCCAACCCCTTAAGAATTTTATATGTTTCTATAAGATCCCCCCTCAGTCTTCTAAATTCCAGCGAGTACATGCCCAATCTATCCAGTCTTTCCTCATATGAAAGTCCTGCCATCCCAGGGATCAATCTGGTGAACCTTCTCTGTACTCCCTCTAAGGCAAGAACGTCTTTCCTCAGGTTAGGAGACCAAAACTGCACACAATACTCCAGGTGCGGTCTCACCAAGGCCCTGTACAACTGCAGCAGAACCTCCCTGCTCCTAAACTCAAATCCTCTTGCTATGAATGCCAACATACCATTCGCTTTCTTCACTGCCTGCTGCACCTGCATGCTTGCTTTCAATGACTGGTGCACCATGACACCCAGGTCACGTTGCATCTCCCCTTCTCCCAATCGGTCACCATTCAGGTAATACTCTGCTTTCCTGTTCTTGCCGCCAAAGTGGATAACCTCACATTTATCCACATTATATTGCATCTGCCATGCATTTGCCCACTCGCCTAATCTATCCAAGTCACTCTGCAGCCTCCTAGCATCCTCCTCGCAGCTAACACTGCCACCCAGCTCCGTGTCATCCGCAAACTTCGAGATGTTGCATTCAATTCCCTCGTCCAAATCATTAATATACACTGTAAATAACTGGGGTCCCAGCACTGAGCCTTGCGGTACCCCACTAGTCACTGCCTGCCATTCCGAAAAGGACCCGTTTATTCCTACTCTTTGCTTCCTGTCCGCCAACCAATTTTCTATCCACCTCAACACTGAACCCTCAATACCGTGTGCTTTAAGTTTGTACACCAATCTCCTATGTGGGACCTTGTCGAAGGCCTTCTGAAAGTCCAGATATAACACATCGACTGGTTCTCCCTTATCCACTCTACTAGTTACATCCTCGAAAAATTCTATAAGATTCGTCAGACATGATTTGCCTTTGGTAAATCCATGCTGACTTTGTCTGATGATTTCACCACTTTCCAAATGTGATGCTATCACATCTTTAATAACTGACTCTAGCATTTTCCCCACTACCGATGTTAGGCTAACTGGTCTATAATTCCCCGTTTTCTCTCTCCCTCCCTTTTTAAAAAGTGAGGTTACATTAGCTACCCTCCAGTCCTCAGGAACTACTCCAGAATCTAAAGAGTTTTGAAAAATTATCACTAATGCATCCACTATTTCTGAGGCTACTTCCTTAAGCACTCTGGGATGCAGCCTATCTGGCCCTGGGGATTTATCTGTCTTTAATCCATTTAATTTACCTAACACCACTTCCCGACTAACCTGGATTTCCCTCAGTTCCTCCATCTCATTAGACCCCCGGTCCCCTGCTATTTCCGGCAGATGGTTTATGTCTTCCTTAGTGAAGACAGAACCAAAGTATTTGTTCAATTGGTCTGCCATCTCCTTGTTCCCTATGATCAATTCACCTGTTTCCAACTGCAAGGGACCTACATTTGTCTTAACTAATCTTTTTCTCTTGACATATCTATAAAAGCTTTTGCAGTCAGTTTTTATGTTCCTTGCCAGTTTTCCCTCGTAAACTATTTTCCCTTTCCTAATTAAGCCCTTTGTCCTCCTCTGCTGGACTCTGAATTTCTCCCAGTCCTCTGGTATGCTACTTTTTCTGGCTAATCTGTATGCTTCATCTTTTGTTTTAATACTATCCTTGATTTCCCTTGTTAGCCACGGATGCACTACCTTTCCTGGTTTGTTCTTTTGCCAAACCGGGATGAACACTTGTTGTAGTTCATTCATGCGACCTTTAAATGCCTTCCATTGCATGTCCACCGTCAACCCTTTCAGCATCAATCGCCAGTCTATCTTGGACAATTCACGCCTCATACCCTCAAAGTTACCTTTCTTTAAGTTCAGAACACTTGTTTCTGTATCGACTTTGTCACTCTCCATCCTAATGAAGAACTCTACCATATTATGATCACTCTTGCCCAAGGGGCCTCGCACAACAAGACTGCTAACTAACCCTTCCTCATTACTCAATACCCAGTCTAGAATGGCCTGTTCTCTCGTTGGTTCCTCGACATGTTGGTTTAGAAAACCATCTCTCAAACATTCCAAGAAATCCTCTTCCTCAGCACCCCTGCCAGTTTGGTTCACCCAATCTATATGTAGATTGAAGTCACCCATTATAACTGCTGCACCTTTAGTGCATGCATTTCTAATTTCCTGCTTGATGCCATCCCCAACCTCACTATTGCTGTTAGGTGGCCTGTACACAACTCCCACTAGCGTTTTCTGCCCCTTAGTGTTTCATAGCTCTACCCATATCGATTCCACTTCCTCCAAGCTAATGTCCTTCCTTTCCACTGCTTTAATCTCCTCTCTAACCAGTAATGCTACCCCACCTCCTTTTCCTTTCTGTCTATCCCGCCTGAATATAGAATATCCCTGGATGTTGAGCTCCCAGCCTTGGTCACCCTGGAGCCATGTCTCCGTAATCCCAACTATATCATAATCATTAATAACTATCTCCACATTTAATTCATCCACCTTATTACGTATACTCCTTGCATTGAGACACAAAGCCTTCAGGCTTGTTTTTACAACTCTCTTACCCCTTATACAATTATGTTGAAAAGTGGCCCTTTTTGATTTTTGCCCTGGATGTGTCTGCCTGCCACTTTTACTTTTCACCTTGCTACCTGTTGCTTCTACCCTCATTTTACACCCCTCTGTCTCTCTGCTCCTGCTCCCACCCCCCTGCCACATTAGTTTAAATCCTCCCCGACAGCACTAGCAAACACTCCCACCTTGAACACCAGGGGAGCTATGTGAGGATGCTCTTCCTCGACTTCAGCTCTGCCTTTAACACGGTCATCCCGAGCAGACTGGTCACCAAACTTTCTGACCTTGGATTTTCCCAAACCATCTGCCAATGGATCAAGGACTTCCTGACCAACCGCCCCCAGACCGTCAAAATAGGCCCTCACCTCTCCTCCACCATTACACTGAGCACCGGCTCACCACAGGGCTGTGTGTTGAGCCCCATCCTTTACTCCCTCTACACTCACGACTGCGCCCCCACCCATCCCACCAACACCATCATCAAGTTCGCGGATGACACGACTGTGGTTGGACTCATCTCAGGAGGAGATGAGGCAGCCTACAGGGATGAAATCCAAAGGCTGACAGCATGGTGTTCAGTGAACAATCTTGTCCTGAACTCCTCCAAAACAAAGGAACTTATAATAGACTTCAGGAAAACCAGTGCAGAATACGACCCACTCTACATCAATGGGGTCTGTGTGGAAAGGGTACCCGCTTTCAGGTTCCTGGGTACGCACATCGCAGAGGATCTTACCTGGTCTACCAACACCATCACCACAGTGAAGAAGGCACAGCAGAGACTCCACTTCCTGAGGATCCTCAGGAAAACCAACCTGCAGGAGAAGCTCATGATGTCCTTCTATCGCTGCTCCATCGAGAGTGTGCTGGCATACTGTATAACCACATGGTATGCCAGCTGCTCAGAAAAGGACAGGAAGGCCCTTCAGAGGGTCATCACGACGGCCCAGAAGATCATCGGCTGCTCACTGCCCTCCCTGGAGCACCTGTTCAGCCTACGCTGCCTCAGTAGAGCAGGCAAAATAATAAAAGATCCATCCCACCCCGGCCACCGTCTGTTTGTTCATCTGCCCTCTGGTCGACGTTTCAGGTCGATCAAATCCCGAACAAACAGACTTAAGAACAGTTTTTACCCCAGGGCCATACGAGAACTGAACACTACCTTCTGCACTAGGCAACACTGTTAAAACTTTTGTACTTAATATAATTGTATTTATTTGTTTTTGCATTTATTGCATATATGTTTTTACGCACCGTCAGGATTGGCTATTTTTTTATTTCGTTATACTCGTTGCAATGACAATAAATGAATATTATTATTATTATTATTATTATTATTAGGACATTGGTTCCATTCCAGCTCAGGTGCAGACCGTCCTGTTTGTACTGGTCCCACCTCTCTACAGAACTAACATCTTAATCTTTTATTGAACCCCTTCCAGTTTCATGTATTCTTCTAAAGCAGGTTGACCCAAACTGAACATGATTGAAATCTGTTGGTTTACCCTCTAATTTGCATAAAGGTTTTTTCTTTATTTTATTTTAAATCTGTTCTGGTGCTGGTTTCACAAATGAAAATTGCAGGTGAAATTGACTAAAATTTAAACTGTTCATGAATGCAGAATTTTTCATATGGACATTGTGCATATTTTGGTTCTTATTATCTATGTGTATCATTCACTGACAATGATAATGTTTTGGGATAATATTAGAAAAAAAGTACCTGTGATTGGCTGGGCTCAACTGCATCCACAATGCTGCTTGTAAAATTGGAAAATAAATATAATGCCTCACAGAATCATTAATTCATTAACTTCAGAGTGAGCAAACATTTGCCTTGGTTATTTGGGCAAACATATATTCATGGCAATTGAAAGTTGACTGGATGTAAAATAACTAACGCCCAGTCTCATAAAACAGGTCATTTACATTTCCTTAAACATCTTATTCATTTAATTTTATGCAACCTAGTTAAACATATTTTAATAAAGACCGTTATTTAGGATGAAAATCGTAAATAATTTCTTGCATGTAAAGGCAGGAATCAAATACCTATCCAAGTAAGAAACTTTCTTAATACTTATAGCCACATTGTTTCACATTTTTATAAATCAGTAAAATGTTTTCAGTCACAAAAATAATTCCTCGTGCATGGAAGCTCAAATCTCTCAGCTACTTTTCAGTATGGGATAATGAGCAGGAATAAGGCTTCCAAGTTGACTAGATGCTGCACAGATCAATTGCTACAGCTCCAGGTGAAATTAGATATTTCAGCACACATGGGTTTCTGAACACATGCAGCACTGATTCTTGCAATATTTAGGATATTAGTTGATAGTAAATATGAGATTAAAATAATGATCAAAACAACAATATTCATGTATATGATTAAAATGCTCCAGTGCAAAAGGTACTAATTCTAATATCAACTTTATAGCTATTTTAATTTGCCATCAGATTCCATCTCCTTTAGGTTTTCCTGTCATGTTAATCTATTTGGGATCCAGCAGAGTCTGCTGCCCGAGTTTTCTTTTCCAGCTTTGATTTATCATAAGCTTAATAATGTTGCAAAATTTTAAGGACACTTCTAGGAACATAGAAAATAGGTGCAGGAGGAGGCCATTCGGACCTTCAAGCCAGCACCGCCATTCACTGTGATCATGGCTGATCATCCACAATCAGTAACCTGTGCCTGCCTTCTCCCCATATCCCTTGATCTTCTAAGATAAGTCACTATGCATTCTGATCTAAATAAAGTCCTACATTAGCTTTCTAGTGGAAAAGCTGACCTTAACCATCGCAGCGACAATTGGGTCTCTATGGCTTGAGGCCAAGGTGCAGTTCTGGAATCAGACTATCTATCACCAGTGCCTGTGAAGTAGCTGGGAGATCAAAGATTAACCTTGTCCACGCAATGTCTTCCTAACATTCGCATCTTTACAGAAGTTAAAAATTGATGAACAAGCAAATAAATCCAGTCATGAAACATTTAAATAGAATACAGTTTTACCTTATTTCTCAGAATCAATATTGTGTTAGAGTCAATGAAAGTTAAAATTACACACTTAAGATGCTTGAGGAATTAAAATTAATGTAAGGTTCCGATCTTTATTAGATACACAGGCCATGGAGCCCAACACTAGATTTGATATCTGACATTATTTGACAGATCTGCACTCTATAAAATTATCTGGCTTAAGTATGTCTCCAATGCCATTTTTTTGTTTTAAATCTGAAGAGATGCACAAGCATGAATATTATAATTGTAATTAAGTATTACGATATTGTAATTAAGTATTTTTGTAGCATGGCATGAACCAACAGATTTAATGAAATTACCAGTCTTGCAACTGGACAGAAAACGGAATGCACTTACCAAAGGGACCAGTGCACATTCATAATTTCCACAAACAGATCAGACTATGTAAAACTTACAGAAATGAAAATAATGAAGATTAATCTGCCCTCCAAGACTGAAAGCCATTTCAATTATGTAAGCATGAATTAATGATGAGAATTGGAAAATAATTTCCAATTTGTTTATGGCTTGATCTACTGAGAGCGAGTGTTATTTGTGCCTAACTGCTCATTTCCATTAGCGGTTTGTGGAACAGAAGCAGCAGTATATATATATATTTTATTTTTTTAAATCATAAATTGCAGCTAATGGTACATGGACTGATCATGTTTCTCTCAAATGCACAAGGCCTTAAATTTAAACCCAAATTAAGCAGTGAAAAATGTGTCAGTTCGGGGGAAATTATAGCTATTTCATTGACATCCTTTCGATCACATTCACTAATCATTGCACAATGTTCAATTCCATTTGCACTCCACTGCAAATGAAGCAGTGCAGAATCTATATGGTTCTGGGCCATCAGTGAATGTGGGAAATGCCATGTTCTTGCCACCAAATTAACAGCCTACGTCTATAATTCCAACCTCTAACAACTTCAGGTGATAATTGGGGCATCAATCAAGCTTTTTTAATTCTATCCTCCTGAGTGTTATTGGAGCAGGGAGAGTATTTCATTATGTTTCTGACATTCCGGTAGATCGTGGAAATGCTTTGAAATTTTAGACAGGCAGTGATCAATTGCAGGATAGCCAGTCAATGAGATGCTGTTGCAGCCACAGTACTTTTGTGGCTGGTCCAGTTGAGTTTCTGTACAGTGGTGACTCCCAGAATGTAGATGGGTTGGATATCGATAATTACTCAATGATGGAAATTACTTTGAACACGGTCATAAAGAGAGTCATACAGCATGGTAACAGGCCCTTCAGCCCAATTTGTCTATGATGACCATGATGCCCTATCTAAGCTAGCCCCGTTTGGCCAAATATCCCACCAAACCTTTCCTATCCATGTGCCAAGGAGGCATGGGGGGGGGTGGTGGTGGTAAGGGACATCTTGGTCAGCATGCAAATATTGGGCTGGTGCCTGTTTCAATGCAATATGATTCTATGATATTCTCCATGACCATGTACAAAGTAATTTCCATCAGTGAGTAGTTATCGATATCCCCCCATTCTGGGAGTCACCACTGCACAGAACAAGCCGTTACTTTCAGGTATCACTCCAAGTTGCACTTATCTGGAAATATCTTGCCCTTCCTTCAGCAATGCTGCATCTAAAATCTACCCATCCCAACCCAAAACCATTGCTGCAACATCTTCACCAGATAGACTGCAGTTGTTCAAGAATGTGGCTCATCACAATGTTCTCATGAGCAATTTGGCAATAAATATGAGCTTTGCCAACAGTAGCTAGATCCCAAAATATTAAAAAGAAAATGGCTGCCACAGAAATTAGATGAATGCTTCACAGTTTGGATCATGTTGATGTGTAAAGATTGTCAGTCATAGAGTGATACAGTGAGGAAACAGGCCTTTCGGCCCAACTCACCCACACCAGCCAACAATGTCCCAGTTACCCTAGTCCCACTTGCCTGCACTTGGTCCATAACCCTCAACCTGTCCTAACCACGTACCTGTCCAACTCTTTCTTAAATGATGGGATAGTCTCAGCCTCAACTACCTCCTCTGGCAGCTTGTTCCATACACCCACCGCCCTCTGTGTGAAAACAAAATCTCCCCTCGGATTCCTATTAAATCTTTTCCCCTTCACCTTGAACCTATGTCTTCTGGTCCTCGATTCCCCTACTCTGGGTAAAAGACTCTGCATCTAACCGATCTATTCCTCTCATGATTTTGTATACCTCTGTAAGATCTCCCCTCGTCCTCCTATGCTCCAAGGAATAGAGACCCAGCCTACTCAACCTCTCCCTATAATTCACAGTCTCTAGTCCTGGCAATATCCTCATAATTGTTTTCTGAACCCTTTCAAGCTTGACAATATCTTTCCTATAACATGGTGCCCAGAACTGAACACATTCAGTCTGAAGAAGGGTCTCGACCCAAAACGTCGCTCATTCCTTCTCTCCTGAGATGCTGCCTGACCTGCTGAGTTACTCCAGCATTTTGTGAATAAATACCTTCGATTTGTACCAGCATCTGCAGTTATTTTCTTACACATTCTAAATGCGGTCTCACTAACATCTTATACAACCTCCCAACTTCTATACTCAATACTATGAGTGATGAAGGCCAAAGTGCCAAAAGCCTTTGCCCACCTTATCTACCTGCAACTCGACCTTCATGGAACTATGCACCTGTACTAGATTCCTTTGCTCTACAACACTCCCCAGAGGCCTACCATTTACCGTGTAGGTCCTGCCCTTGTTCGACATACCAAAATGCACCACCTCGCACTTCTGTGTTAAATTAGCCAATCTAGCTAATCGATCCAGATCCTGCTGGTCGTTCACAACCATCTTCACTATCTGCAAAACCACTCACTTTTGTATCTTCAACAAACTTGTTAATCTTGCCCTGTATATTCTCATGCAAATCATTGATGTAGATGACAAACCGCGATGGGCTCAGCACCAAACCCTGAGGCACACCATTAGTCACAGACATCCAGTCTGAGAAGCAACCTTCCACCAATACCCTCTGCTTCCTTCCAAGGAGCCATTCAGCTATCTCTCCTTGGATCCCATGCAATCTAATGTTTCAGAGCAGCCTACCATGCGGAACCTTGACAAACGCCTTACTGAAGTCCATGTACACAACATCTACAGCTCTCCCCATCAACCTTTGTGGTCACGTCTTCAAAAAAAGCAATCAGATTTGTGAGACACTATCTCCCAAGTACAAAACCATGCTGACTATCCCTAATCAGCCCTTGCCCATCCAAATGCCTGTATATCCTATCCTTCAGAATACTCTCCAGTAACTTACCAACTACAGATGTTAAGCTCACTGGCCTATAGTTCCCAACATTTTCCCTGCAGCCCTTCTTGAAAAGAGGTACAACATTTGCCACCCTCCAGTCTTTCAGCACCGCTCCTGTATTTAAGGACGACTCATAAATTTCAACCAGGGCTCCCACAATTTCCTCTCTAGTTTCCCGCAATGTCCTCGGATACATCAGATCAAGCCCTAGAGATTTGTCTACTTTCAAACACGACAGTACCTTCAGTACTTCTTTGACAGTAACCCTGACTGCTTTCAAGACACTTCCAGTGACTGCTCCAATTTCCTCCATCCTACTGTCTTTCTCCTTGGTAAATACAGAGGCGAAATACTCATTTAGGACCTTGCCCATCTCCTGTGGCTCCACACAGAGTTGACCGCTTTGATTCCTGAGGTCCCACTCTCTCTCTAATTACCCTTTTCAGACCTCCCAACATTTGATTTTACAAATTCAGAATTTTGTGGTCACTGGTCCCAAAAGGCTCCTCCACACACACTTCATTAACTTGCCCTTCCCAATTTCCCAATACTAGATCCAGCATTGTGGGGGCCTCCACAAACTGCTTAAGAAAACTCTCCTGAACACTTTTGAGGAATTGTACCCCATCTGAAACCTTCACGCTATGATTTTCCCAGTCGTAATTGGGAACGTTAAAATCCGCTACTGCAACAACCTTATTTGACCTGCAGCTGTCTGCAATCTCCTGGCACATTTGTTCCTCTAATTCCCGTTGACTATTCGGGGGTCTGTAGTACACCCCCAACAAGGTGATCATCCCTTTCTTGTTCCTCAGCTCCACCCATATAGCCTCACGAGACAAACCATCCAAAATGTTACCTCTGAACACAGCTGTGACATCCTCCTTAACCAACAATGCAACCCCTCCCTCTTTTTCCCTCATCCCTGTCTCTCCGGAAGCTCCTGTATCCTGGAACATTGAGCTGCCATTCCTGCCCCTCCCTTAACCAGGCCCATTGTAAAGCTAAACAGCTGGTAATATCACTTCAACAAATAATTGTTTTTAATTGGATTGTTTGTGGGCTTTAAAATATTAGAAACCTTCAACAGCTTACCTTGAAAAGGCATCGTCAAGACCATCGTCCTCTTCCTGCAAGATAAACAAGAAAACATTGTCACCTTTAACTGTTGTCCCATGCAGTATTACTGAACCTATAGCTTTTGTCAGCAACAGGTTTCAACCAGTCAGTAACATTTAGCAGGCCTCTCGCTTGTTTTATGCAAAAGGGTATAAGAAAATAACTGCAGATGCTGGTACAAATCAATTTATTCACAAAATGCTGGAGTAAATCAGCAGGTCAGGCAGCATCTCGGGAGAGAAGGAATGGGTGACGTTTCGGGTCGAGACCCTTCATCAGACTTTAGATAGTTCCTCTGTCCCTCCCTTCCCCTCCTTCCCAGATCACCCTCTACCTTCCTGTCTCCACCTATATCCTTCCTTTGTCCCGACCCCCTGACATCAGTCTGAAGAAGGGTCTCGACCCGAAACGTCACCCATTCCTTCTCTCCTGAGATGCTGCCTGACCTGCTGAGTTACTCCAGCATTTTGTGAATTATGCAAAAGGGTAACTGAGCAGTCCTGATATTCTGAACCATATCAACTTCTATTCCCCATCCTCACTACCATCTTTATGCATCAGTGGATTATTATCATGTGTTAAATATTAAATGATTTTTTTGTGGCATTACCTTGTGCCCTGTTTTATCTCTTTCCCAGTTCTGACATGAATATCACATCAATATGGATCACGACTCCAATTGGAGGAAATATCAGTATTACGAATACTTTTCTGGACAAATTATGATGAATAATTAAAGCATTTTCTTTGCTATTTCTGACATGTAATCATTATAAATATTTGCCAACACGTTTAGTTAATTCCCAAGTTTTTACTTAGACAATCTCAAGAGTGCAAATTAGCATTAACAACTTTACAATTATAAAGCATCTTCAAAAACAAATTCAGGGAAGCTGGGGCAGAAAAGTCTTTATAAATACTTAAATCTAGGAGCAAAACATAACTTTAATTAGCAGTTCTTCATTGGGGTTTGAGACACAGATGCTGCATGTCCTGAGGCACACTGATGCCTGGAGCCAGTATGGAAATTAACATTTCACTGACTTCACGAGTTAAGACATTTCAGCTCTGGTCTCATCGTTCTTTTTCACACAGTAAGAAAACTGAAACTGATATGTTCTAATTATGATCTAAAGAACCAACTAAGAGTGATCACCTCATATCAAAAGTGTTTAACGTTATTGCAAAAATATCATCTATTTGCTCAATTGTTAGATTTTTAATTTTTTTAGCAGATTAATTTTAAAGAATTGCTGCTACATTGAGGCAGAGATCCACCAAATAAATGGCTCTTCCTTTTACCTGCATCAGCAAATAAATGCCTATTTGCAAACTATAGCAAAGACCAATAAACCTAAATATTAATGGCTTCAGTAGAAACAGAAGCAACAGGAGAGACAAAAATGGAAATTGGAATTGAGGCCAATATGATAGGAGGCAAAGTAAGGCTCATTTAATGCACAGTACTGCTTTAATTTTTATTTAATATGATATATAATTCTAGTCACGTTAGCAACCATCATGGGAGATGGAGTTAATGAGTGGATGTGAAGTTTTTGGTTGGAGCCAAAAATGATTATTTAACTATTTCTGATGTTCACTTTCAATTTACTGTATCATCTACTACTTCATGTCAAAAAGGCTTTCTGCCAGTATAGAGGTGTTCATGGGAAACAGTAATGGAATAGCCCTGGGGGGATTTCACTGTACAGATGGAAGCTGATTTTATCTATGAATGCCAAAACCAGTTATGCAACACAAATATAAAGGAAGAGAGATATAAGCGAAGAAAACATCTGAGATCGGAAACCCTTGGATTCCAAGATAGTTGGGTTTGAATCTGACGTCTTGGAAAGTGAAGTTTGAATGCATGCTCATTGTTTTACTTTTCTTGGCATGATAATTAATCAACACCCAGACAATTCATTTCACATCCAGAAAAGTGCACAACTGAATACTTACAATGAAACAACATGAAGATGGATGTAAAAAAACATCAACAATTCTATATTCCCACTTAGCCATTTGTGACTGTATATTATCACAATTAATAAAGGAGGCCACTGTCATATGTATGTTGATTGAAATATATTCATTCCTTTATCTTGTCATAGGCACTAATATTCATTTCATGGTCAATTTTCTGCAGGTCCAAATCATTTTTGAAATTAATATTTACTCTAAGATCAGAGTATCCACTGATTTATTCTTGGTTGGGTCAGATAATAACATCACATACCAATAAGCATAATGGTAATATTAGGATGGCATGCCTTAGCCCCTTTGAAATTGAAATAATTACAAGGATAACCACAGGGCTAAACTGAATATTCCATCTGCTTCTACTCTTATTTCCTTTGAATTTGACATCACCACATTTTGATTTTTATCTGTTAAGGTCTCATCCAGCTTCAGGGCTCAAGTATTTTTTTAAATGCACGCAGAAATCTGCAGCTTACCCAAATGGCCATCTGGCTGTCGGAGGCTAGTGAGAGCCAAGTCCTGAATGTCTGGTAAGCCTTTTCGCAGTCAGACAGTACATGACACTCCTAAACCAGGGCAAGCCTGCACGTTAAAAATATCATTTTCCAGCATGAATGCCAAGGGAGGGGAGGGGGTGGGGGGTTAAATGGGATAGACAATGATGGAGTTAAAGGGAAAGAGAGTATAGGAATAATTAAGCAGCACCCCAGAAGAGGTTGCAGGTTAACTTGGAAAGTTGAGTGTGGGCAGATGCAGTATAATAATGTAGATAAATGTGAGGTTATCCACTTTGGCGGCCAAAATAAGGAGCAGATTATTATCTCAATGATGTCCGATTAGGTAAAGGGGAAGTGCAATGAGACCTTGGTGTCCTTGTACACCAGTCACTGAAAGTAAGCATGCAGGTACAGCAGGCAGTGAAGAAAGCTAATGTCATGTTGGCCTTCATAACGAGAGGATTTGAGTACAGGAGCAAAGAAGTCCTTCTGCAGTTGTATCGGGCCTTGGTGAGACCACACCTGGGGTATTGTGTGAACTGGAGTTTCGAAGGATGAGAGGGGATCTTATAGAGACATATAAAATCATAAAAGGACTAGACAAGCTAGATGCAGGAAAAATGTTCCCAATGTTGGGGGAGTCCAGAACCAGGGGACACAGTCTAAGAATAAAGGGGAGACCATTTAAAACTGAGGTGAGAAGAAACTTTTTCACCCAGAGAGTTGTGAATTTGTGGAATTCTCTGCCACAGAAGGCCATGGAGGCCAATTCACTGGATGAATTTAAAAGAGTTAAATAGAGCTCTAGGGGTTAGTGAAATCAAGGGATATGGGGGGGAAGGCAGGCACAGGTTACTGATTGTGGATGATCAGCCATGATCACAATGAATGGCGGTGCTGGCTCGAAGGGCCAAATGGCCTCCTCCTGCACCGATTTTCTATGTTTCTATGTTGCTTATGTAACTAAGTGCAGGTGACAACAGAGCTCCACTTTTCAAAGATACACCATCTCCTCCTAAAGACTGCATTGTAATCCCCACCTTGGTTAAAATAGCCAGAAGTGTCATTATTTTGTTTATCTAATAAGCAGCATTTCAGTCCCAACATTTTACAAACAGCAAAACATATGTATTTTTGTGATATAATGAAAGTTTGTTACAAACAAATAATCATCATCAAATTAAACTGGCAAAAGAAACAGTAATACAATTTACCCAAGAGAGTGCGTGTAAAGGGGATCCGCAGGATGGACTGCTTTGCCTTGTGATACCTAGATGAATTTCGGCTTGTGAAATAAATGGATTCTGGACTTGGTTTACTGTGCAATCGCTTGCTGTAGTTGCATCTGCGAAATATCAAAACATTTTGAATAATTATTATTTTCACATTAATATCTTATTAAACCAAGGCTTTCATGTAATTCAATTGAATACTGATTATTAAAGAATGGGTGTCTTACTCTTTACCTGGCTCTACACATCTTGTTGCCCCACTGAGGGATGCCGTTTCAGGACTGTTGCTTGACTCATGAGTCTTTTTACATTTTTCTGGAAATACAGACAGTAAAAATAATTAGAGTCACAGCCATTCCACATGGAAACAAGTCCTTTCGGCCCACCAAATCTGTACTGACCACCAAACGTCATTTACACTTATCCTGGGTTTTTTCTCATCACTTTTCCAGTTCTATTTTCCAGACTCTCGTGCATATCAGCGACAATTTACCGTGGCCAATTAATTTGCCGACAAGCATGTCTTTGAAACACAAGAGGGAACCCACATGGTCACAGACAGAATATGCAAAAAAAACACACACACACACGCAAAAAAACACACACACACACGCAAAAAAACACACACACGCACACACACACTCCCCCCCCCGATCTGTGAGGCGGTGAGTCTTCTTGCTGGGCCACCATGCCGCCCAATAATTATCCAGTCTTGGGTAGACCCAAAATGCTGGAGTAACTCAGCGGGACAGGCAGCATCTCTGGAGAGAAGGAATGGGTGACTTTTCGGGTCGAGACCCAGGATCTGCAGTTCTTTCCTACACAATTATTCAGTCTTCTACCATAAACTTTTTTTTTTTTACCAGAAATCCATTTACAAAAAAATTATGATCAGATCCATTCTTTCCACCAAAATAAATCTTCATAAACGGAAAAGGCTTAATTTTGCACAGGCACCAGCAGAGGTCTATCCAAAAATTCCGTCTGATGATGATGTTTTGCTGTGGACCTCTTTAGTTTAGTTTAGTTTAGAGATACAGCGTGGAAACAGGCCCTTCGGCCCACCGGGTCCACACCGACCAGCGATCCCTGCACATTAACACTACCCTACACCCACTAGGGACAATTTTTACATCTACCAAGCCAATTAATCTACAAACTATGTCTTTGGAATGTGGGAGGAAACGAAGATCTCGGAGAAAACCCACGCAGGTCATGCGGAGAACATACAAACTCCGTACAGACAGCTCCCGTAGTCGGGATCGAACCCGGATCTCCAGCGCTGCATTTGCTAAGGCAGCAACTCTACCACTGCACCGCTGTGACAGCCCTTTCAGAATTTAAAGTATTCAGTACCACAGTCTTGCTATATAAAAATCAATAAACCAGGAACTCAGCCTCTGGCTGCAGCGGCACTTCTAGAATGAAATGTATTTCCCATTCCAGGGTCAAATTTTCAAATACTGCCTTTTTTCATTCTTCTACATGATTGATCTAAGTGCTGTAATGTTGATCATCAAGGGGGGTGTGGTGGTGGGGGGGGGGGGGGTTATAGCAGTTTGCCGGTTCTACACTTCTGAATGATTCTCTCTCTCTTTGTTTTAACTGATTGATCTTAACAATGTTGCCCTTCACTTAAAAATGTTCACTTAATCTAATCTTGTATGAGATACAGAGATCAGGAATCAGCATATGTTGCATTAATATATCATTTTCTTTTTGAGTTTTAATTTTAAATGTTGCTTGGCATTAATGTAGTTTGCAATGAGAAAACTTTAATTAAGTACATTGATTAATTGATTAAACCATTTGACATTTGAACTGTGAGTTATATAGTGCTGAAGTATTCTTGTAACTTCAGGATGAACTGTGAGTAATTATCCAGAATGGGTACATTATATATAGATATAGACATATACACACACATTCTTGAAAAAGCTATCTGATGTTCCTATTTGTTACGCTAGCATTTTGTACCGGAGAGACTATTTCAATCTGATGTTCTATTCAATGAAAAATACCAAAGGTTCTTCCAGGTAATGGAAGCATTTACACTGGATTGTAACATTAATCTTGAAATAATGTCTTATGGACTTTACATGATGACAATTGGTTGAGAAATGAGTACAGTTCCTGCCAATGCTGAAAATAAATCACAAGCTGGAGAGTTCACCAGTGAAAGAGCTGATACCCAGATTCTCTTTCTGTTAAGAGTATTTAAGAGTAAATTGGATAGGTATATGGATAAGAGGGGATTAGAGGGTTATGGTCTGAGTGCAGGTAGATGAGACTAGGTCAGGGAGAGTGGTCGGCGTGGACTGGTAGGGCCGAACGGGCCTGTTTCCGTGCTGTAGTTGTTATATGGTTATATGGTTAAATCACTGCAGGTCTTTTTTTCCTTCCTTCCCTCCCTCTCTCTCTTCCGTCTGCCCTAACAGGATGCACTTATTTCTCCACTACCCCCTCCCCTTCCACCTACATTCCTTCCGTTACAGCAGAGCTATCTGTACTGTTCGGTATAATGCAAATATAATTGATAGATCTTACATTTTGGATTGTAGGAGAACAGATTTGGCTGTGGAAATGGGATGCCTTCTCCATCCTCATTGTCCCTCCTCCCCATGGTGGCCATTTCTCCAGCTGTCCCAGTTACCAAGATTACTTTCCCCATAAGATACTGATCTAATTTATAAGATTCCTAGCAGCAGTGACGTGGAAGCTCAACTTTCTGCAGAGAGCTGCTTTTAAATTTATACAAATTGTGTTTAATGTCGCAATTGGGGGAGAAACAGCCTAATGATTTTTTAATGATTTTTTAATTGTACAGATTTTTTTGCATACCCCCATTTAACACATTGAACATGAATGAAACTTTGAACTTAGTAGAATCAGTGTTTTACCAATATTAAGTATGATGGAGGAGAATTCACTATACAAATAAATTAGGGGAAAGAAATAGGAAGTGAAAAATGGAAAAGGAAAGATATTTTAGAAAAGAAATGCTTGGATTCTTTACTTAAAATTAAATGCTCATGAATGTAATGTAGAAGTGTTTAAACCCATGATATACAACATATGACATTTCACCATGTTTGAATAATATTGTGTACCCTCAACATCACCCATTATTTGGCCATAGATGTTAAAAACATATTTTATCTACAACAGCAGGAGTTGATCTATGTAAAGAAAGCGTTGAACTGTTGCCGGTGAGCGTTCAAGCGTGTGATTTATTTTCAGCATCAGCTGAATTGTGTGCTCGCAAGTGGAAGACTTCTTCAGACTGAAGAAGGGTCTCGAACCGAAACGTCACCCATTCCTTCTGTCCTGAGATGCTGCCTGACCCGCTGAGTTACTCCAGCATTTTGTGCCTACCTTCAATTTAAACCAGCATCTGCAGTTTTTTTTACGACACATAAAGTTGAGGTCCATTACAAGTCTGGATGAGGCCCGGACGTGTGGGTGAGACTGAGCAAGGGCCTGCTGGTGCCTTATCAAAGCAGACGAAAATAATGCGCTTGGCTAACCTTCTAGTTTGTCAGGCACCTGGCTAACCATCTGATTAGAGATCCACAAACTGGCAGAAGATAAAGAAGAGTGCAGAATTACCATCCTAGTTGTTTCCTATTTGTTTAATATCGAGGTATTTGAATTTAAATGAAGTACCATGTTTATGGAGGCATGCCCATAATGAAAGGGTGTTAAATGATTCTCCCATAACAGGTATCACAAAATGCTGGAGTAACTCAGCAGGTCAGGCAGCATCTAGGAGAGAGGGAATGGGTGGAGTTTCGGGACGAGACCCTTCTTCAGACTGAAGAAGTCTGTCTGAAGTCTGTCAGACATCAGTATGAAGAAGGGTCTCGACCCGAAACGTCACCCATTCCCTCTCTCCTAGATGCTGCCTGACCTGCTGAGTTACTCCAGCATTTTGTGATACCTTCAATTTGTACCGGCATCTGCAGTTATTTTCCTACGCATACTCCCATAACAGGTAGCACAGTATAATCTATTCAATCAATGATCAATCCAGTTTGTCAACCAGTTTCCAGGATTTGTTTATCATTTGCTTACGTTAGGATAATTGCATTTAACTACCTATAAACAATAAACAAGGACCTGCGCGAGATAACCACTTATAAGGTGTTGGCGCAGTAATCAACCAGAACCAGAATTCTTGTCTATTCTTTACTTTGTGTTCTTAGAAAAATATAGTTAACTTCAAACTCATTCAAAGATACATCCACTACTTTAGCAGACCATTAGATAATCCATCAAATTAATTTGTCCATCTCCTTGAAAACATGGGTATCAATTTTGCACATTATTTCCTCTCGAAACTACTATATTAAGACAAAAGGCAGAGTCTTTCAAAGGTTTGGTTTACTTATTTCTTGCTTACCCTCTTGTGTTACTTCCCAAAGGTCATATGCAACTCTGAAAGCCTGAGCGACTGTTAAGGTCACAGCTTGTGCCTGTGGTGGAGAAAAGCTGACATTCATTAAGCAACAGTGCAGTGCCTCAGCAGATCAAACATTGTTTGGCTCTTAAATAATACGTTTAAAAGTATTAATGTTCTGATCAGCTAATCAAGTTTCCTACAATTAACTTTTTCTAAAGGTCTGATTCAATAATGAACAAAAATAGAACAAGGTGAGACCAGTGTTCAACATGTTCTTATGTTACAAGGACTGCTATAAATTAACCTCATGGAATACAACAAAGATAGAAGTGACTGCAATCTGGGTAAATTTTTTAAAAAACTAACACCTGGAAGAACTTAACAGGTCAAGCAGCATCTGTAGAGGCAAAAGGGATGGTCAACATCTAGATCCTGCTTCAGGACAGCACCAGTCCAAATTACAATGAATAAGATGAATTAATAGGAATGTGGTGTAGGAACCTGTTCCATCTATGCACTGCTCCGTTCTAATTGATCTAGCTTAATGCGATGTTTACAAATGTAATTACAACAGAAATAATTACATTTCTGCTTACAAAATAATTGCTTTCATTTTCAATCAATTTAAAAATCTGGACTATTTTTTACTCCTCTTTAAATCTTACATTATTCCAAGAAAACAAGCAGCCTGTAGGTTTCCCCTCACACCATACAGTAATCTATTGCAGCCCCTAGACACCAATCTAATATGATCCTTCGGCTTTTCTCCCAAATCTTTACTTAATTTTCCTTTAAACTCTTAAAATGCTACTTTAGTAAAATTCTACTGAAGCTCGGAGAGCAAACAGCCCTGAGAACATTTACTTCCATTATTTAGATTTGCACAGTTTCAGGATTTGGCCTGAACACCTACTGAATTTGGAATAGTCTCCCTCAAGAGCTGCATGTTTTCAAGAATTAAGTCCATTCAAGAGTGGTAATTTTGTTTGGCAGTTTTGAGTGGTAGTTACGAAGTTTGGGGGCCAAGAAATATAGGAATAGTGCAAGTGTGGAGGTTAATCATATTGAATGAGTTGGCTTGGTGTTGGATGACTATCTTCTGTCCATATTGACTTTATTGTTTTATATCTAATTTAGTTGGTTCAACAGCCCACATACACCAAGAATGTCGTTGATCCTTAACCGAGCAGGGGGTTGGACTTGGTGCTGCCTTTCTTCAGTGATTCTGCTGTGCAACCGGATATTACAATTATCTCCATTATCCCACTTTTTCATCCATCCATTATACACTAGGGGCAGTTTTACAGAGGTCAATTAATCTACAAAGTGCAAATATGGATTTTCACTTCTGTCATGATAAACGTCTATGTCACCTCTCAACCTCTGATGTTCTAGTGAAAGCAAGCCAAGTTTGTCCATCCTCTCCTTATAGTTAATGCTCTCTGGGAAATGCGGGCAAATAGCCGGTGTAAAGAGGTGGGGGAAGAGGAGCAAGAACTAGTAAGCAAGAGGAGGATAGAGGTAAGGATTTGATTGGCAAATGAATCAAGTTGGGAGAGACGAGGGTGGAGATAGCAACAGAGGCTGGGAGGTGATAATTGGAGAACAAAAGACTGCAGATTCTACAATCTGCTACAAAAGGGAAATGAAGAGTACAACCAAATAAAAAGGGGTGGTGGTAGCTGGGAACCATAGAGGCAGGGGAGGGGTAGAGAGGATCGATATCCAGTGGGAGGAGTTTACAGGTGATAGGCAGATGGGGTAGGTGGCAGGAGGGGAAAGAAAAAAGTGACAGGAAGTGGGGCAAGGGGAGAGAATTCCACGAGTCGTAATGAAGGAGGACAAGAAAATGATTATCAGTGCCTCTGTCAAAAGATGCAAGGCAGGATTTTCGAGTCCTGGATACAATTTTCCAGGCCTGGTGATTTATCTATTTTTCAATTTGCTGGACCCTAGTAGTTCCCCTTTCTTATGGCTACCCTATCAACATCTGCCATTTTTAACATCAATGTCTCTTGTTCACCCACTTTTGAGACAGTGCAGAGTATTCATGTACAACCACAGCTTGGTAGTACGTCTCCACACACACAGTTACTGTTCATCTTTTAAAACTAGATTGGAAGATAAAATACACTGGTTAAGAATGTCTTCTTTGCTGTTTTCTCAACAACATCTAATGAGTCACATGCAATTTCTGATTTTTTTTTGTATATTGTTTTCAATGAGAGAATATGTGTTAATTTGGAGAAAACTTTTAAATTCCAAACCCAAGCAATCTAGCTTTCTTTTAGTAATCTGGAAGTAAATTTGCCTCCAATCTACTCTCTCTGCTCACATCCTCAATCCTATCTTCTCAGATTTGGCAGGATATTGGCCATTATCATATCAACAATTAGCAAACTCTCACACAGTGTTACAGCATCCATTAAACTGAAAATACATTTAGCAAAGGCTTAAACAAATGTTAATTAATGCTATGCAAAAATTTTGAGGCAAGTGATGGTTTAATGTAATGGAACAAATCTAGAATAATTCAATTTCTTGCTAAATTTACTTTGCGCATTGACAGCTTTGCACTTCGACTAATTCGGTCACTGAAACGCACTTCATGGTAAAGAGGTCACCATTGAAATAATATAAGATTTATAATATTAATAACTCAAATGAAGACAATAGTCTTCCCTTGATTCTCTTAAATAATATGTCAACAAAAGATTTGGAAACTTACAATTTTTTTCTTCGGACACAGAAATGCATGACATTCCAAAGTTTCATTTACATGGCTCCGAGCAATATATGCAAATACCTTGTCCTGGGTCTTGTCTGCAGTGCAGTATGATATTCTGTTGAAAGAACATGAAGCACATGCATGACTGAAATTGATTTGAATGTTGTGTGTTTAAGACATACATTACAGACATACAGTGTTCATCAGACTTGTATTGGGTTTTGCTGGGACAGTATAGGAGGTCAGGGTGGAATGCAATGGAGAATTAAAAGTTGGGCGATTTGTGTTTTGCATAGAAAACATAACATAATCCAATTTAAGAGAGCCCAATATCCAATTATGTTTTCCTTTCCATGGTTTAACATTTCAATGGTTCTTTATTGTCACATATACCGAGGTACAGTGACATTCTTTTTTTGCACAAGTTCAGCAAAGTATTACTATACGCATAATCCTATATTAAGTACAAAGTACATGTATATTGTCTCAGAGGACTATTTCTAAGAGTCACCAGGTATTTCAATGATACCTGAGATACCTGAGTATTTCCGAGATAAAACTGAACAGAAAATAGATGACCCAAACTAAAGACAAGGGTCGCACAACACCAGCTAACCAACATACTTTAAATGGATGTGGTAAAAGAGGTTAAATAACTGGACCGGCATCCCAAGATCTGAACTATTGATATGGAACACTAGTTCAAATTCCATCGTGTATTTAAAATCCTAGTAATTCAACAAAACTGGAATCATTGCAGCATCAATAATGACGACCATGAAATGACTGGATAGTTGTAAAAATACAATCAACCTCACTGGTTGATGAGGGAAGTTGGAGCGAAAGAGAATGAACAAAGGGGCATAGACGCCACAGAAGGGGGGGAAATTGGAAAGAAAGAAAATAAACAAAGAATCATAAATGCTATGAAATACATAGCTGTAAAATGTATCTTGTAATTTAAGCCACAGTAATGGAGAGAGAAAAAAAGAGCTCAGTCACAGAATACGGAGGTGTAGTGAATGACTTTGTTGAGTGGTGTGGGCTGAATCACCTGCAGCTCAACACCGACAAGACTAAGGAATTGGTGGTGGACTTTAGGAGCAGAGGACACCCCTGTCCCCTGTCTCCATCAATGGTGTGGATGTGCAGTTTACCAGGGAGTACAAATACCTTGGCGTGTACCTAGACAGTAAACTGGACAGGTCCAGGAAAGCCAAGGCCCTGTACAAGAAGGGACAGAGCCGGTTGTACTTTTTGAAAAGGCTCCGCTCCTTCAACGTCTGCAGTGATATGCTGCAGATGTTCTACCAATTGATGGTAGCCTTCTTTGGTGCCATGTGCTGGGGCAGCAGAGCGAAGACTGAGACTGACCCCCATCCCTCCCTCCCACCTCAATCTTTGCACATCCCCAAACCCTTACCACTCGTCACTTTATTTTCATGTTTCGTGTATTTTCTGCTTTTTATGACTGTTGGCAAATTAATTTCCCTCGTAGGATAAATAAAGTACGATCGTATCGTAATGGATTAGTTCTCGGCAAAGCACCCGTGTTCAGTCATCAGAGAGATCCTGAGCTCCATCCATTTTAATTCTCCATTGCACTTCCACCCTGACCTGTTACAACAAAACCCAATACAAGTCTGAAGAACAGCAGCACAACTTCTGTCCAGGAATTTGTAGTCTTCTGGACAATGAATTCAACAACTTCAAGTTACTAATTTCCTCTGTTTGTATCAGGACTGACCAGTATTGTTGTTGGCTCAGTTTTCCCCCTCCATTGGCATGTTCTGACCTGCTGAATATTTTCTGAATAGTAGTTTGCAATGTTTATTTTCTTTTGGTCACATTCTCTCCCGATAACTTCCTTTATTAACCTACCAACCAGTTAATGTTATTTACAGCTGATTGTCATGGCAACCTGGTTCCTTTGTCCTGTCCTTCCCTTCCTTCCTCAGCGCCACGTCAAACTAACTTACTTTCTCCCTTTTTGATTAAGGGTTTTTTGACCTGAAAAGTTAACTCTGTTTTTCTTTCCATAAATACTGCCTGGCCAGCTAAGTGCCTCCAACAAACTCGGTTTTATTTGTGGATGATAAGCATCTGCAGTTATATGCCAAACGTGGACAAATGGGATATCTTGGTCGCCATGGATGGGGAGTGCTGAAGGGCCTGTTTCCGTGTTCTATGACTCTATCTTATTTTTTTTTTAAAGTTTTATTTTTCTCAACTCAGTTCTAAATATTTGCCCCATTACCATTAGATTATTTATCCTCAAGTTCAGGACTCAGTCAACTAACAGCCTGTTTACTTGCACTACATCAAGGTCTCTTACAGAAATTACAATTCCCAGGCAAATAATCAAATGGAATGTAATATATTATCCTGAAACTCTGATTTCCTTCTCCCAACCTTTCAGTGCACAAAGAGCAACAAGGTACAGTAGTTAGTGTTGCTGGGTTTGATCCCAACATTGTGTGCTGTCTGTGTGGAGTTTACACATTCTCCTTGTGACCAAGTGGGTTTCCCTAAATGCTCTGGTTCTTCTCATATTCCAAAGATGTACCAGTAAGTTAGAATCAAAGGGGAGATGACAGGTATGAGCAAGACAGAATAAGTTCTGGGAGACAAAGAAATAAGAAGGGGACTGGGACTAATACAAGTGTTCTACTGGCAACCTGCTTGGGTCCAGCGAGTTCACTGGCCTCCTTCAGGTCATTATAAAGCTAAGATGTGAAAACATCTTGCTGCAAAACTAGCTTGTGACTCTATTCCCAAGCATTTGTTGAACAGTGGTATCCTCTATTCAATTCTTCCCCAAAGCATTAGATCTGTTGCCCAATTTGAAAGTGGTGACATCAGCTTGTTCAGGATCAATACAATAGTCAATAGTCGTTTATTTGTCACATACACATAAATGTGTAGTGAAATGAAACATTACCCGCAGTTGAAACATTAAGACCAATAAGAATCCCTCAGGTACAATAATCAGTGGAAGTATCCTCAGAATGTCTGAACTCTCAGTTTTTCCCAGCCTGCAGTGGCACATGCAACACATTTTAAAAAGACCTCTTGTGATAGCAACTGAGAAGTCAAGATCATTACTTTAAAATTTGAAATGTGTGAAAAATATGTGCAATATCCAAGAGTGATTTTGCAAAAAATGTGTGAAAGGCACAAGTATCTGATCCAGACCATAAGAGGATGCAGATGCAATTGCTCGTTGGGTGGTCTGGCAAGCATATGGCCACAAAGGTTAATTGCCTTGAAAAGTAAGATAGCCTGACTATTAAACAGAACATCTGAAGACCCAGGAAATAAAAAGACAGACTTGAATTTCAAACAATTAAGTACTAACCAGGCTTCTTATATAAGCTTTGTATTTATATACAAGCGGTGGCTGGGTGAGGAGAGGTATGACAGTTCGCTGGCTGATGCGAGGATCCAGACCGTGGCGATGGCTGGAGGCCCTGCAGCACCCTGGGGCTCAACTGGATCGGGGCTGCTCCAAGAGACCGAGTGCACAGACAGGAAGGACATGGACTGGAGCAGCACAGAGCGGTGGAGGACATCTACAACTCTGCTTGGCCAAGCCGATCTTGTAACACCACCAGTGCTTTTATATCCAGCTGCATTTAAAGCAACTTGGGGTTTGAAAGTGGCCCCTAAATCTGGCGACTCATGTATATTGTCTCAGTGGCCTATTTCTATACACTTTGTAATTTATCTAGGATTGTGCTTAAGTATAGTAATACTTTGCTAAAACTGTATGCAAAAGGGAATTTCACTGTAACTTGGTAAATGTGAGAACAAAGAACCATTGAATCATTGATGCAGCATCTGGATTCCAAGAACAGAAATTTACAATTTTATTAATTTTACTCTTGTATTAATTGCAATAGTATAGAAATCCATTAACAAAGAGATATTTCTGAAATGGTCAAATGATACACTGGATAACAATCCATCATTTTTTAAAAAATAATTAAACTGGAAATTATAATGCCTGTTAAAGTGATGCTGTAGGAGAGGGGTTTGGGGGTAGGGAGCTACTGTTTTGAAAGACATTCCCAGGTTCAGAAATTCAATTGCCTACAAGTTCCATACTGAGCCAAATAGGCAGTGTGTCATTAACATAGTGCAAGGAACTTCCTTCCAAAATTCTCCCCTAATCGTAATGGAGGTCAGAGGATGAGAGGTCAGGACTCAGTAAAAGTAGGGTTGGGGCGTGGAGTAGGAGGCATCCTGCTGCTGTAATGGGTGTAATCGGATGATTAGGGCAGTTCAGGTTTGTTTCTACTATTAGATAGATAAACAGAAAGTTTACATTTTGCTTCCATTCCTTGCAGTTTCAATGCATTTTTCTTTTAAGGTGGTGCACAGTTCCCTTATGAAGCATTAAGGTGTGCAACCCAAGAACAAAGCGCAGGGTATTGGTTACATATCACAATCATTTAGAGTTGTATATAGCACCAAGAAGAAATAGATATGGGAAAGCAACTTGTGACACAGTTGCACCATTAGTAGAGCTGCTCGAAACTATCGTTGGAGCTCAGCAAGTCGGGTGGTAACTGGGAGCAAATGGATAGTTAAAGTTTTGTCAAGACCTTGTATCAGGACTGAGAGTTTAGAAGGGAGATGGTCAATGTATGGAGGTGAGGGGAAGGACTGAAGCCAGGTCTATCAGGCGCTGGGTGGAACGAGGTAAGGAGGGAAATACTGGTAGATGATGGTAGGTGGATCTCAGTCAGGAAGTGGGAAGGGTGGAACTGGGAGACAATAGTCACAGCTCGGATGACCTGGATCTGATCCTGATCCCCAATGCTCTTTACGCGAAGTCTGCACATTCTTCCTGTAACTGCGTGAGTTTGCTCCAGGTGCTCCTGTTTCATCCCACATTCTGGCAGATTAAACGCCCACTATAAATTGTGCCTAGTGTGTGGGATAGTTGTTGGAAATGTGGGGAGAGTTAAAATGGGATTAGTGTAAGTTTAGTGTAAATGGGGTTTCAGGACCAGCACAGCTTTGCTCAAAATTAATTCTTTTACCCTCGTTCAAACATTTTTTTTCGTATTCAAGCAGATCATAAGTCAGGATTCCCTATAAACATATGAAAAATGAAATCTTGTGAATAATTATAATATATTCCTTTATTCGTCCCACACTGGGGAAATTTACAGTGTTACAGCAGCAAAGTGGATAGCAAGAGAGCAAGAGATCATTCATTATAAATAAATTGTCATCAGTTTCCGTGTGTTCTTAGCTGTTATTGTTGACTCGTCTGCTGGGAGCAGTGCTGGTTGTGCAGTCTCACAGCAACGGGAAGGAAGGACCTCCTATATCTCTCCTTCACGCACTTGGGGTGAAGGAGTCTGTCACTGAAGGAGCTACTCAGTGCAGTGACAGTGTCCTGCATGGGGTGGGAGTCGTTGTCCAGCAGTGATGTTAACTTTGCCATCATCCTCCTCTCTCCCACCACCTGCACTGAGTCGAGGGGGCAACCCAGGACAGAGCTGGCCTTCTTGACCAGCTTGTCGAGTCCCCTTCCGCCACTGAGATGCTGCTGCTCCAGCAGAATGTTTGGAGTTCTCAAAACCTGGGCACATGTCTGTACAGGGATGATGGAAATCCACATAGATATGACATAAACTTTAGTTAGAATGGAAAAAAGTGAAAGAGAGCAGAATGTGGGTTTGGGAGATACAAATGTGGAAGAACACAAAGAATGGTAGTAACATGGTAAATAGCAAAGGATAGAATCTATTCATTACTGATAGATGTAATAAAAGTGTCAAAAAGGCTTTTGGCACTTTGGTCTTCATCAGTCAAAGTATTGAGTATAGAATTTGGGAGGTCATGTTGCAGTTGTATAAGACATTGGTGAGACCGCATTTGGAATATTGTGGTAAGTTCTGGGCACCATGTTATAGGAAAGATATTGCCAAGCTTGAAAGGGTATAGAAAAGATTTACAGGGATGTTGCTAGGACTAGAGGATGTGAGCTATAGGGAGAGGTTGAGTAGGCTGGGTCTCTATTTCATGGAGCACAGAAGGATGAGAGGAGATCTTATAATGGTATACAAAATCATGAGAGGAATAGATCGGGTAGACGCACAGAGTCTTTTACCTAGAGTAGGGGAATGGAGGACCAGAGGACATAGGTTCAAGGTGAAGGGGAAAAGATTTAATAGGAATCTGAGGGGATATTTTATCACACAGAGGGTGGTGGGTGCATGGAATAAGCTGCCAGAGGAGATAGTTGAGGATGGGACTATCCCATCATTTAAGAAACAGTTGGACAGGTTCAAGGATAGGACAGGTTTGGAGGGTTATGGACCAAGAGCAGGCAAGTGGGACTAGTGTAGCTGGGACATTGTTGGCCGGTGCGAACGAGTTGGGACGAAGGTCCTGTTTCCACACTGTATCACTCTATGACTAAGTGCAGGATAAACTGAAAATGGCGAGACAAATTGAAGCCCAGAAAATATGTGAATATATGTGAATAGTAAAATGGAGTTGGTTGAGTGCGGTGGGTCAAGAACATGGCAAAGAGAGCAGCGAAACAAAAAGGCAAAAGAGAACAAGGTTTGTAGAGCATCCCTTTGGAAGTGGAATCCCCATCTCAAACATTGGTCTCCTCTTTCACTTGGTCTGAGAGCAATGTCAAGAGAAACCACCTCATTAAATAATAACAAATGTGAAATTATGTTATGAGGTCTTCTACATCAAGTACAATACCTGTAGATGGAGACATTTTCTATGAGTTCATTGGTTATCATGTCTTCCAACATTATTCCTCGAGGCGAAACAGTTAGGGTAACTTTGAGGAATTTCTTTCCACTCGCCTTGGCCTAAAATAAGTAAAATTGGCAAATCCTTCAATATTAGCGAGATGACCAACATCTCATATAACATGTTCAACTCCCATTCAAACTTCACATGATGTGGAATCTATATTTCTGCACAAAAGCACATAATACATTCATTAGATTGACACAAAATGCTGGAGTAACTCAGTTGGTCAGGCAGCATCTCTGGAGAAAAGGAAGAGGTGACGTTTCGGGAAGAGTTCTGACCGGAAAAATCGCCTATTCCTTTTCTCCACAGATGCTACCTGACCCGCTGAGTTACTCCAGCATTTTGTGTCTATCTTTAGTATAAACCAGCATCTGTAGTTCCTTCCTACACATAATATATTCATTAAATTGTTATCTTTTATATGGTTATTAAGTACTGCAACAAGATAAGATACTATTTGGTTTAAGTAACCATCTGGATTTAATAACTAAAACTGCTAGTGAGAAATTGACCCTGGTTTTTTTTTAATTAGATAACATCACAGAGTTGTTAAGGACTGCATTATATATGTATTGACCATAACAATGATCCATAGTGAGAAAGGTTATAAATATAATTTCCAAAATGGAAGCTGAAAATTACATTGCTATTCATTCTGAAAATCATGGCTTTTAATTGATTGAATAGTTTGCCAAATAGTACATTAACTGTATTGAAGTGTGCATTTTAAAGAGACAATTAATGAGGCTTTAACTTGCTAAGGGTGATTCTATCAGAATCAGGTGCAGCTGCTCTCTGGTGCTTGCTCATACACCATTATTTGCATCTATGCCAAAAGTGAGCACTGACTGCTTATTTGATTGCAAAGTATAATACTAATCATCACATTATGTCCTCTCCCACACACTTTCCATCAGTCCTAACTATGTAGCAGTCAGCAGTGGAAACCCAAGCTGGTTCTTTTTCACTTCTTTATTAGTCTGTTCTGTGATATAACAACTGCTGCCCTATTATGAAGCATCAATTAATAAGAGGGTTTTCTGGTCAATTTGAGATTTGTGGTATTTCATTATAAATTTACATGGTATCAAGTCAAGTCAAGTCAATTTTATTTGTATAGCACATTTAAAAACAACCCACGTTGACCAAAGTGCTGCACATCTGATTAGGAAAAAAAAGAAACATATGCCATGCCTCAATATTAAAACTCTCATCTTTATGCTTAAATGTGTTCATGGCCTTGCCTACCCATATAACTTGCTTCAGCCTGCAATCCTCCGGCTTTAGATACTGTCCAAGATCTCAGTGTTCCTTAACGTCTAGTCTAAGTTGCATCCCCAATTTTAAGTAGCTCATCGCTGCCAGTTGTACCTTAAGATGCTTGACCAGTAAACTCTAGATTTCACCCAGAAACAGGTCCTTTTCAGAATGGCAGGCAGTGGCGAGTGGAGTGCTGCAAGGCTCGGTGCTGGGGCCGCAACTATTTACGATATATATTAATGATTTGGATGATGGAATTAGAAGTAACACTAGCAAGTTTGTGGATGACACAAAGCTGGGTGCAGTGTGAACTGCGAATGGGATGTTAGGAGGTTGCAGGTTGACTTGGACAGGTTGAGTGAGTAGGCAGATGCAGTATAATGTAGATAAATGTGAGGTTATCCACTTTGGCGGCAAAAATAAGGAGGCAGATTATCTCAATGGTGTCAGATTAGGTAAAGGCGAAGTGCAACGAGACCTTGGTGTCCTTATAAACCAGTCACTGAAAGTAAGCATGCAGGCAGTGAAGAAAGCTAATGGCATGTCGTCCTTCATAACGAGAGGATTTGAGTACAAGAGCAAAGAAGTGCTTCTGCAGTTGTATAGGGCCCTGGTGAGACCACATCTGGAGTATTGTGTGCAGTTTTGGTCTCCTAATTTGAGGAAAGATGTCCGTGCTATTGAGGCAGTGCAGCGACGGTTCACGAGTTAATCCCTGGGATGGCGGGACTGTCCTATGAGGAAAGATTGGAAAAACTGGGCTTATATTCATTGGAGTTTAGAAGGATGAGAGGGGATCTTATAGAGACGTATAAAATTATAAAAGGACTAGACAAGCTAGATGCAGGAAAAATGTTCCCAATGTTGGGGGAGTCCAGAACCAGAAAACACGGTCTAAGAATAAAGGGGAGGCCATTTAAAACTGAGGTGAGAAGAAACCTTTTCACCAAGACAGTTGTGAATTTGTGGAATTCTCTGCCACAGAAGGCAGTGGGAGGCCAATTCACTGGATGAATTTAAAAGAGAGTTAGATAGAGCTCTAGGGGCTAGTGGAATCAAGGGATATGGGGAGAAGGCAGGCACAGGTTACTGATTGTAGATGATCAGCCATGATCACAATGAATGGCGGTACTGGCTCGAGGGGGCCAAATGGCCTCCTCCTGCACCTATTTTCTATGTTTTCTATGTTTTTTTATGTCTATGTAATCCTCAAAATCATTTTTGTTCACTTCTGATGATGAGCTTTGGAATATTTTGCATCATTAAAAGTGATGATTATACATGTTTATCGGTGTGATTGGGAATGAGATGTTTTCTATGCATCAGCAGTCACACAACTGTGATACTATTTTATGTAACATAGATTAAAGTCCTTGTTCCCTGCTACAATTTTCTAACAGCATGAGATATTTTTTTATTACCGTTTCAGGCCATCCTTAGGATTGTCTGAGGAATGCTGATACATAAGAGGTAGTTTTGCAAATGAGGACTAAGCTGCAGGAAGTGGATTTTAATTGTTGAACGTCTTTTTACGTAGGACCCGTGTAGTAATAAGCAATGCAAATGTCGCACGCAGACACGCATGTGCACATGCACACACGGCTACTACATGGTACAATCAACAGAAATCCAACTCACAAGAATAAACAAGAATTAATTAAATCCTTCTTTTCTATAAAAAATATTTGCCTTGTTAAAAGACTAATGGCCCAAGATAAGTAATCTCAAATTTTAATTTAACACACAAGGTGTCTAATTCAGTTTTATGACTGACAATTGTAAAGAATGAATGATAAACAAATGGAAAAGCAGACAAACCCACAGATGTTGGTAATTGGGCTAGGTACTAAGCCCATTAATAATAAAAAGTCCAGAAATGAGAACGCTCTGTTATCATATGCAAGGGGAAGCTATTCACATTAATTTCCTCTCAACATTATATTATTCAGCTGGTCTCACTGGCCAATACTTGCACTCGCGATAAAGATGATAATAATAAGTAACTCTATTATATGCACTTCATTTGCACTAGTTGAGCCAAATTCTACTATGAAATTAATTTCCAGTCATAAAGCACAGAAATAGGCTTTTCAACACACGATGCTGATTATCATGTACCCAACAATACATCCTATTTACCAGCATATATCTGTAGGTTCAAATGTTCAGCTAAGTGTCTTGTCAGTCTCTACCTCCTCTACCCAGTCAGGCAGTGTGTTCCAGATTACAAATGCCCACTGGATAGAAAATTCTAAGAAATCTAATATCACCTCTTTAATGATAATATGTTTTACAATATAACTACCTCCCTCTCTGCCCTCCTCAGTGAATGAAGATTAGAAGTAATCATTTAAGACCCCACTGACTTCCTCTGGTTCCACACACAGTTCGTCTCTTAGTCTCTAATGGGCTCTATTCTTTCCATAGCTGTCCTTAATATACTTATAAAGTGCTTTGGGATTTTCCTTAATATTGTCAGTTACTGCTATTTCATGCTTCTCTTTGCGCTCCTGATTATTTGTCTTTAATAAAGGATCTCTCAACGTGTTTTTTTAACCCTTAAAACCCTCCCCTTTTTCAAATCTCTATACTTTGTGCTTTTTTCCCCAACTTCATTTGACCTTCGATATTCCTTAACATCCAGGTCTTTCTGTCCTTATCACCTCAAAGGAACACATTGCTCTCATAATTACACTTCTGAGTGACTCCCATTTGTTGGAAGTAATCTTACATTCCCATAGCTCCTTCCAGTCTACCATGCCAGCTCATGGCTTACAATATTCAAATCTGCCTTCCCTCAATTCAGCATTTTAAGTTCCATACCATTCTTATCCCTTTCCTAACTACCTTGAAAGGTGCAGTTATTGTCACCATCTCCAAAATGTTCTCCCACTGACACTTCCAACACATTCCCAGTTACATTCCCAAGATTAAATCCACTCCTGCCCCTTCTCTGGTAGGGCGATCTACACCGATCAGCCGAAACATTTTGACCTGATGAGCCAAAACATTATGACCACCTGCCTAATATGCTGTTGGTCCTTCATGTGCAGCCCCATACGCAGCAGGGTGCGATGTATTGTGACACACTCCTCCCGTGACAACCATTAACATTTTCTGTGACTTGTGCCACAGTAGACCTTCTATCGGTTCGAACCAGATGGGATAGCCTTCGTTCCCTTGAGCATCGATGAGCCTTGGGCGTCCAACACCCTGTCGCCGGTTTGCCCCTCCTCGGACCACTGTCGGTAGGTACTTACCACTGCTGACTGGGAGCACCCCACAAGCCTTGCCGTTTCAGAGATGCTCTGATCCAGTCGTCTGGCCATAACAATTTGGCCCTTGTCAAAGTCACTCAGGTCTTTACTCCTGTCCATTTCTCCTGCATCCCACACATCAACTTCAAGAACTGACTGTTCACTTGCTGCCTAATATATCCCACCCCTTGACAGGTGTTATTGTAACAGGATAATCAATGTTATTCACTTCGCCTGTCAGTGGTCATAATGTTTTGGCTCATCGGTGTATATATTGGATCACAAACCTCCCCTGAACGCACATGAAAAAAAGACACCCCTTTTAATAATTAAATAAGCATAACCTAACTTAATATAATTTTGCTATGGAATAACATAATTTGTTTGTAACACTTGGCATTCCTGAATCAGTGCCCTAATTTTAAAGGTTTTCATTCTAGCTCAGCAACAAGAAGCAGTCTCCTGATCGTAGTCTGCATCCAAGTGCAAGCAATTTCATTTGGGTGAAGCCACAAACAATGCATCACAATCTTCTTTTCACATCGCCTTCGATTCACTGTCGGAAGTGCAGCTGCTGTGCTTTACCCGAGCTTCCGCTTGTACTATCCCGTGTCTCTCAGCTGCGTCAGTCAGCTACTATTCCATGATATTTTACGGTAAGATTTTCTTACAAGTCATACTGCATTTAAATCTATATATTTAATTCATAAATTAAATCATAACTATGAAGGTGAAGAACACATTCCTTTAAGTAGGTTATCTGTCTAAGCACCCATTTCTCATTTGTAATTGGGACAGTTGCTGCAGTTTTATCAATTAATTCATGAAATTGGCCTGACAGAGTTGCTTCCATGGTTGGATAATGAGCCTGACTAAAGGTTGAGCTGGTGAAAAATCTACATCAACTAATTTAATGCAATGCCATCATAAATCTCTGAAAATATTCTCTTTTTCAAATATGACTGCAAGATTGCCAAAATGCTGGCCAATTGGTTAAATAATAATTTATGTAACTTTGACCCAAGTACATGCAATGCTGAATTTCTAGGCTTGCACAACAGAATGAGGTCCCATAAAAGGACAATATTTCACACAAAAGTCTTGAGTGTTTTGCCTTCATTAAAGCTTCCACCATGTTGAAAGATGCACAGTATTTACAATTAATAATCCTCAATAGTAAATAGATTATACACTAAATAGACTATACACTGAATGGACAAAGGTGTAGAGGCAAGAGGTTTCGGGAATTCCAGAACCACGGGCTGAAGGTGTGACTGCCACTGGTGAAGCAATTAAATCTGGGATTAGTTAAGGGGTCAGAGTTGGAAGATCATAGAGATTTAAGAGTTGTAGAGCTAGAGGGGATTACAGAGATGTGGAGGAGAGTTGGGTTGTCAAAAGCATATTCCAACAATAAGGTATCGATTGGGGGTGAACCCTATTTGGGCAGAACCACAAGAAGCCCATCTTTTCTGCAGACGTTCCCGAGAGCATTGGGAATCACTGCCTCGTGTCACCAAGTCAATGGTAAGGAATTATATGAAGTGACAGAGGAAGAAGAAAACATAATGCAGCATTTGCCACTTACCCATTTCTGAAATCGGACCAGTTTTTGGGAGCATTACGCCCTCAATAGGCAAGCACTAAAGACAACATGCTGCCTCTTCATACTATCTTCGCAGGTTTAAAAAAAATCAATTCCTACTCAACTCAGAAACTGCGCTATCCATCCTCAACAAAAATCTACACCATCAGCCTTATCGGGGAATCCCTCAAATTCATGTACCCATACCTGCCTTGAACAAAGGTGAATATTGGATGGTAATGCAAAGAGTTTTACACCCATGTGTTTCTACCAGATATTTAAAGCAGCTGATTGGAGTAGTAGTCAGGGCTAGTGGAGCATCTGTGCCCACCAACTCAGTACCTCTGTGTTATACAGTAACTGACTTATCTGCACACCTGCACACCAATGTTACACAGATGCTCCTCAACTTACGATGCTTCAACTTACAATATTTCGACTTTACAATGGTGCAAACGCTGGTCAACGGCAGCGAGCGGCAGCTCGCTTCCAGTCACGTAATCGGGTGTATTTAAATGCATTTTTGACTTATGATATATTCGGTTTATGATGGGTTTATTGGAACTTAACCCCATCGTAGGTTGAGGAGCAATTGTACAGTGACAGACCTGTATCTACCATTACTGTACTCCATCTTTATACAGTGACAGACCTGTACCCACCAGAACCAGACCCAGTGTTATACACTGACATGTCCATATCCAGCAGAACAATAATTCAGTGTCATATAATGACAGAGCCATACACGTTATGGTGACAGACCCACATCCACCACTACACTAGCACTAGATCTGGAGTGGGATATGTACCTGGCTCACTAAATTGGGCTCACTAAATTCACATAGATCTTAATTTCTTTCAGTGAATCTAGAGGTAATGTAATATATTTGTATGCAAATGGTATACATCTCACTACTAAGCTTTGAATAAAATCATTTAAGTAATATTAGAAAAATAAACTGTTACCACAGTAATTATCCGTCTAATGGCAGCAGCTGCCATTCCTTCTCCTTTAGGCTGGTCCACTGCTGTCACACCAAGATATTTAAGGTGAAAGGCCATCCCTTCTTGTAAGGTTTCTTTTGTATCAGTCCAGTTTTCCGACAACTCTGGAGAGAAAACAAAGTTAAGGAAAGTTATGAGCAACTGTCCGAGAGCAATGGCAGCAATCGTAAAGGATTTCATCGAGTTGATGTTAAGTGGAGAGAATCAGTGTGTGGCATAGTGCAGGTAAAAGGAACATTAAAATATTTGCAGAAGAACTTTTTGCTGACAAAAAGCCAATCCAAAGTGGAAGGAGCTGTTCCAGATAATGTTTTGGTCCCGGTAATTATGTGCCAGTTAAATTTACTATAAGCGACAGAGGAGAACAGAGGAGAGAACACTTAGACCAAGTGCGAATGCCCCCATCAGGGAAAAGTCAATTATCCTACACTAAAATCTGAGCAGCTATTCAAAGATAAATCCTCATTGTCGTGAGAGGCAATCAAAGCAAGGGGTGAAAGTTCAAAGCAATCTTACAGTCCTCCAGATGATAAAATGGAAATGGGAGAACACGCCAAATGTTGGATAAGCCGGGGTTAAGCTGCAGAAAACCCAGAGCAGTACAGGAAGTGGAAGGAATATTATTTAACTAATTCATTTATAATTTATTTATAACATTTATAAATTAAAAATTAATTCATGGGAATTTTGGTTTATACCAGCAAATTTAGAGTGATTGTCCATCCCCAGCAATGATACAGAAGATGTGAAAATATTAAAAACATGCACGTGGAAATCTGAAATATAAACAAAATATGCTGGAAATGTTCAACATGTCAAGCAGCATCTGTGGAAAGAAAACCAGAGGGAATAGTACAGATCAATGGCCCTTTTTCAGAATTAACTGATAAAGTCTCTTCTACCTGAACCATTAACTTGGTTTCTTTTTCAATGGATGCTGTCTGACCTGTGAAGTGTTTCCAGCAATTTTTGTACAGTAGATGATGTTGGGTTTCAGTGAAATGCCACAGTTCTTATGATGAAAGTGCCACTACAATCCTGGAGAATGGATAATTCCATAAGTTTTATCCAAGAAAACAACAAAAATTTACATCCAAGTTATGGTGCATGGTCTGGCAGGTGGGTTGAGTGGATGTTGCAGCAGTGGGAACAACCTTCCTGCTCTATAATTAATTCATCACCCACCAGGAGAGATGGAATTTCCATTCAATATCTCGTGTGGAGATATTAGTAGACTCATGGAGTGTCACAGAACAGAAACAAGACCACACCAACCATCAAGGATCCATTAACATAATCTCACTTTATTCTCACCACATTCCCATCAACCACTTTCAGTTTCTCCCACACAAGGGACAATTTACAGTGGCCAAGTAACTTGACAACTTGCATATCTTTGGGACGTTGGGCAAACACAAACAGCACTGAAAGTCAGGATTCAACCTAGATTGCTGGAACTGTGAGGCAGCAGCTCAACTACATGCATCAATGCATCAATCTGATCTGCTACTATGCCTCACTGAATTTGTTAGCCTCGATACGTGCAAAGGTGAGTTGGATTTCAAAGTCATATAATTCAGAGAAATACATGATACAAATCCGGCTCAACACTATTCCTGTTAAACTCCTTTGCAAAATTGATGACTTTGGCATGATTTCATTGCCATGTTTGGAACTATTCTGGTTGCTTCAATCTCGTGTATTCATTCAGTATCACAACACTTGAAACACTCTGCCTCCTGCTTCCTTGCTCTTTCACAGTTCTGTTTCTCTGAGTGAGCAGGAGAATGAAATGTTTTCCAGCTGTTTTCAGTCTTGAAAGATCTCTTAGCTGTCGGCCTTATTAGATATTCTGCAAAAAGATTTTCTTGTAAAGGCTCCTATCTTGATTCTTTGCAACTGAGATTTTCCCGATATCCTCTTAACTAATGTCCACTATCAGTATATCTGCACACAAATGTTCTCATGTTTCAACACAAAAGACGATATTAACGAGATAACCATGGTCTTTAGCATCTAGCAATGGACAAATTACTTGTAAATGCAGTCAGAAGATATAAATGCAGTTATACACTTTAAAATGTTAACATGGGATAAATTCAAGCCCTACTTTTGCTGGTGGTTCAATAAATACAGAACAGATTGACGAAGAAGATTGGCAAAGAACATACTGTTTCTTTTCCTTAATATAATATCATTGTTGTAGCCTATTCATATTCTGAAAATTAAATTTGAGCAAGTGTCTTCATTTCTTCAATATTTAAATACTGTTAATCAAGGCTTCAGAATTTTTTTTAGTCATTGCTATAACATTTAATAAAAAATATTAAAGATGAATTAATTATTTTAATTTCACAGTTAGACAGTGTAAAATGATTTCCTCTCATGCTCCAATGGAAGGCACTTTGCCTTTCTGAATAGAGAAAGATTTCTCATTTTCCAACATACAGACGAAAAACATATACCTTTCTAAATGGTCTAAAAAAAATTGCAAGCATCCATTACAGGTGCTAAGTGAGAATCCCATAACGGAGTCCCAGAGATATCTTGGACAGGAATCCATGCAACCGTGTCAGGCCATATTTGAACCCGAGGAAATATTTTTTATATTGTTTTTGAAAGCTCATTTTCTCGCCCTATTAAGGATGCAGAGGACTTGCCGAGACAATGCGGCTGCTGTAATGGTTGGAGGAGAAGTGGAAATGTGGTTGGTGGACATTGTAATGGCTGCAAACATGGGGAGTGTGCGCAAAGCCAACATAGTGAGTGTGGGGGAAGAGCAGAAACTGTGGCAGATGGAGAAAGGTGGACCACACACAACGTCAGGGCTGTCGAAGAGCAAGAACAATGTGATAGCTTGAGTCATGAGAGTATGTGCCAAGCTCCAATTAACCCAGAGAATGTAAAGGACAATATTTGACTTAAATTATTTTAAAATAATACACAATTAAAGAACAAATATACTCATTTGCAGGTAATGATTAATATACATTCACAAAAATGAATACTTTTACAAAGATGTATTCAAGAGAGAGTTAGATATAGCTCTTGGAGCGAACGGAATCAAGGGATATGGGGAGAAAGCAGGAACGGGGTACTGATTTTGGATGATCAGCCATGATCATATTGAATGGCGGTGCTGGCTCGAAAGGGCAAATGGCCTACTCCTGCACCTATTTTCTATGTTTCAATGTTTCTATACATTAGTTTCAATATACATCTCAGGCATGTCAATAAACCTCTAATTATTTTTTTGCTGTAATAAGTTCAGCTATAGTATACACTATAATATACAGATATTTTAATGTCCTTTATTCCATATCCTTGATTCCACCTCAAACTCAATCATAAATCTCTTTTCTTTCTGTCAAAAGGGCCGTAAAAGACTTGAGGCAGAAAATGCAGCAGCAATGAGTGGGTGGTGGGTGGGTGGGGTGGGGGTTGGGGAAGGGACTGGGGTTGTGAGAGGTACAAATCGAAGGTATCTCAAAATGTTGGAGTAACTCAGCATCTCAGAAGAGAAGGAGACGTTTCGGGTCGAGACCCTTCTTCAGACCGATGTCAGGGGGGCGGGACAAAGATAGGATGTAGTAGGAGACAGTGGGAGAACTGGGAAGGGGGAGGGGAAAGAGAGGGACAGAGGAACTATCTGAAGTTAGAGAAATCAATGTTCATACTGCTGGGGTAAAGCTGCCCAAGCGAAATATGAGATGCTGTTCCTCCAATTTGCAGTGGGCTTCACTATGACAATGGAGGCCCATGACAGAAAGGTCAGACTGGGAGTGGGAGGAGGAGTTAAAGTGCTGAGCCACCGGGAGATCAGGTTGGTTAAGGCGGACTGAGCGAAGGTGTTGAGCGAAACGATCGCCGAGCCTGCGCTTGGTCTCGCCGATGTAGAGAAGTTGACATCTGGAACAGCGGATACAATAGATGAGGTTGGAGGAGGTGCAGGTGAACCTCTGCCTCACCTGGAAAGACTGTTTGGGTCCTTGGATGGGAGTCGAGGAGAGAGGTAAAGGGACAGGTGTTGCATCTCCTGCAGTTGCAGGGGAAAGTACCTGGAGAGGGGGTGGTTTGGGTGGGAAGGGATGAGTGGACCAGGGAGTTATGGGGGGGGGAATGGTCTCTGTGGAAAGCAGAAAGGGGAGGAGATGGGAAGATGTGGCCAGTAGTGGGATCCCGTTGGAGGTGACGGAAATGTTGGAGGATAATTTGTTATATACCCTGGCTGATGGGGTGGAACGTGTGGACAAGGGGGACTCTATCATAGAGTCATAGTCCTACAGCACAGAAAGAGGCCCTTCGGCCCATCTTGTCCGTGCCGCCCGTTACCAAACACAGTCTAATTTTAATCCCATTTTCCAGCATTTGGACCGTAGCCCTGAATGTTGTAGCATTTCAAGTGCCCATCCAAATGCCTCTTAAACGTTGTGAGTGTTCCCGCCTCCACCACCACCCCAGGCAGTGAGTTCCAGACTCCAACCACCCTCTGGGTGAAAAAGTTCTTTCTCACATCCCCCCGAAACCTCCCTCCCCTTACCCTGTATCTATGTCCCCTCGTTGTTGAACCTTCCACCAGTGGAAGAAGTTCCCCGCCATCTACCTTATCTATGCCCCTCATGATCTTGTACACCTCGATCATGTCCCCTCTCAGCCTTCTCTGCTCCAGGGAAAATAACCCCAGTCTGCTCAATCTCTCCTCATAGCCGAGGCCCTTCATCCCTGGCAGCATCCTGGTGAATCTCCTCTGCACCCTCTCCAAAGCTATCACATCCTTTCTATAATGTGGTGACCAGAACTGTACACAATACTCCAGCTGTGGCCTCACCAGTGTTCTGTACAATTCCATCATTACCCCCCTACTTTTATATTCGATGCCCCGGCTAATGAAGGCCAGTAACCCATATGCCTTTTTAACCACCCTGTCCACCTGTCCTGCTGCCTTCAAGGACTTGTGTACCTGTACTCCAAGGTCCCTCTGTACCCCTGTTTTCCCTAGGGTCCTTCCATTCATGGTGTACTCCCTCCAAGTTATTTCTGCCAAAGTGCATCACCTCGCACTTTTCAGGATTAAATTCCATCTGCCACTGCTCTGCCCATCTGACCATCTCATCTATATCTTCCTGCAGCTTGCAGATCCCTTCCTCGCTATTCACCACCCCACCTATCTTTGTGTCATCTGCAAACTTGCTGATCATGCCCTGTACGTTGACATCCAGATCATTTATGTAGATTACAAACAGTAAGGGACCCAACACCGATCCCTGCGGCACCCCACTGGACACCGGCCTCCAGTCACAGAAGCACCCTTCTACCATCACCCTCTGCCTTCTGTCACTAAGCCAGTTTTTTATCCATTTTGCCAAGATGCCCTGGATCCCATGGGCTCTTACCTTCTTGACTAGTCTCCTGTGTGGGACCTTGTCAAAAGCCTTACTAAAATCCATGTATACCACATCCACTGCACTACCCCCATCTACCTCCTTGGTCACCCCTTCAAAAAATTCAATCAAGTTAGTCAGGCACAACCTTCCCTTAACAAAGCCATATTCACTATCCTTAATTAACCCTCGATCCTCCAAGTGAAGACTGATTCTGTCCCTCAGAATCTTTTCTAGCAGCTTCCCCACCACCGATGTCAGCCTGTAGTTCCCAGGTTTATCCCTACTGCCCTTTTTCAATAATGGCACCACATTAGCTATCTATCCTCCAGTCCTCCGGTACATCCCCTGTTGCAAGAGAGGCTCTGAAAATTTGTGCCAGAGCCCCCGCAATCTCCTCCCTTGCCTCTCTCAGCATCCTGGGATACATCTCGTCAGGGCCCGGAGACTTATCCACTTTTAAGCCTGCCAGAGCCTCCAGCACCGCCTTCCTGTCAATAGCAATATGCTCAAGAACATCACAACCCTCCTGCTCCATTTCTAAGTCCCCATCGCCCTCCTCCCTCGTAAAAACAGATGCAAAAAAATCATTTAAAACATCTCCTACATCTTCTGGCTCCACACACAGCTTTCCACTATGGTCCCTGATGGGCCCCACTCTTTCCCTCGTTATCCTCTTACCCTTGATATACTTATAGAACACTTTGGGATTTTCTTTTATTTTGCCCGCTAGTGCAATCTCATGGCCCCTTTTTGCTCTCCTAATTTCTTTTTTAAGAACCGCCCTACACCTTCTATATTCCTCTAATGATGTCTGTGCCTTAAGTTCTTTATGCCTTCCAAAAGACCCCCTTTTTTTTCGAATCAATCCTACTATATCGTTCGACATCCAAGGTTCTTTGGACTTGTTTGTCCCACCCTTGAACTTTAGGGGAACATGCTTCCTCTCTACTTTTTCAATTATTCCTTCGAATGACTCCCACTATCCTTGTTACGAATGTGGCAGAATGCTTGGTGATAGCTATATCTTAGAACAATATGACCTAATTTCCAAAGCACTGGCCTAAAAGAGGATCACATTGGGGAATGATGTTAATCGGTGTCTGATATGCAAACCTAGCCATCAAGCAAATGCAACTCTGAATTGGTAGAGTTTTCAGAAGGGAATCATTTGTCACTGAAATGACCAAAATTGCATTCCCCACCAAAAGTAAACAAAATTGTATTTCTTGCAGCATCGAAAAATGTAACTGAATCACCTACCTCTGTCCCTTAATGTACTTTAGCACATTGTTTTTGTTGGGCTTTAATTTTCATCCAGTAAAGCAGATTTCTGATCACCCTATATTGATTCTCCCTTGGATGTTGAAAGCTGGCTCCAATAAACAGCAAATAGAAAAATGTGTCAAATAGAGTGTCATTTGTTTTTAATGGTATTGGTTTTGGGAGAAATATTAAGTAGCACGTCAGAGCGACACCTTGTTGGTCTTCATAAAATGTCTTTAGGATTTCCTTTTAATTCCCATCTCAGCAAGGGCACAGGGGTGTCTTGATTGAAGATCCTATCTGAATGCTGTCAGTTCTGACAGCATGGCACTGTTAATAGATGCTGTACTGTGACTTGAACCCGTGATGTTCTGCCTCAGGAGACAAATGGGGATTAGCTGGCTCTTGGCTCTATTTAACAGATTATTGCAATGTGAATAAATGTTGGCCCTTTGCCTGTGGATCTCAGAGAGGATAGAATACAAATTAAATATACAGATAAAATTTAACGTTGAAGAGAAAATCCTGGAGTGCCAGCAACAATGACTTCTTACAGCTCCCCTGCCTTGTTCTTGCTCAATGTTAAACACTTCAGTCATTTCTCCTGCAATCTTCCTTGTATTAACAAAAAAAAACGATTTTTTTCAGATGAATGGGTTTTTTTCCAATAGAAGACTGCTTCCCAGAAAATAAGATCTGCCTCTTCTAAAAAAAAGTAATTTTGGTAGTAAAATTTATCAGAAGGATTACGAATATTCCTTTTACATTTTGGGCAAAACTGGCACACAGCATTTCAGGCGTTCTATATAATTGACCTAGTAGAGGGTGAGGGCTCACATAATGGACTCTGAATCGGAGGCAAGAAGAGCATTAATACTCGGGTCCTTAAGACACCATTGGTATACTTCCCAACATTCCATCCCACTTTGCACTTTGCTGCACATGACAAATGAGCAACTCGGTGGCTAACAGAACTCAACACAGCCGGATTTCTACAGTACTCACTGAATACTTTTACAGTGCTGCTATTCAATGAAACATACCAGGAAATAAAGTTGCACCAGCGTTTTCTGCCAACAATAATAATGTTATGCATTGTAAATTATTCTATTTTCTCATCTGATCAGACTAGAGATGTATGAATTTCCCATTTGCTTCTACCATGACAACATGTGGTTCTACAACTCATTCTGTATGATCTAAATGGCAAAATGTTCGGCAGCTGGTCAGTAAGCCTTAATGAGCATGCTCCATCATCCAAAAGGGAAGATCAGAATGCAGCCTATAGTACATATGGTGAAACCAGCATTAATTATGTAGCTACATCAGATGGGACTAATGTTTCAATTTGAATGCATTGATGTTCATAAAATCATCTGACACCGACTAAATGTCACAAACTAAATTGGAAATAAGAATTCCAATTCGCAATATTCTCAGAAATAATTTAAATTTTGCTGACAAAAAGGATAATTTCACCTGGACTGATATTGTTGGAAATTTCTCCTGGCATTTAGATATGAGGAGCAGTTTATGGCTCCAAAATAGAAAATCCAGAAATCTAAAACTTCAATATTGCATTTGCCTTTAATACTTAAATACAAGTAACAAACCTGTGCTTTGCCTTTTCCTGTGGTCATTTATTATTCTATGCTTCATTCCATAGGACAAGTGCAGACATGTGTGGGCTGATATCTATGAGTCTTAAGTGGAAGATAGCAGGAATAATGGATACGGAAACCTCCTAAAACATTTTGCAAGAGATTTCCTGCATGGAGGGCAATCCGAGGATCATAAACAGTAGCAGTTACATGCCCAGATACTGGCATCTTGAGCAAAAGAACAAAGTGCTGGAGGACTGGCAAAATTATACAATGATCGTGAACCCAATGACCACACTGAAGACGACAAATAATATTTGGACTTGTGAAGCACATGCTTAAAAACACAGGTGAAACATTGGCTGATTTGCGAGTCATTTAAATCAATATCACATGCCTCAAATGTATTGAAAAGATGATTTTTTTTCCAAATTAGGTGTGCAAATTGCACCAAATAGCATGTGCTTTTGACTACAACCCTTTATTTCAATTTGCATTGAAAACCTGGGGTTTTAACTGAAAGCAAAAGATAATCCAGACCCTTAAAAAAAACTGTGAATGTGCCTTGCGTTCAGACATAAAATAAATATATTTATGAGATTACATACAGTTACAGTCCCAGAGAGAAGCTCTATCATTCACAATTTACAAAGATGACAGAGTTTCAATTTAAAATTTGCAGTGAAAATTTAGATTTTTAATGAGCACTGTAAAAAAAAGTTTCGTACATGATTATTTATTCTCTTGTGACACATCTTATCTTTGAAACATCACAGACTGTTAGTAGAAAATCCACAAGGAAGGAAAGGCAGTTACACATACTAAATGAAAAACTAAAAGCAACAGAAGAGCTGCAATGTATCACATGGTTGCAACAATGAATCAGAGGATATGTGATATGTGACTTGAATTGGATGCAGAAGCACAAACCAGATTAAATACGCTACTGAAGCATTTGTTTGTTCCAGGGAAAAGTTACTCGCCCGTTCTCTTTGCAAACTTCACTAAATTGGACAAACAATTTATATTTTCTAAAATAAATTATTGTGCAGGAATAACAAAGATCTATTTATGGAATAATATATATTCCCTCTGGATGTGATAAAGGAATGTGCCAAGTGTTTTTGCAGAATAGCCAAGTTACCCACTATTTATACCACTCTGCTAACAATAAAACTCAGAATTCCCTGCTCTATTTTTCCATAAGTCCACTTCTGATCTTATTATAAATAGAGACCAATAGTGTATTAAAACTATCAAAACAATTATCAGTGCAAGAAGGCTAATCTTAGTTCTGTGGGTCTGAAAATAACCTTAAAAATTCCTTCCATTACATATCTGTGAATTTTGACCTTTGAAAGCAGACCATGAACACATTTGGGTCTTACTTGTATACTTAATTTGCATTGGGACTAAGCAGTCAAAGAGGAAAACATCCTTCCTCTTTTTTCAACCCAATTTAGGCACAGTGGTGACAAAGGGTCACAGACCCAAAATATTGACTTTCACTTTCTACAGATGTTGCTTGATCTGCTACGTTGTTCCAGCATTTTCTGTCTTTTTTCTGGGCAGTGTTTTATGATTAAAATTAGCAGTCATCAACCGAGAAAGTTGTCCATTTCAGTTTTGTTCAATGAACTTTGCCTGGCCTCAGTGTTGGAGATACATTCTCATAAGGTATTAAGTGATAGGAGCAGAACTAGGCCATTCAGCCCATCAAGTCTACTCCACCATTCAATCATGGCTGATCTATCTCTCCTTCCTAAACGCATTCTCCATAAACCCTGACACTAAATTCTGATTAATAACAATCAGGAATAATGGGTATGTGCATACCCAGTGACATACCCATTATTAATGGTTGCAATTAATCAGAATGCTTTACATCCTTAAGGGAATGCACTTCAAATATTGTTATTAGAAGAAATAATTACTTTTTCAGGTTTTCAGATATGCATAGCACATTCTAATAAATGTTTTTTGACTTGAAACATTAATTTAGTTTATCACACAATGCTGCCAGCATTTTGCGTATTTTTTTATTTCAGACTTCCAACATTTGTAATTTTTAAATTATTTTTCAAGATGTTTTATGGCTATCTCAGATAATGTTCAAAATGTCAGTTTTCTGCAAGGAATGTGAAACATGTAAAAAATCTCCATGTAGCCTACTTTATGTTATAGTTGCAGCTAAAATTGTGCTCCGTTTAAGACCTACCCTAGGGTTTGGGCACAAAGTTATGCCCATGACTCCTCTTAACACGATGTGTTGCATTAACCAGGGCAAAGCAACGTCTTAATGGCCTGATTGATAAATTATGCCACTGAACTATTTCACTGTAAAATGTGTTTGATGCTAAGACTACCACTATCATTTATTTATGATTAGGTTCATCATAGCGAAATGCAGGAAACCACAAGATGTAAATGTTTAACAAACTCAGTTTCTGCTCACTTTTTCAGTGGAGGCTAAATAAAACACAATTTCATCAGCAATTTTAGCATCCGCTGACACCGATAAATTAGTTAGATGCTTGATTGTGTCATTTCTTTAAACACTGGCTCAAGTTCAAAACAAATCAGTCAATGACCAATCTGAAACTCATCCTCTTCTAAGGCAGCATGATAAGATCAAACAATGCCAAATCTGTTCACACCTCACAAGAGGACAAAATCCAAACAACTGATGGTAATTCAATATATGTTTGAAGATATCGTAAACTGGGTTCTTTAAAACGGAAGAGATAAAAGGTTATGATTAAGACACTGGAGGTTCATCAGAAAATTCTCCGATATTATAAAGTTCCAGTGCTGGGGAATATAATTTAAACTGTCAGACCAAGTTGTAAGAACATATCAAAAATAACTGGCACCAGAAAGTCTTTTCTTCTGAAAAGAACTTTTCTTTGAAAAGTCTAAAATGTCTTTGATAGAGAGGGTGTAGGAAGAAACTGCAGATGCTTGTTTCATACCCAAGATAGACACAAAGTGCTGGAGTAATGCAGCAGGTTAGGCAGCAGCTCTGGAGAAAATGAATGGATGTCATTTTAGGTCGGAACCCTTCTTTAGACCGTGGGAGGGTTCTGACCCGAAACGTCGCCCACACTTTTTCTCCAGAGATGCTGCCTGACCCTCTTTGATAGGGAACTTCAGGAAGCAGGACACTTAACTCAGTTTAAACCTGATCCTTTACCACAAGGAATGCTGATGTCCAAGGTACCTCACCACCAACTTCTCAAGAGTGCTTTGGACGAGCAATAAATTCTGACACTGTCAATAATGGTCATGTTCAAGAAGGAATAAAAATACTAATCTACAACCTTTAATTCTCTAAACCTTTCTCTTTCCTTGTAAATCCACAATATCTATAACTTCTTTAAGAAAGAAGAAATTCAAATAAGGGCAGCACGGTGGCGCAGCAGTAGAGATTCTGCCTTACAGCACCAGAGACCCGGGTTCTATCCTGACTATGGGTGCTTGTCTGTGTGGTGTTTGTACATTCTCCCCATGACCTGCGTGAGTTTTCTCCGGTTTCCTCTCACACTCCAAAGATGTACAGGTTTGTAGGTTAATTGGCTTGGTAAAATTGTAAATTGTCCTTAGTGTGTGCAGGATAGTGTTAGTGCGTTGGGATTGCCGGTCGGAGCGGACTTGGTGGGCTGAAGGGTGTGTTTCCATACTGTCTCTCTACACTAAACTAAATGACGTGTAAAAAAAGATTGCTAATCGCATTTTTATCATTCCCTATTTCCCTAAATCTCAATGCTGCTGTTGAGATATTCAAATGGCTTAGGTTCAACAGACACAGACATCAAATTCAACAGTGAACTGCTGATTTTCCCACATTATTCAGCTTCATGTTTTAATTAATGGCGTAGGTCTTGGCTCTAGGTTCTTGTTGTCTAATGTTACGGTGGCACTGATGGTAGAAATGGTGATGGAAACAAATGTTGACTCTTGCAGACAAAGCAGAGCTCTGCACAAATGTACTTAAATGCATGTAGTGAACTTTGCCAACTTACTTTCAAACAACAGTGATGTTTGAATACCAGAAGAGCCAATTTGCATCAACTCTCTAGAAACTTGAAAGATGTATAAAGTTTGCACCATCTTCACATTACCTCTTATATCTCTTCAAGGTTTGCTATAATACCAAACATGTAACACTGCCTTATAAAACTACCATGGAGACACAAAAAGATGCAGGAATCTGAAGCAAGAAAGCAAACTGCTGGAAAAACTCAGCAGGTTGGGAAGCATTTGTTAGGGGAGGGGGGGGGGGGAGTTGAAGGAATGGTTAATATCATATCATATATATACAGCCGGAAACAGGCCTTTTCGGCCCTCCAAGTCCGTGCCACCCAGTGATCCCCGTACATTAACACTATCCTACACCCACTAGGGACAATTTTTACATTTACCCAGCCAATTAACCTACATACCTGTACGTCTTTGGAGTGTGGGAGGAAACCGAAGATGTTTCAGGTCAAAACCCTAATCAAGCACATACTGTAATTCCTTGCCCCCAACAGATACTCTTGACCCACTGAGTTCTTCCAGATGTTTGTGTTTTGCTGTAATAAAACTATGATGTCTGCGACTATGGCTGCTGTGTGCTAATTCATCCAGAAGGCAGAACAATACAGGGAACAAAGTCAGCTTCAACAAATGAATGCTGTCAAATTTATATTGTAGATGTCTGTAGAATAAAGTTAGCTATGGAACCAATGGGTATATGATCCTTAATACAAAGGGACATTCTTCCCCAACTTGTCCATTGTGCATTGGCTCGTCAAGTGAGGAATTGTTTTTGGAGACACTCCAGTTGCAAATTGAAGGGATTATTTTGTGTTTTCCAGGCTAGTCACGAAGGGTTCCTGTCAGCTAAAAGTCGTGCAAACAGATTGTGGCTTCATTCCACTGTTCAGAGTTGCATGGCACAAGCTGATACTTCTATGAAACATTACTTTGGAGATCAGACTCCAAAAGGCACAACAGAATGCTTGAATGTATTCCATATAAAAATATTCCGTAAACGAAAACATCACCGTGATGCATTTAAACACGTTCTTACTAACTCAGTAACTTCCAGTTCTCAGAAGTGTACACTGCAAGTACAATGGCTCACCATAACTGATATGGAATTGAAATCTGGCCACACATCAAGTAAAACTATGTAAATTACTTAATCAAAGAAAGTTTGGAGATGAACGAATGACAGATAAAAAATATGCCACAACTAGCATCTTCGAATTTGAGTTCTGGAATTGTGCATTACTCTGATCAGACTACCATTTCATCAAACGGGTTTACAATCCCAAAAACTTGAATTTCCACCCGAGGTCTTTAACAATCTTTCTTCCTGTATTACATTCCTTAAGTTAAACCTCTGATTAGGCTTTTCACTGCTCACGCCAATGTCAAGTTTTTCCTGAGGATACTCCTATGAAGTTGTCCAAATATTTTCCTGTGGTAAAGGTGCTAAATAAATGCATATTGTTGGTTAATTAATAAAAAAACATTACTCCGTGGTGTCTGTGGTTCTTCAAGAAGACCAGAGTACAACCTAACTGATTTTAATTTTGTTTCAGGGTTTGTAGTTATTTAATTTTGCTTTTAATTTAAACTTTAGTGAGGGGTACAATATTAAAAATGTTAGGTGGGTGAGGATGCACGTTTTCGAAAGGAAAATCCATAATCAGAAGGGCTGAGCAAGGGAAATTTACAAGTTCAAATAAAATTGTCACAGATAAAATATAGTTCATTAATGATAAGACGTGTAAATATGGGACTTTTCTACAGATTAATGCACTAGCAATCCAAAATTAAACTGCCTTGACACTGAAAGACATACATATGAAAGAAACTAACCACTAGCAGGTGAAGCACCTGAGGAGATAGATCAACCCAACATGATTGCTGAATCTGTATTCATACCTCAGTTGTAAATCAGTGGCCGCAGGAGATTTTTAGCACTAGTTATAAAGGTATATCTTTATGCTGTTCATTTACTGTGAAAGGTTTGATGAGGACTTTGAAATAGAACGGAACAAGAACAGAAGAACTACACAGTAAATTATTGCACCCTTTGAAGTGTTGAACAAAGGGATCTGAGGGTGCAGGCACATAGTTCCATGCTAATGGTGACACAAAAAGTCAGCATTGTGAAAAAAACTGGCATACTTGCTTCCATCGGTCAGGGTATTGTGTAGAGGAATTGGGGCAGCACGTTGCAACTAAATATTAGTAAGTCCACATCTGAAGTACAGTGCACAGTTTAGATTGCCCTGCTGTAGGAAGGATGTAATGAAACTGGGGAGGGTGCAAGAACGATTTACAAGAATGTTACCAGGACTGGAGGGTTTGTTATAAGAAAAGGCTGGATATATTATGACTAATTCTCCTGGAATTAACCTCATAAAATCATGTGGAGCACAAACAAAATGAATAGTCAAAGACTTTACCCCAGGGTAGGGGAGTCTAAAATTCGAGAGCATAGTTTTATGATGTGAAGAGAAAGTTTTGATAGGGACCCGAAGGGCAATTTTTTTCCACACAGAGGGTGGTGTATATATGCAACAAGTTGCTTGAGAAAGTTGTAGAAGTGGGTACAATACTAAAAGACAGGTGCATGGATGGGCAAGGTTTGGAGGGATGTGGACCAGGCACAGGCAAGGGAGACAAGCTCCATTAGACAACTTGTTTGGCATGGACAAGCTGCCTGTAGGGCCATTTCCATGCTTTAACAGCTCTAACTCTAATTCTTGGGTAGATTTCCTCAAGACGTCCAGAAATATCTTGGTAATCTTTCTTTTGTAAGTTATTTGAGGACTTCAAATAAAAGAGTTCCTCCAGCAGCTCGTCCCATATATGCCCCACCTTCTGTGTGAAAAAGTTGTCCCTCACCTCCTTTGTCCCTCAACTTAAATCTATGCCCTCTAGTTTTAGACTCCCCTCTTCTAGGGAAAAGACTGTGACTATTTACTTTGTCTATATCTAATCAGGAGGGTGGATGTGAGACCAGGGACAGCAGCCCCATGTGTTACAGGAGAGAAGGACAGGAACGTGATATAGATGCCTTACCCACTCAGGTACAAGACACTCTTCTTCCTCCCCTGGAGTTGTTCTACCATTGCTTTCAATGCCACATCCTAGAACCTGTACACATTACATGCACAATGGTGTTTAGTTAATTTCTGTGTGCTTACCCTACAGTATATTGGTTTATATGCATCAGGCAAGTCCAAATTCTGATAATTATGTGTTCAATCTAGACTTCATAAACAACATTCATTTGGTATTTGTTGTCATCTTTTAACCAAATTAATTCTCTTCAAAGTTAAGCTCCATTACCAAACACATTTATTATTTCTCGTGTACGAACATATGAATAATTTAGGAATGACATAAGATTGTTATTAGGAATTTCAGCTTGCATACCAGAAATTCTTGTGTGAAACAACCACGCACTTGGAATATCTAAAGTTGGAAGTCAAACACAATCTTTTCAGTAGAAATATTTGGTTTAAAGGTTAAAATCTTCAATATAGCTGTTTCAAAGCAAATTCAGAGATTTTTAGATAATAAACAAAACTATGGCTCAGTTTATGAAACATTTTCACACTGTATGAGATATAATAATATAGGTGGTAATAAGAGGGACTAAAGAACAGAAGCAGAGCATGCAACCCACATGGACTGGTGTAACTATAACTTTGAACTATAACTTTTGTACACAAGTCTTTACCAAGTCTTATTCCACATCCCTCTCTATTTCAATTGACCCAACAGCCACAATATGATGTTGTGGATGGGGGGTGGGGGGGGACAGGGAGGGGTTGAAATTCCAAATTTCTGCTAACATTTTACAGAAAAGGTGCTTCCTGATTTTGCTTCCTGAAAAGCCTGGTTCTTTTTGAGCCCCTTGTTCTAGATTATCCCATCGGAGGAAGCAGATTTCCTCACCCGTTCTATGAGGAAATACAACAGTAAATGTTGGAAATACTCTGGTCAGGCAACATCTAATCCTTTGAGTCCTGCTATATATTTTATTAAAACTCAAATCGGATCTGGTTTCAACCTCTAAAAATCAAAGGAATACGCCAAATTTGTGCAACTTGATTTCATATTTTACTCCGGCAAGTCCTAATTTAATTCTATACTCCCCCACAGCTAATAAATTATTTCCACAGTGAGAGACCCAAGGATAAATGTAATACTTCAGAAAGGATATGATCAAAGTTCTGAAAACTGTAACCAAACAACATTATTAACAATGCATCTTCCTGGCATCCACCAGTGCATTGTTCTTCTAGCATAAGTTTTTCCACAGCAACTTAACTAAATATCAATCCTGTGTTATTACTGAGAACATAAAAGGGTCAGTAATGGAAGTAAATCCAGAATTAATCATGAAATCATTATCGCTTTTTTTGAAGGGTGAAAACATGCTGAATAATTAAACGAGCATCCGCAATATAACTGCTATTGATCTCTCACGATATTTCAATAAACATTCCAACAGATAAAACAAGGGCAAGGGATTTGATTATACAATGCAGAATTGGAAGTTGAAAGTGGGCAGAATCGGGATGAGGGATTAAGAGGAAGATTCGTGTTTTGGGTAAATATATGCCCACAATGAAACATAGAAACACAGAATATAGGTGCAGGAGGAGGCCATTTAGCCCTTTGAGCCAGCACCGCCATTCATTGTGATCATGGCTGATTGTCCCCAATCAATAACCCGTGCCTGCCTTCTCCCCATATCCCTTGATTCCACCAGCCCTGAGAGCTCTATCTAACTCTCTCTTAAATCCATCCAGTGATTTGGCCTCCACTGCCCTCTGTGGCAGAGAATTCCACAAATTCACAACACTCTGAGTGAAAAAGTTTTTCTCACCTCAGTTTTAAATGGCCTCCCCTTTATTCTAAGACTGTGGCCCCTGGTTCTGGACTCGCCAACATTGGGAACATTTTTCCTGCATCTAGCTTGTCCAATCCTTTTAGAATTTTATATGTTTCTATAAGATCCCCTCTCATCCTTCTAAACTCCAGTGAATACAAGTCTAGTCTTTTCAATCTTTCCTCATATAACAGTTCCGCCATCCTAGGGATCAACCTCGTGAACCTACGCTGCACTGCCTCAATTACAAGGATGTCCTTCCTCAAATTAGGAGACCAAAACTGTACACAATACTCCAGATGTGGTCTTACCAGGGCCCTATACAACTTGCAGAAGAACCTCTTTACTCCAATACTGAAATCCTCTTGTTATGAAGGCCAACATTCCATTAGCTTTCTTCACTGCCTGCTGTACCTGCACGCCAACTTTCAGTGACTGGTGTACAAGGACACCCAGGTCTCACTGCACCTCCCCCTTACCTAACCTAACACCATTGAGATAATAATCTACCTCCTTGTTTTTGCTGCCAAAGTGGATAACCTCACATTTATCTATATTATACTGCATCTGCCATGCATCTGCCCACTCACTCAACCTGTCCAGGTCACCCTGCAACGTCCTAACATCCTCTTCACAGTTTACACTGCCACCCAGCTTTGTGTCATCTGCAAACTTGCTAGTGTTGCTTCTAATTCCGTCTTCCAAATCATTAATATATATGGTAAACAGTTGCGGCCCCAATACCGAGCCTTGCAGCACTCCACTCGCCACTGCCTGCCATTCTGAAAAGGACCCGTTTACTCCTACTCTTTACAGTAGGAAACAGATACTTAGTTCACAGAAACAGGGTGCTGAAGGAATCAAAATTAGGTATAACTGAGAAACTGATGTAGAAGAAGGAAATGGTCAAAAATCCAGTGGTTACAATTGGCTCCAAAACATCATACAGTAAAATCATGGACAAACACTCTTATTGTTTCCTCATGGAAATGTACTGTGTCTCTACCTAAACCAACTGATCTTTAAAACATTATCCATTGCTCCATTAGAATTTTACCCATCAGTATTTTACCCTAGCCAGAATCCCAAATGTTATTGTAATCTTACTCATTGAGACCAATGTCAGAAAATCGTTCATGAGGGTGAACACGTCCCACTGTGGTCGTTCCTTCTTCTCCCTACTCCCAGCCAGCAGAAGGTGCAGAAGATTGAGGAACAGCTTCTTCCCCTCTGTTATCTGGCTTCTAAACATTCCTTCCTTAAACTAGCATACTGTCCGATTCAACTCTACCCCATTGTGGACATTGGACTTTGTCTTTGGAACTGATGTGATACAATGCGGAGATGTGATGTGAAAAAATGCGGAGAACAATATTCTGTAATCTCTACCTTCCCCTTTGCTCTATTTATTTTATTTGAGTTTTGACTTGACTGTAGAGTATATCTGGTCTGGTTGGATAGCATGCAAAACAAAGCTTTTCACTGTACCTTGGTACATGGGACAATAATAGACCTAAATCTTAAAACCTATACAGATCAACTGGCTGGAGATTTTAAGGACATCTACAAAATCTCATTGCCGAGGTCAGAGGTTCCCAGCTGCCTTAAATAATACCGGTGCCCAAGAAGAGCTAGATGTTATGACTGGCCATGCTCTCATAATCACTCCTACCATCAGGAATGTGGTATGGGAGCCTGAAAACCATGATCACCAGGCTCGAATAGATTCTTCCCACCAACCATCAGGCTCTTAAACACGATGCCACATTGACCTCAGCAATTTTATGGCTACCTCATTTTACAGTTAATTGACTCATTTTTAAAAATATCTTTATGTGCATGTATTGCATGTACAGGCCTGTTAAGCTACTGCAAGTAGGAATTTCATGTTTACAGTGCCAGTACATATGACATTGAAATACGCTGGACTCGTGATTCCTTTAAAGCAAGCCCTCTGCCAAATTAGAAACTTTACTTTGAATTATTTTTGCTCTTATTTGTGATTGATCTAAACCTTGAGATCTGATGATTGTTGCCCCTGGTGTTCTCCCGCTGACACATCATCCACTTTATACATCTCATTCCCCATGTGTAGATTCAACAATATCTCATTCTTCATCGAGTCAGAAACATAGCGTTCAAGGAAGTTCTTGTTAGGGTCATTTCAAGAAAGTCAATTCTTTTGTGTAGGAAGGAACTGCAGATGCTGGTTTAAACCAAAGATAGACACAAAATGCTGGAGTAACTCAGCGGGTCAGGCAGCATCTCTGGAGAGAAGCAATCGACGTTTTGGGTAGAAAGCCTTCTTCAGACAGGGGAGAGGGAGATACAGAGATAAGGAAGTGTAGGGTGTGAAAAGGAGACAAAGGGGATGAGATCAAGGAGAATGTAAAATAGATCATTATTAGCTAGGAGAAGGTAACAACAAAACAGAGATAAAATGTAATCGAGGACAGTGATACTGATTCATTTGTTTGTTCTCATTTTGTTTTTCCTCAACAAAAGTCATTTATTTTGTTGCCCTTTACATTAACTGTGTACCAACCAATACAGAAATCACATATGAACACACACACTAGGAGCAGGTCACTCAAACCTTCGTGCCTGCTATACCATTTTAATAAGATCATAGCTGTTCCAATTGTAAATTCAATTTTGTATTATCTTCCACCCATAGTCATTTTGCACCCTGCTTGTTTATTGAAAAATTATACATTGCCGCCTTAATCTGCCTGTGAGGAAGACAATCCTAAATACTCACTATCCTCAGAGATAAATAATTTCACCTCATCTCCATCTTAAATGAGTGACCCCATATGTTTAAACAATGGCTTCAAGATGTATATTCTCCTACACGTGAAAATATTCATTCTACATCCATCCAGTCGAGACCCTCCAGGATCATATCTGTTTCAATTATTTCCCACTAATAATTTGAAACTTCAGCAGAACAATTCTTACCTTTCATCAGGTGATAATCCACCCTTTCCAGATATTAAATCAGTAAACCTTTTAATATTTAATCTATATCTCTATTGCTTCTAATATGTGAACATTCTTCCTTCACAGAGGAGACTAATACTGTGCATAGCACTCCAAATGCAGTCTCACCATTGCAAATGTAACAGATCTGATACTGCCTACTTTTGTATTCAGTTTCCTTGGCAATAAACAATAATATTCTGTCAACTTTTCTAATTACTCGCAGTATGTGGATAATAGCCTTTGGCAAATCATGCACTAAGACACATTCATCCCTCTCCATCTCAGCTCTCTGCAATCTCTCACCATTGAGATAATAGGTTTCCTCTTTTATTTTTTCTGCTAAAATGGACAACATCACCTTTTTTTTCTGCATTGTACTCCATTTGTCAGATCTTTGCCTGCACATTAAATCTGTATCTCTTTGTAGTTTAGTTTAGTTTAGAGATACAGCATGGAAACAGGCCCTTCGGCCCATGGAGTCCGCACCGACCAGCGATCCCCGCTCACTAACACTATCCCACACACTAGGGACAATTTACATTTATACAATTATACCAAACCAATTAACCTACAAACCTGTACATCTTTGGAGTGTTGGAGGAAGCTGAAGATCTTGGAGAAACTCTATGCAGGGCACGGGGAGAAAGTACAAACATCGTACAGACAAGCACCCGTAGTCAGGATCGAACCTGGGTCTCTGGCGCTGTAAGGCAGTAGCTCTGCTGTTATGCAACCATGCCACCCCTTGCCATGCCATGGCTTTGAAATCACTCAATGTCACTAGTCTACACCACTTGCTCATTTCCTGTGGTTTCTTTGCAATTTGCTCCTCTCCCTATCCATCTCCATCTGGTGATCTAAGGAATATCTCCAGTAGCTCTCTTTTAGGTTCCAAATTTTAATCAAATGGATTTGCTATGTGATCTCCAACTTGTTCCCCTTCTCCATATTGGTAATATCTTCCTTATTAGGACTACAATATTAACAATTCTTTTTCTCTTCCCTATCTTTTATATACAGTTCATATTCTGCAAAGTACCCAATCCTGTCTTGTGCAGCACACCAACTTTGTTCTCCACTGCTTGTGTATTAAGGTCATAAGTAATAGGAGTCAAATCATGCCATTTGGCCCATCAAGTCTACTCCGCCTTTCAACCATAGCTAATCTATCACTCCCTCCTAACCCCATTCTCCTCATAACCTCTGACACCTGTACTAGTCAATAATCTATCTAAGGTAGACACAAAATGCTGGAGTAACTCAGCAGGACAGGCAGCATCTCTGGAGAGAAGGAATGGGTGACATTTCTGGTCGAGACCCTTCTTCAGACCTGAAAAGTCACCCATTCCTTCTCTCCAGAGATGCTGCCTGAGTTACCCCAGCATTTTATGTCTACCTTCGATTTAAACCAGCATCTGCAGTTCTTTCCTACACAATAATCAATCTATTTCTGCCTTAAAAATATCCATTGACTTGGCCTCCACAGCCTTCTGAGGCAAAGAATTCCACAGTTTCACCACCCTCTGACTAAAGACTAATTAATATAAATATATTTTAAACGTATTGTGTAATTCTCATAGTCTCTCCTACCAAGTTCCCAAAATAGAACTACTTTCGTCTCCATTCCTATTTCTTACTCCCATTCTTTTATGTGCCTTATTACTCTTTCCATTAATATAACCTGGTGCACATTCCCCAGCCAATTTAGTTTAAAACGTCTCAATCCACATTGAAGGATTGGCTCTATTTGTTCTGAGGTACAAAAAGCCCCCTCCAGTTCCTGAACTGGTCCCAGTCTCAAGTGGTCTTTCCTGCATTGTGTCAATAGACAATAGACAATAGACAATAGGTGCAGGAGTAGGCCATTCAGCCCTTCGAGCCAGCACCGCCATTCAATGCGATCATGGCTGATCACTATCAATCAGTACCCCGTTCCTGCCTTCTCCCCATACCCCCTCACTCCGCTATCCTTAAGAGCTCTATCCAGCTCTCTCTTGAAAGCATCCAACGAACTGGCCTCCACTGCCTTCTGAGGCAGAGAATTCCACACCTTCACCACCCTCTGACTGAAAAAGTTCTTCCTCATCTCCGTTCTAAATGGCCTACCCCTTATTCTCAAACTGTGGCCCCTTGTTCTGGACTCCCCCAACATTGGGAACATGTTATCTGCCTCTAATGTGTCCAATCCCCTAATTATCTTATATGTTTCAATAAGATCCCCCCTCATCCTTCTAAATTCCAGTGTATACAAGCCCAATCGCTCCAGCCTTTCAACATACGACAGTCCCGCCATTCCGGGAATTAATCTAGTGAACCTACGCTGCACGCCCTCCATAGCAAGAATATCCTTCCTCAAATTTGGAGACCAAAACTGCACACAGTACTCCAGGTGCGGTCTCACCAGGGCCCGGTACAACTGTAGAAGGACCTCTTTGCTCCTATACTCAACTCCTCTTGTTACGAAGGCCAACATTCCATTGGCTTTCTTCACTGCCTGCTGAACCTGCATGCTTCCTTTCATTGACTGATGCACTAGGACACCCAGATCTCGTTGAACTCCCCCTCCTCCTAACTTGACACCATTCAGATAATAATCTGCCTTTCTATTCTTACTTCCAAAGTGAATAACCTCACACTTATCTACATTAAACTGCATCTGCCATGTATCCGCCCACTCACACAACCTGTCCAGGTCACCCTGCAGCCTTATTGCATCTTCCTCACAATTCACACTACCCCCCAACTTAGTATCATCTGCAAATTTGCTAATGGTACTTTTAATCCCTCCGTCTAAGTCATTAATGTATATCGTAAATAGCTGGGGTCCCAGCACCGAACCTTGCGGTACCCCACTGGTCACTACCTGCCATTCCGAAAGGGACCCATTTATCCCCACTCTTTGCTTTCTGTCTGTTAACCAATTTTCTATCCATGTCAGTACCCTACCCCCAATACCATGTGCCCTAATTTTGCCCACTAATCTCCTATGTGGGACCTTGTCGAAGGCTTTCTGAAAGTCGAGGTACACCACATCCACTGACTCTCCCTTGTCAATTTTCCTAGTTACATCCTCAAAAAATTCCAGTAGATTTGTCAAGCATGATTTCCCCTTCGTAAATCCATGCTGACTCGGAACGATCCCGTTACTGCTATCCAAATGCTCAGCAATTTCGTCTTTTATAATTGACTCCAGCATTTTCCCCACCACTGATGTCAGACTAACTGGTCTATAATTACCCGTTTTCTCTCTCCCTCCTTTCTTAAAAAGTGGGATAACATTTGCTATCCTCCAATCCACAGGAACTGATCCTGAATCTATAGAACATTGAAAAATGATCTCCAATGCTTCCACTATTTCTAGAGCCACCTCCTTAAGTACTCTGGGATGCAGACCATCAGGCCCTGGGGATTTATCAGCCTTCAGTCCCATCAGTCTACCCAAAACCATTTCCTGCCTAATGTGGATTTCCTTCAGTTCCTCCATCACCCTAGGTTCTCCAGCCCCTAGAACATTTGGGAGATTGTGTGTATCTTCCTCAGTGAAGACAGATCCAAAGTAACGGTTTAACTCGTCTGCCATTTCTTTGTTCCCCATAATAAATTCCCCTGCTTCTGTCTTCAAGGGACCCACATTTGCCTTGACTATTTTTTTCCTCTTCACGTACCTAAAAAAACTTTTGCTATCCTCCTTTATATTATTGGCTAGTTTACCCTCGTACCTCATCTTTTCTCCTCGTATTGCCTTTTTAGTTAACTTTTGTTGCTCTTTAAAAGAGTCCCAATCCTCTGTCTTCCCACTCTTCTTTGCTATGTTATACTTCCTCTCCTTAATTTTTATGCTGTCCCTGACTTCCCTTGTCAGCCACAGGTGTCTCTTACTCCCCTTAGAGTCTTTCCACCTCTTTGGAATAAATTGATCCTGCAACCTCTGCATTATTCCCAGGAATACCTGCCATTGCTGTTCTACCGTCTTCCCTGCTAGGGCCTCCTTCCAATCAATTTTGGCCAGCTCCCGCCTCATGCCTCTGTAATCCCCTTTGCTATACTGTAATACCGACACTTCCGATTTTCCCTTCTGCCTTTCCATTTGCAGAGTAAAACTTATCATGTTGTGATCACTGCCTCCTAATGGCTCTTTTACCTCTAGTCCCCTTATCAGATCAGGATCATTACACAACACTAAATCCAGAATTGCCTTCTCCCTGGTAGGCTCCAGTACAAGCTGTTCTAAGAATCCATCTCGAAGGCACTCTACAAACTCTCTTTCCTGGGGTCCATTTCCAACCTGATTTTCCCAGTCTACCTGCATGTTGAAATCTCCCATAACCACCGTAGCATTACATTTTTGACACGCCAATTTTATCTCCTGATTTAACTTGCACCCTAAGTCGAGGCTACTGTTTGGGGGCCTATAGATAACTCCCATTAGGGTCTTTTTACCCTTACAATTTCTCATTTCTATCCATACTGATTCAACATCTCCTGATTCTATGTCACCCCTTGCAAGGGAATGAATATCATTCCTTACCATCAGAGCAACCCCACCCCCTCTGCCCACCTGTCTGTCTTTTCTATACGTTGTGTACCCCTGAATATTCAGTTCCCAGCCCTGGTCCTCTTGTAGCCATGTCTCAGTGATCCCTACAACATCATACTTGCCCATGACTAACTGAGCCTCAAGCTCATCCACTTTATTTTTTATACTACGCGCATTTAAGTACAACACTTTAACTTCTGTATTTACCTCCCCTCTCACATCGTTCACAATTGGCCCTGCCCTTAATTTCTTTTCCGCTCTAGAACTTCTGTTCCCATTCTTCCGAAAGTCTTTTGCAATATCTCCTGTATTCCCTTTTACCTCATCTTCATATTCACAATTTGTTAACCCCTCCCCCCCACTACTTAGTTTAAAGCCACAGGTGTCACACTAGCAAACCTGCCTGCCAGAATGTTTGTCCCCCTGCTGTTAAGATGCAACCCGTCCCTTTTGTACAAGTCACCCCTAGCCCAGAAGAGATCCCAGTGGTCCAGAAATCTAAATCCCTGCTCTCTGCACCAGTCCCTCAGCCATAAATTCATAGTCTTTAGCTATGCATTAATCTGTCTGACCATTTTATTTCCATTTTAACTCGTACACTGAGATTACTCAAAGATTATTATCTTTTAGATTCCTTTAAAAAAAATAACTGCATAACAGTCTAACTATCCGACTTCTACTATCCTCCCCATGTTCTTGGTTCTGTTGCCAGAGGAAAGGTACAATATGACTCCTGGCTCACTGCTTTTCTCTGAGAAAATACTCAGTAATGTTCTTTACCCAGGCACATGGAAGACAGCACATTAGGAAAGGCTTTGTTTAATGGCTGGAAAATGTCCACCTCCTTTAGTGATATATCCCCTATGCTTGTTACATTTCTACACTTGGCTGTTCCCCATGTGCAATAATTTGCTCCATTACACCATGCTTGATGTTCAAGGGCTTTCTATTGAAGAGAGCCTGGGCTATCTAATGATTTCATTTTATGTAGCAGTAAGAATTGGGGGCAAACACCAAATAGCTCTATATGTCACAGAACTCCGGAGATAAGTAGTCAGTAGTTATAAAAATACTCAAATTCTGAAAGGAAACAAAGTAGGAAGTCGTGCAGAGATGTGGACCCCAATAGCAGCCTCACAATTAGGTATAGAGTAAATGAAAACTTTTTAAAAAGAGATACTAGATTAGTAACTGTCCCCTCTTCTATCAGGAGAACTAAAAAATACATAACATTTTCAACTATAGGCATTGGCACTGAAGTAGATGACCAGTGTAAGATGTGACAAAAACTGTGATAATAGATTTTAAATGTGATGTGGACCCAAGATACATGTTGCATGAAAATTCCAACACTAGCGATCAGGGCGGCACGGTAGCGCAGCGGTAGAGTTGCTGCTTTACAGCGAATGCAGCGCCGGAGACTCAGGTTCGATCCTGACTACGGGTGCTGCACTGTAAGGAGTTTGTACGTTCTCCCCGTGACCTGCGTGGGTTTTCTCCGAGATCTTCGGTTTCCTCCCACACTCCAAAGACGTACAGGTATGTAGGTTAATTGGCTGGGTAAATGTAAAAATTGTCCCTAGTGGGTGTAGGATAGTGTTAATGTGCGGGGATCACTGGGCGGCACGGACTTGGTGGGCCGAAAAGGCCTGTTTCCGGCTGTATATATATGATATGATATGATATGATAAGATTTCTGTTCTTGCAACATATTAGGATTTAACCACATAATACATCTATTGCTATAAAACAAATAGTGCAAAAAAAAGGCCTTGTTTCTCATCTCCATCACACAATTCATACATTGCATGACATGCACCATAAACAATGGATTATGTGACAGAATCCATAATTCATAAAGACTATATTATATCAGGAGACAGAAAATTAAGGTTTAACATTTGCAGATATTTTGATGCTTTCTCGAATATGTTCTTATCAAGATAAAAGTGCTACTTTTAGGCCACTAACAACAGTCCTTCAGACAACGTGTATGGAGAATATAGAGTTAGTAGAAGCTCCTACATCAATGGATAGAAATGGGCAAATAGCACTGTGATGTAATGCAATGTGACGGGGTTTATATAATTTGCATGCTGAGAATATTATGAGATTCATGCAGCAATCACATGAAATCCAGAAATATAGCATCTCCATGAAGTAAATAACAGAACAGAGCATACGCAGTTTAAAATAATCCATATCCAACAACAGTGGCTAGGTTGGTAAGAGCCAGCTGTACCCATGGCAACTGTTAGTTAACATGATAATGCCTGAGCAGTCTAATGATTTAACTTACAACATTTTAATCACAATTCCTGTCAGGTTGCAAGAGTTTAGAATTGACATCACATGGAACATTCAAAAATATTGTTCCCTACATTTTGTCACTATAACCAGTTCTGCACCTACACTTATAGTGGTTATTAAATTATTTAACGTGCTCCAGTTTCAAAGAGATGATTATTTTATTTATTATTTTGCTCACAAAATAGTCAGAGTGAAGTCTTTGCCACCATTTGGAGTTTCTTCAGAGCTGCTGTGAAGTTTCCAAAATTACAGTTACATATGTAGAAGATGACAGTGCGAGATTGGGCACAAAATGCAAGATCCAAAAGCAATCTCTGCAAAATTAGAAACCACCTCTCATCAATGTTAGGCACAACAGATAATTTCAGACCAAATTAATTTCTTAGGTTGATTATGACTACAGTGAATCTGGTATCCCATTGTTCAGAAACCCTTATGTTTCAGCACCTTATTCTCCAGGGCCCGGTTTCCAATGCACCCTTTAGCGCACTGGAACCATTACTGCATTCCCATTAAACTTAGTAGGTTTTGTTTCCTGTGCTTCTTTTAAAGTCATCTCACAGGAAAATTTACTGTAACATTTTATAAAAAATAAATTTAAAATGAGTTGCGGTAGTAAAAGGAATAAGATCCAATAATGTAGAAACTCTAACAAATGTCCAATTTGCAAGATTAAATGCGTTTCACTGTACTTTATTTAGCCACAATGGAATTTTCCAGATTTTGCCAACCCGATATATTTCTGCCCACAATTTAACCTGGGTTGTTTTCCCACTACTTCTGGGAGGTCAGATGTTTTTAGATGGGAAGGAAAGTGCACACATAGTACAACAGTATTTTCAGGACCAGAATCATCAGCTGGCAGCAAATGGTCAGACGTTCCCCCAAAATCTTTGCACTGTTTTTCCATATTCCAAACCATTAATTTGTCTTTTCCATCCCACAATCCCAAAGGAACTGCTGTGCATCTCTTGAGGAAATTTTGCACAACTCCCATGGCAATAAAATTTTGAAGGTAAAGTATCAATAGATTTTTAAAGGAGTTGCATTCATTAAATCACTTTCATGGTCTCAGACATCTCAAAACATTTTGTACCTAATCAAGTATTTTGAACTGAAGTCACCCTGGTAAAATGATAAACATGGTAGGAAATTAGTGCATGGAAACAATCTACAAAGGTGAAAATGGCCAGATAGATTGTTTTAAATATCGTAGTTGAAGAGTACATGTTAGCCAGGATACCAAGAGCATCCTCGGTTCTACTTTGGAATACTGTAATTGGATCTTTATTTCCTCTTTATAAATCAAGGCCACACTTGACTTTAATACATCTGAAAGCCTGTAATTTTGTCAGCACAGTGGTCACTCAATTGAGGTTGCTTGCAATTGAGAACTCTAACTTGCCTTGGAGCACAGAGCACATGTTCAGCAAAGCAGTTTGAAGAACCTAAACTTGAAGTGGATGCA